>NC_059328.1:34428560-34731590 GCF_018350155.1 Leopardus geoffroyi
GTTTAATATGCAATTAGTGTATGTGTCTGTAAAACAAAACTTAAGATGCCATTGGAAAATAACCCGCAGAGATAATCATGGCTACTATACAAAAATACATGGTGAAAAAATACATTTCAACGGGATTTGTTTTTAATGCAACTGAAATCAGTAGTATGAGTTACTCTGGAAAGGTATCACATTCCCTCCTTCCTTCATTTGTGATAGGTTCTTGCCTGGCCCCCAACATCTGAGTTTGCAACAAGGGGAGGGCATTCTCTGGAGTCTCTGGAAGGAAACAGCCAAAATGTGGATTCATTGTATATCCAGTGAAGTCTTAGCTTGGGTCTGAGGAGCAGTAGCAGAATAGTTGCCCCAAGGTTATGACCACATGGGGGGAAAGCAACAGGTGTTGGCAAGTTAATGAGATTTTCTTTTTTACGGAATGATAACTAGGATTATTGAAAGAGTATTAACCTTTGAAACTAACTCTTTTTGCAAATTTTGTTTTCACTTTATTTTAAAAATTGACAGTTTTTTGTTTTTTTTTTTACTTCTATGAGTTCCTGATATATTAAGCAAAGTCTCCCATCCATTTATCTCAGTTAGAGCAAAAGCAGAATTATTTTGAGGAAAGGCTTTGACTTTCTTCCTGGGAGGCAAGCCTTCTGTTGAGCTGTATGTTCTATTCGGTATCTTCAATTTTAAGAAGAATTATTCTCTCACTGCAGTCCTGCTGTTTAAGAAAGAGTACAGATTTGGGCCTTAGTTGGCCTTGCTGAATGGCTCCTGTGAGGTACTTGTCAATATGGGTACCTTCTTTCTCTTGGCCATGATTGCTTATTGAAGACTGAGTTCCTCGAAAACCTTGCTGCATGGCCTTTGCCATTTAGGTGTCTGGCCTTGGTATTCTGTTTTATCCTCAGGTTAAGCCAGGCCAACTGAGAACTGCATTCATAGACTGCTTTATTTTGACATAGTCAACACCATGCACACACAAACACACACACACACACACACACTTTGCAAACATTGACCAAAGCTATAAGAAATAACCTCATGATACTTCCCTCAAGTCTTAGTAGCAGGAATAGCTGTGTTTCTCCTGGTTTATTTGATGAACACTATAAATCATTTCATCAGTGCTTCGCATTTAGCTTTAGCTGTGAGAAATCTTGGGGGTAAATCTATAATCTTCCTCCAGCCAGCACATAGGACCTTAGATCATCCAGTTTTGGTATTCTTATCCTGGCTGTACTATTTTTCTTATGCTTATTTCCCCTGTGGTCCCAGATACCAGATATCTTCCTTGTTTTATTCTTTTTTTATTTAGAGAGAGAAAGAGAGAAAGCAGGGGAGGGAATCTTAAGCAGGCTCCATGCTCAGCATGGAGTCTGATGCGGGGCTCAGTCTCACGGCCCTAAGATCATGACCTGAGCTGAAATCAAGAGGCAGGCACTTAACTGACTGAGCCACCGAGGTGCCTCCCCCAGATATCTTCTTTTTAAAAGATCTTGTACTTCATTACAATTTTGTAAAACTGCTTCAACCTCGTTTTAGGATGAGGCAAGATATAAAGAACCTAAAATATTCATGATTTATCGTTTGTTGTAAACACCTTACAACTTATTTTTAGATTTCACTCTAAATTTCCTACCCTTTATGTATTCAGACCTGTCAGTTCCTTGTGCCTGTCATGAAGACGATGGGGTCATTGCCCTGGATTTGAGGACCCCTTGGCTGCCACATCTTCACTCCATAGTTAACATGGCTGCTCCAGCAAAAATTATGACTAGAGCTTAGAGGAATCAGAAATTGCTTCTAACCCTGTTACTTTGGGGGTCCAGTTTTGCGGTTTAACTAAGTTTTAGTCAAGCACCACGTTTAAACAGGAAGGCAGTTATATACCAGCACAGGAACTGGTTGGCCTAGAGGGTCTGGGAAACACCTGGCATTGAACCTCGTCCTTCATAAAACAGGTGTTCAGCAAGAGTTCAAGACTTAAATTTAGTTACGGCTTATGTATTTGGGTCTGTTCCTTGAGCAGTTGTCTGTCCCCATGATCTGTGTCTGGGGAATGTAACCTGCTAGTGTCAACAGTGGCTTGACTTTAGTGACATTTTCTGCTTTTCTGTTCTTTTTCAGAGTATGATCGGTTGGGTTTCCTCCTGAAGCTGGACTCTAAACTGTGAGTAGAACAAGAAAGCACCTTGACTCTGTGGTAGAGACGTCTGTGAGAACTGGGGTCCGTCTTCGAAGGGTCACCTCCTCAGCCCTGCTTTTGTTGGGGGACTCCCTGGGACCTCTGCTCCCCGCCCCCGCCATCAGCAGAATCTTGGAGCATGTTATAGTCTGCAGGGGCCCAGAGGGGATGGGATCGTGAGTGCAAACATGAAGCCTTAGGTTTGGCTGGCACAGGGAGCTCCTTACAGAAGGAGCCGCTGCCAGGTTTGAGGGACAAGGAGGCCCTGGGAAGGCTTCTGCTACAGAGCGGAGGTTGGTTGAATTGTAGCAGGAGGCAGTGGCCTGTCAGAGATGCTCTGCGGCCTGGTGTGCAAAAGACTGCTGTGATCAGGCTTCCTCTGCCGCGTTAGCTCCTGTCTCTGCCACTGGCAAACCCTCCGTTCCCCTCTGCCTTTGCGTGTGCTTCTTCTCTGTGCCTGCAATTCCCTTTCCTTGCTGGTCTCCTGGGAAAACTCAAAGACTACCTCTTCCCTGCACAAAATTCACGATCTCTCCCCCTCTGCTTCCTGTGAATTTTCTCCTTCTGCCACCGATGATCTCATTGTAGTATAATGAACTATGTCATAATTATCAATTTATTAAGAGCACAGGCTTAGAGCCAGGCCTGCCTTGGTTCAAATCCCAGATTGCCATTTATTCTCTTTCTGATTTGGGGCAAGCTACTTAGCCACTCTGAGCCTCAGTCCATCTGTAAGAGGAGGACACCAATATACCTACCTCTTAGGGTTATTGTGCGGACTGAACTGAAGTGATTACTTCATAAGGGCTTTCAAGTACAGAGAGTCTAATCCTTTCAGAATCCTGCTCTGTTCTGGCCTTCTTGTCCTTTCTAGCACCCAGCCAGTGCTGGTTTATGTTTGTGAGGTGCTCAGTAACCATGGCTGCATGGATGGATGCATGGATGATAGGTGGATGACTGTGCACTTCTCCAGTTAGACTGGGATGCCTTGAGATTGGACTCTATCCATTCTGTGTGTTCATACCCTGCATGGCACCTCTCACATGGTTGATATGCAGTAAATGGTTGAAAAACTGCCTGTGGCTCCATTCTGTTGTCAGTCACTTTTGTAGTCCCGTGTCCCCTGCCAGCACCAGACTGACATGAAAGATGGGCATTGTGTCTCCTTTCCTCTCTTGCATGAAGCCTTGCCCACAGCTGCTTGTGATGGTGATGGCTGTGCCTACATACAAGACATTGAATCTGGAGCTATTTGGCTTTCCCACTGAATTATCTAGCATCTAAACCCTTTCCCTGGCTTCTGGCATTTTGGCTTTCATGCCTCATACTGTGAATTCAGGCATTGTAATTCTTCCAGCTTTTATACATCACGGAGGCAGCCACGAGGGAAGGATGGTCTGCTCTTTATACCAGGCTAGTAGAGAGATGTCAGCTATATGTTAACATCTGGGGGATGGGGCTCAATTATGCTAGAAAGCCACAGCCTTCACTCTTCGAAAATTCTTAATTTAATGCTCTGGGCAAAAAAAAAAAAAAAAAAGAAATCAAGTATCAGCTAAGCAAGTGAAATGCCACCAGAATGGAAGAGATGTAGTAATTTACCAAGTCAAATCACATCGATGAACAAAAGGCATGTTATTTAGGACATGTTAACTACGGTATTTAAACTGTCTCCAGCAGCGTAAGAAGGGGAATTAGGAGGACACTCCTACCTGTTGTCTCAACAGTTGGGTGGTACACAGCAGGCTGATGTGCAGCTTTCTGGTGTGTACCAGGCCAGATCCATGAGCCATTTGAGGCAACTTGGTCTTTAGCCTGGGGAATAACTCACAAGTTAAGGTATAAGCTAGAACTTTCCTGCCTCTGATTGCAAAGACTTTTCCAATCCAGTGCTATCTTTAGAAGAAAGCACAGATGTGTGGAAACGGTTTTTACCTGCTTCCAAGGAGAAGTTTCCAAGTGAACGATTCTGGGTTTTGGAGTTGATCCCTCAGCAGTATCCAGATCTCCTCTTATGAAGTCACCTTCTACTGTGTTGTGTTCTTTTTTTTTTTTTTTTTTTTTTTTTTTAAATTTTTGAGAGAGTGAGCGTAAGCAGGGGAAGGGCAGAGAGAGAGACGGGGACAGAGCTTCCGAAGCAGGCTCTGCACTGACAAGCTGACAGCATGAGAACTCACCGACCAGGAGATCATGACCTGAGCTGAAGTCAGACACCCAACCGACTGAGCCACCCAGGTGCCCCTGCTGTGTTGTGTTCTAATTCTAATGCACAGGAAAGGACCTGAACTTGAATCAGAAGAACTAGATTTGAATTCTGCCCCTGCTGCTTAGAATTATGTGACCTTAGGGGCGCCTGGGTGGCTTGGTCAGTTGGGCGTCTGACTTCAGCTCAGGTCATGATCTCACAGTTCGTGAGTTCAAGCCCCGCGTCAGGCTCTGTGCTGACAGCTCAGAGCCTGGAGCCTGCTTCACATTCTGTGTCTCCCTTTCTCTCTGCCCCTCCCCTGCTCGTGATCTGTCTCTCTCTCAAAAATAAATAAACAATAATTAAAAAAAAGAATTATGCGACCTTAGATAATTTGTTTTAGCTCTCTGAATAGCAGTTTTTTCTTATCAAAGATGTAGATAATAAGATCCACTTCCCAAGGTTTTTAAGGAAGACTAGAAGAAAGGGTTCTACAAAGTATAAATAGATTTATAAATGTGAGCATTTCTTTTTATTTATCGTGATTAGATTAATTTAGATTTTAAAATTTAATTAATTTTAAGAATGTTTATTTATTGGGGCGCCTGGGTGGCGCAGTCGGTTAAGCGTCCGACTTCAGCCAGGTCATGATCTCGCGGTCCGTGAGTTTGAGCCCCGCATCAGGCTCTGGGCTGATGGCTCAGAGCCTGGAGCCTGTTTCCGATTCTGTGTCTCCCTCTCTCTCTGCCCCTCCCCCGTTCATGCTCTGTCTCTCTCTGTCCCAAAAATAAATAAACGTTGAAAAAAAAATGAAAAAAAAAAAAAGAATGTTTATTTATTTTGAGAGGGGAAGAGGAACAGAGAGAGAGGGAGAGAGAAAATCCCAAGTAGGCTCTGCACTGTCTGTGCAGAGCCTGATGTGGGGCTCGAGCTCACGAACTGTGAAATCATGACCTGAGCCAAAACCAAGAGTTGGATGCTTAACCGACTGAGCCACTCAGGCACCCCAAAAATTATTTATTTAATTTTTAAATCAAACAGATGTGTGTGTGTGTGTGTGTGTGTGTGTTTACAGAATTGGTTTTTTAAATTGAAGTATAGTTGACATACAGTGTTATGTTAGTTTCAGGTGTACAACATAGGGATTTGAAGAGTCCATATGTTACACCTTGCTAACCACAAGTGTAGCTACCGTCTGTCACTATACTTCTGTAGTATAAGAACTCATATGTTTTGGAAAATTTTCAGCCATCATCTCTTTAAATATTGCCTCTGCCCACCCTCTCTCCACTCCTCTTCTGAAACTCTGATTAAATTGTTAGACCTTCTCATTCTAGCCTCCAGGTCTACTGACATCTCTTCCATATTTTCCATCTTTTGACCCTTTCCACATCAAACTGGAACCCCAGAGGACTTAGCATAGGTGGAGCTAGAAGTTCAACTCAGGTTTCCAGAACTCTTAGTGGATCAGAGCAATAAATTCATTTAAAAAAAGCCACACTTGCTATTTGCAGCCAGGGTTCTCGTCGCTCAGGTGATCTGTGGAACCTCAAGCCGTGAACTTTAATTATATGAGAGTTTAATGTATCCCAGACTGGCAGTGCCGCCAAAGTCCTGGCAGAGGCAAACGCAAACCCGCTCTGGAGGAAGACGTGAAATCCCTGCAAATAACCTTTAAAAGAAACAAACAGCTCAGAGTAAAAATAACTGAAGTGCGCAAGGGATCAAGGCTCCATTAGTGAGAACCATGAAACACAACAGACAACAGAGGGGGACCCACAAAGACTTGTGAAATTGGACTTAACAGACACAGTTGGTAAGGCAATTAGATATACTATATTTAAGGAAATAAAGACAAGATTGAGCTGTATACATGGACTAGGGGATTAGAAAAAGCAAAATATTAGGTTGGAAAAACAAAACTTCTAGAATTAAAAAACACATTTACTAAAATTAAAAACTCAATAGGATTTAGCGGCAGATTAGAGACAACTGAAGACAGCATTAGCAAACTGGAAGATAAGTCAGAAGAAATGAACTATTATGGGTTGGGCAACGTTTTCTGTAAGGGCCAGATGATCGATATGTTAGGTTTTTTTGGCTTTATTATTTCTGTTGCAACTACTCAACTCTGCCGCTGTAACATGAAAACAGCCATGGACGTCACGTAGACAAATGAATAGGTCTGTATTCCAATGAAATTTTATTTATGGATACTGAAATTTTATTATAATTTTTATGTGTCATGAAATATTCTTCTGATTTTTATTCTCAACTATTAAAAATAACTCAACTCACAGGCCATATGAAAAACAAGATAGTGAGTCAGATTTGGCCCACGAATCATAGTTGCTTGAATTGAGAGTTCTGCACAGATATAGCTGCATGAAAATTGTGTCCCCACCTCAGGTGTTTTTCCATTCTTAAATTCCTAATATAGAGAAATATTCTTTAAATGTCTCTATATCCAGTGATTCTCTACAAATCTGAAAATAGATGCTTTGGATTTTTGTTTGTCTTCACTGTATTTCTTGATACCTTTGTGGAAAAAAATAGTTTTCCATTTCCTTTGAGAATTCCCTACTGTTCATATGTATATGACAAGATCATGTGTCAGCACTATGAAAATTACTCAAAATACTTCAATGCAGTGATCTGTCTGAAACTTTGTCTTTTAACTGCAAGCTATGTTGTTGAGGAGGGCAGTGTTTATTGGCAGTTAGAAACATAGGCTATGGTGTCAGACATGGATTTTTAAAGCCCAGTTCCACGTCTTACTTGATATAATCTTGAGAGAGTTATAAAATGGGGATAATAATAATCACCCAAGGATGAGATTCAGCCTATCCTGTACCCTTATCTGTGTCTGCTAAACTAGGAAAAATATAGCCCCAAAATGAGACTTGAACTTCAGCTTTCCTCCTGCTCCATGCCCCAGATTTCATTTTTTCACTCATTCATTTAGCAACTATTTCTTTTTTTTTTTTTTTAATTTTTTTTTTTAATGTTTATTTATTTTGGGGACAGAGAGAGACAGAGCATGAATGGGGGAGGGGCAGAGAGAGAGGGAGACACAGAATCGGAAGCAGGCTCCAGGCTCTGAGCCATCAGCCCAGAGCCTGACATGGGGCTCGAACTCACGGACCGCGAGATCGTGACCCAAGCTGAAGTCGGACGCTTAACCGACTGAGCCACCCAGGCACCCCAGCAACTATTTCTTAAGTACCAACTCTGTGCTTTGTAATTGGGATAAAATTGAAAATACTTTTATTTATTAAAAAAATTTTTTTTAATGTTTATTCTTTTTTGAAGGGGGGGCAGAGGGAGAGGGAGACACAGAATTCGAAGCAGGCTTCAGGCTCTGAGCTGTCAGCACAGAGCCCGACGAGGGGCTCACTTTCATGACCAGCAAGATCATGACCTGAGCCAAAGTCGGACTCTTAACTGACTGAGCCATCTAGGCGCCCCTGAAAATTCTTTTTTTTTTTTAAGTTTATTTATTTATTTTGAGGGAGAGAGAGAATCCCAAGCAGGCTCTGCACTGTCAGCATGGAGCCCCATGTGGAGCTTGAACTCACAAACTCTGAGATCCTAACCTGAGCTGAAACCAAGAGCCAATGCTCAAATGACTGAGCCACCCAGGCACCCTAAAACTGAAAACTCTAAGCCAAATGAACACCCTTATAAGTTTGATGGGAAAGACTATCCTGTGAGCTAAAGACTTAGTGAATGGGAAGGGAGTAAATGAGAACAGTGAGGGAGGGTAAGGGATAGTATTTCTGGATAGCACAAACAAGGAACAGGTTCTTGTTTCTGATTTTATCTAATAAGAATGACATACTGGTAGCTGGAAAGATGGAGCACAAAGAGGAGACAAGGGATCCTCAGGTGCATGGAGAACACAGGAAAGAGCAGCCTCCCTCACACAGGGCTGTAGAGGAAATGGCGTTTTCAGGGGAGACCCAGGTTTCTGTGAAAGCAGCAGATGGAAGGGACGTTCACTGGAGAAGCTGAGGATATAAAGGAACAAGGCTTCAGCGAACACAGTGGAAAGTTAGAATATGGGGCAGCGGGGGAGATGTGGGCCACGAAGAAGCAGAGAGCAGTGACTTGAGCATGAGGAAACTGAGAAGGCATAATTGGGGGAATGAACAAGAATAACCAGGATGTGAGGCTGGTGAGCTGGGTTTTGCTGGCCTCAAGATTGCCCAGGAACTAATCTCATATTCCCCTGGGGGTGGACGCTCAGGCTGTTGAGTGTATTCAACTACAGTTTGATTGGATGATACCTCCGGGGTGGGGGTGGGGTGTCCAGTCTGGTCCCTGGGGAGGCTCTGGGTTCTCTGCAAGTCTGTTGTTTAAAGTTGAGGGTCCTGGGGCGCCTGGGTGGCGCAGTCGGTTAAGCGTCCGACTTCAGCCAGGTCACGATCTCGCGGTCCATGAGTTCGAGCCCTGCGTCAGGCTCTGGGCTGATGGCTCGGAGCCTGGAGCCTGTTTCCGATTCTGTGTCTCCCTCTCTCTCTGCCCCTCCCCCGTTCATGCTCTGTCTCTCTCTGTCCCAAAAATAAATAAACATTGAAAAAAAAATTAAAAAAAAATAATAATAAAGTTGAGGGTCCTGGGGAAAGGCTCAGGGCTACAGGCTGCTGCCCCAACATTGAGGTAAGCACCTCCTCATTTATTTAACAAACTTTTCCAGCAAGTGTGATGTGGCAAGCAGCGTTCTCTGTTCTGAGGATAGCCCAGTGAACAGGATGGTCATTAGGGGCACCTGGGTGGCTCAGTTAGTTAAGCTGTGACTTTGACTCAGATCACGATCTTGCAGTTCGTGAGTTCGAGCCCCATGTCAGACTCTGTGCTGACACCTCAGAGCTTGGAGCCTGCTTCGGATTCTGTGTCTCCCTCTCTCTGCCCCTCCCCCAATCACGTTCTGTCTCTCTTTCTCAAAAACATTTTTTAAAAAGGTCATTAAACAAAAAGTGTAATAAATAAGTAAAATTTTCAATATCTTGGAAGGTAGTATGTGGCACGGAAGACAGTCGCGCAGGACAAGGAAATGCTCATGAAGAGATTACAGATTTAAATGGAGTGGTCAGGGCAGGCCTCGTTGAAAGGTGACATCCGAGCAGATGAGGGGAAGAGAGGGGGTTAGGCCTGCCAGTATCCGCAGGCAGAACATTCAGCACAGAACCTGAAGGAAATCTCAGTTATGAGGAATGTGACACCAGGAGCCAGGAATGGAGAGAAGAGCCACCCGGAGCCTTGACGGAGCCAGACCGTGGTGTCCAGGTGTGTGTTTCCTGAGCTGATGTCAGCCTTCAGGGAGCTGGTTTAGTCAAAAGGAGGCTTCATCCACGTCAGCTGCATGTGGGTAGGTGCTCTGTGCTCTGGGAGAGCTCCTGTCTGCTGCCGTGATGTGGTGTTTTATCATCACCATGTGGGCAAGAGCATGGGGACTTTGGCGCTCTGTCTACTTTCATAATGAATTCTCTGTGAAGACACAAAGATCCGAAAGCCAAAACCAACAATTTTTAACCCCCAAAGGCTTGTGGAAACCAAGCCAACTGTGAAAGGCCTATAAACCCAGAGCAGTCTGTAATATACCCCAAGGCCAGTTAACTCTTTCCAGAATGGCCTGCCAAGTCCCTGTGGCTGCATGGGGAAAGTGTTTATTGAACACTTACTATGTGCCTCATGCTTTTCTTAGAAGATCTCACCAGTCAAGTCCCGTGACTTTAGATGCTGTATCATCTGAAGCTGGTATCTCCCAAATGGATAGTGCAAGCCTAGTCCTCTTTCCCCATACTTCTGACTCACTTATCCAGTTGTCTTCTTTACTTGGATGTGTGGGCATCTCACACTTAACATGTCCAGAACCAAACCCCTGATTCACAACCCCTGCCTCCCCCCAGAATCTTCCTGACCCCGGTAAATGGTGACTTCATCCTTCCAGTTGCTCAGGTCAAAAACCTAGCATCATGTCTCTGACATTAATCATCAGCGGAGCCTATTGGCTTTACCTTAAATACCTCCAGAGCCAACTGTTCCTCACTATCTCTGCCACCATCACTCTGTCCAGACGACCATCGTTTCCTCCATTATTTCACTCCTGGCTGCTTTCATACTTGCTTCCCGGTGGTCCAGTTCCATACTGAAGCCAAAGTGATCCTGTTCAAATGTAAGATAGACCTGGTTGCTCCTGTGATCAGAACTCTCCAGGGACTTCTCTTAGCTAAGAGCCAGTTTGATTTTACCGTGCTCAACCAAGGCCCCTACGTGGTCTAGACTCCTGTTTTCTTAATGACTTTCCTTGTTTATTATACTATACTGGGCCCTTTGCTGTGCCTCAAATCCTCCAGGCCCATTCCCGCCTAAGACTCTTGGCATTTGCTCATTTCTTTGTTTGGGGTGCTCTTCCCCAGACATCTGCCCCACTTTTTCAGAGGTTGGCTCAAATATCCCCTTTCTCCGTGAAGCCTTCCCTGTCCGTCCCATTTAAAGTTGTAGCCACAACCTCCATTGGCATTCATTCCCTGTTCCCTCTACTGTGTCATTTTTCTCTGGGGTGTTTTTTACTGTTGGATATTTATGTTTCACTTACTTGTTGATGGTCTCCTTCCAGTAGAGGGAGGGCAGGTGGAAGGTGCTTGTCTGTTTTTTTTCACAATTATTTCTTAGCACATAAAACAGTGCCTAGCACTTAGTGATTGCTCAATAAACATTTGTTGGATAGATGGATGGATGGATGGATTAGTTGGTGGACAATTCTATGAAATAGGTGGCATTTAATTTATTTTAGTTTTTAAAGTTTATTTATTTACTTAAAGAGAGAACATGAGCAGGGGAGGGGCAGAAAGAGAGGGAGAGAGAGAAAATCCCAAGCAGGCTCTACACGGTTAGCATGGAGCCCAATGTGGGGTTTGAACCCACGAATTGCAAGATCATGACCTGGGCTGAAACCAAGAGTCAGACTGAGCCACCCAGGTGCCCCTTATTTTATTGTTTTTTAATGTTTTTTAAATTTGTTTTTGAGAGAGAGAGAGAACATGCATGCGAGTGGGGGCGGGGCAGAGAGAGAGGGAGAGAGAGAGAATCCCAAGCAGACTCTGTGCTGTCAGCGCAGACCCTGACACTTGATGCCACAAACCACGAGATCATGACCTAAGCCGAAATCAAAGAGTTGGGCGCTTAACCAACTGAGCCACTCAGGCGCCCCGAAGTAGGTGGTATTTAAATGCATTTTAACAAATGAGAAAGTAAGTATAGAAATAATTTACCTGTGTTCAGAGAACTGTGTGTGATCAAGCTAGCATTCTACTCCTTCTCCACCTGGATCCAAATTTTCTACCCATCCCACTATTCCACAGTGCTTTCTTTTTTTCCCAAATTCACTCTGTCAATTTGATCTTAAGTAAGCATTATAAGGGCAGGAGGTATGAATGTCTTGCTCACAGTTGTATTCCCAGTGCCTTGTATAGTGTTTGTGGCTCACAGTAAATATTCGATAAATGTTTAATTAAGGACAGTGGAAGAGGATGTAAGACAGAATAGTGCCATCTTTAATAACAAAACCCAGGCCCAAGTCTCCATATTGGAAGATTTGGGGGGAACGGAACTGTCACGTGGCCCCTGCCTTTAACCCCGAGTGTCACCATTTCCTGGAGGGTCTGTCACTTCAGGAACTGCCACTACCATTATGTTGATTCCAGAGAGCATAGGTTTTCTTTAATGCTGTCAAAAAGAAAACAACAACAGAAACCTTTTTATCTTGGTTCCTCTAAGCAGAGCTAAAAATATTTCACTAAGAATTAAAAGAGGACAACAGAGAAATAAACCCTGAAAATATAAGAAACTCAAAATAGTAGTCTGTCTCTTCTGTAGACAGCTCAAGCCAGGGCCATACTTAGTTCACAACAGGAGAGCTCAGCATCACTGGATTTGACTGGGCTCTTTGCCTCACAGCTTCTGCCCTGTTTCACAACAGGGCTTCCTGCTATACATCTCGATACCTATATGATCAAGACCTAAAGAGCCACTTTCTCACTTTGTAGCTTACCTGGAGCTCTCAGCACAGTGGCTCTTAAACTGGACTACATATTAGAATCACCTGGGGAGCTTAAAAAATTGCTGATGCCTGCATTCCACCCCATATAGCTTCTGATGTCATCGGGTTGAGGTGTAGCTTGGGCATTAGGGTTTTTTTAAGCTCTTCGGGCGAGTCCAATATGGGTCCAAGTTGAGAATCATTGCTCTAAAAGATGCTGCCTTCTGTCTGAGGAACTCTCCACTTTCCCAGTTGATTGATACCAAGAGTAAACTCAACTTTGAGGAGAGAGCCCTGCTTGACACACAGGAGTCTGCCCATATACAGCGTCTCTCAACCCAAGTCCTCACCACCCTGAGATTCTGATTTAGTTGATCAGGAATCAGGTGTAGGTGCCTTAAAGTTTAAAAGTTCTCCCAGGTGATTCTAACATGCCAGGGTTGAGAACCATGGGGGTATAGCCTTTAAGTCTGTCACTATAATCAGATCTGACTATATCATAATCGCTATGGCAGAATGTAGTAGTAATATTAGGATAGTGGGATTGTGGGTACTTTTCTTCCTTTTGAGTTTACATTTTCTGTGTTTCCTCATGTACATTTACAATGAAAAGATGTATTTAGATGTGCCTTCTTTTCTGTAATTTTTTTCAAACTTTCATAATCTCTAGGTCTCTAAACACTGTTTTCAAAAACATATATTAATTTTTGCTAACATATATTAGATTTTACTAATCTGGTTTTTCTTTATGGTCTTTTAAATTCTGAATCAGTTGGAGAGTTTTCTGTATATCCTATTAGCCTGTTTAAGTATCTCATCCTTATCTACAATTGAAATTAATATTTGTGTAAAGGCTTAATATTCAATATTTATCTTTGCTGGGCTGTCAAATCTCCAGGAGATCTGAGGGTGAGACATGATAAGTCTGGAAGAATGGGCCGGCCAAATCATGCAGGGCTTTAGATATAACAGTAAGAAGTTTAGGCTTCATCTTGAGGTCAAAAGATGCCATTGAAGTGTTTTAAGCAGGTGAAAAACATTGTCAGTTATGACCCTTAGGAATATGACTTGGGCTGCTGATTGGACAGGACAGAAGTGTAAAGAGATGTAATACTTAGGAGGCCATCAAAGAAGTAGAGAGCAGAAATGAGTAGAGAAAATCAGCAAAACCCACAACTGGTTCTTTGAAAATATTAATGAAATTGAGAAACCTGTAGCCAGGCTAACCAAGAAAAAAGAGAGAAGATACAAATGACTAAGATCAGAAATAAAAGGGGGATCATCAATACTGATCCCATGGATATTAAAAGGATAATAAAAGAATAGTGTGAACAACTCTCTAAAGGCATATTTGATAACTTAGGGGAAATGGACCAATTCCTTGGAAGACACAAACCATCAAAGCTCACACAAGAAGAAATAGATCATCTGAATAGGCCTGTATCTACTAAAGAAACTGAATCAAAATTTAATAACCTAAAACAGAAAACACTACACTCAGTTGGTTTCACTGGTCAATTCTATCAAACATTTCAGGAAAAGATGATACCAGTTCTCTACAGTCTCTTCCAGAAAATAGAAGCAGAGGGAACACTTCCTAACTTGTTCTGTGAAGCTAGCATTATCCTAAAACCAAAACTAGATGAAGACATTATACGAAAGGTGGTGCCTGGCTGGCTCATTTGGGAAAGTGTGAGACTCTTGATGTTGGGGCCATAAGTTCAAGCCCCATGTTGGGGGTAGAGTTTACTTTGAAAAAAGACATCACAAGAAAGGAAAACCACAGACTGTTATCTTTTGCTAACATAAAAATCCCAACAAAATATTAGCATATTGAATCCAATAATATGTAAGAAGAATCAAACACTCCAACCAAGTAGGATTTATTCCAAGTATGCAAGCCTGCTTCAACATTAGCAAATCAGTGACTGTATTCCATCATATGAACAGGCTGAAGGAGAAAAATCATATGATCATACCTATATGATGCAGAAAAAGCACTTGATAACAATCCAACATCCAATCATGATTTTACAAAAAAACTGTCAGCAAACTAGGAATAGAGTATGGTAAAGAATACTTATAAAAAAACCTGTAGCCAACGTCATGCTTAATGATGAGAAACTAAATGCTTTCCCCCAAGATTGGGAAAAGGCAAGAATGTCCCCTTCACCACTCCTTTCCAGTGTTATACTCTAAGCTCCAGCTAATTCAATAAAAAAAGAAAAGGAATTAAAAGGCGTAGAGATTGGGAATGAAGAAATAACACTGTCTTTGTTCACAGATGACACGATTGTCTATGTAGAAAAACCCAGGGACTTGCCAAAAACTCCTGGAGCTAATTAGCAATTACAGCAAGATTATAGGATATGAGGCTAATAATATACAAAAGTCAGTTGTTTTCCTATATTGGAATTTGGCATTAAAAGCACAGTATCATTTATATTAGCAAGCACACATGCAAAGAAAGACTTAGGTATAAATCTAACTACACACACACATACACACACACACACACACACACACACACACACACACACACACCCCTGCACACCCCTACCTATTTGCAGAAGTTTGGAGACAGCCAAGTAAGTTGGAGAAAATAATCCAAGTAAGAAAAATAAAAGGAACAATTTTTCATCATTAGATTAGTGAAATGATACTAATTCAGATGATCTAGAAGTAGTAAAAACAGAAATCAACCATTACAACAGTAGGAACAGTAACTCACATTTGTATAGCCTTTCAAAGAATGCTCTGACATACGTTGTTGCAGGAAATCATTTGATCTTTCCATCAACTCTATAAAATATGTATTATTATAGCTATTACAAGAGTTAAGGAAACCGATTACCTACCTGAGGTTACACAGCTAGTAAGTGAAGAGCTGGTTACTTAAACTCAAGTCTTTTTACCTTTATGCCCATTGCACTTTATACCAAAGAAAGCAAGGGCTTTGGTGAGAGCAGAGAATGGATTTTAGAGTCAGTTTGTCTTGTCAAAAATGAGAATAATACTTAAAGTAGGGCTTCTCTAAGGGTGTGCAGAGCCCTGGCTAAATATTTTTTGTAATGCCTTTGGTGTATAAACATGTTGATGGGTCCATGTGAAATACATTGATTTACTGATGAGGATTTAGAACAATGGGGAAGGGAGCTACTTATGTATTTTTTTATTACCTAATCAGTATACATGACAGTTCTTCATGGTATCAGACACCATCTCTTTCTGTTCAGGTTCAGGAACCATCTCTTCGTGTATTTTACGGTCCATTGCATCATTCCTGGCTAATTCACATCTCCCACAAGAAAAAGCTAATAATACTGTTACTATTCATAGTAGCCATGGCTGTCTGAAACCTGTTTTATAGAATGGTATAGGGGCGCCTGGGTGGCTCAGTCGGTTAAGCTTCCAACCATCTCAGGTCATGATCTTGTGGTCCATGGGTTTGAGCCCCAAGTCGAGCTCTATGCTGACAGCTTGGAGCCTGGAGCCTGCTTCAGATTCTGTGTCTCCCTCTCTCTCTAACCCTCCTCTGCTCGCTCAGTCTGTCTGTCTCTCTCAAAAATGCATAAACATTTAAAAATAAAAAAAAAAAGAATGGAAACAGTATAGATCTTCTTTCTCTTCAGTTCTCCAGTACCATTTATGTCATGCTAGTTATATCATTACTCATGATGCTTCATTATCTTTATCCTTTGTGCTGCCCGTGAATACTGGCTTCCATTGACTCTCAAAGGTTGTGACTGTGCTTTGTTGACAATGGCCACAAATGCAAGTCTTACCCAGAGTATGCAGGGGAAATGTGAATTGCAGTTAGTTTTCTAGTCATGTTAAGTTTATCATTTGAACCTATCAGGACTGAATCATGGAGAAATAGAAAATCTGAACAGACCAATTGCTAGTAAGGAGATTGAATTGGTCATCAGAAACTCCCAGAAAACAAAAGTCCAGGACCAAATGGCTTCACTGGCAAATTCTACCAAACATCGAAAGAAGAATTCATATCAATTCTTCTCAAACTTTTCCGAAAACTAGAGGGGGTGGGGAACACTTCCAAACTCATTTTATGAGGCCAGTATTACCCTGATATCAAAACCAGACAAAGACACTACAAGAAGAGAAAATTACAGGCCAATTTTCCTTGCAAACATAGATGCAAAAATCCTCAACAAAATTTTAGCAAACTAAATTCAACAATACATTGAAAGGATCACACACCATGACTAAATGGGATTTATTCCAGGGATGCAAGGATGGTTTACCATCGCAAATCAATTAGTGTGATACACCACAGTAACAAAATGAAGGATAAAAATTAAATGATCATCCCAATAGATGCAGACAAGGCATTTGACAAATTTCAACATTCATTCATAATAAAAGCTCTCAAAAAAGTTAGTATAGAAGGAATTTACCTCAACAAAATGAAGGCCATAAATGACAAGCCCACAGCTAACACCATACTCAACAATAAGAAGCTGAAAGCTTTTCCTTTAAGATCAGGAAGAAGACAAGGATATCCATTCCCACCATTTTTCTTTGTCATACTATTTGAGGACCTAGCCAAAACAAGCAAGAAAAAGAAATAAAGGCATCCACATCAGAAAGGAAGAAGTGAAACTGTCTGTATTTGCAGATGACATGATATTATATGGAAAAGATCCTGAAGAGTCCACCAGAAAACTGTTAGAACTAATACACAAACTCAGTAAAGGTGCAGGATACAAAATTAATACACAAAATCAGTTGCATTTTTATGCAGCAGTAACTATCAGTAAGAGAAATTCCTTCAAAGTCCATTTACGGTTGCCTCAAAGAATAAAATACCTAGAAATAAATTTAACCAAGGAGGTGAAAGACCTGTACAATGAAGACTATAAGACTTAGATGAAAGAAGCGGAAGTAGACACAAATAAATGCAAAGGTATTACATGCTCTTGGATTGGAAGAATTAATATTGTTAAAATGTCGACTACCCAGAGCAATCAACAGTTTCAGTGCAAACCCTATCAAAATTTATCATTTGAAATTTTATAGTGTTAAAAATAGAACAGCACATCTTCCAACCATGTCTTCTTTTGGACTCATGCCTGGATCTAAGGGCTGTACTGCTTTAGAGGATTATTGTAAAGCTAAATTAAATAACTAGGTCAACTATTAGCACATGGCTTGTGCTCAATAAATGTTAGTTTCCATGTTCTTTCCACTACCATCCTTAAAGAGGATGTGGTTGTTTGTTTGTTTTTTTTTTTTCAAATAAATGAAATGTAGAAACAAAATTGAATTGGAGCATTTCTAATAGGTCCCTGACGGAGAGTCTCTGTGAGCATTGCCTATACAGCTCAGGCTAACGCGTTTGCAAGAGATTACTGGAGGACGTCTTCCCAGCCAAAATGACATAAATGACAAGATCCTGGAGACAAAAATAAACTGCAGTTATGTCAGCTCCAGAGTCACTGATCAAACAGCAGAGTGGCCTGGTGTGTTGAAAAGGTATTACGGTGTGCAGTAAGTAGCAAGAGCTGAAAGGCAGGTCCTCTGGAGCTGAGAAATACCACAAATTCCACATGGCTCAGATGAAGCAGTCCCTCTGCCTTAATGTGATGAAAGAGACATAAGCCAGTGCTGCCAAGTTTATTATAGATCACCGTAAGTGGGGCAGAAACTATATGGAAGCCCTGGTCTGCATTGGGAGTTCACAAGAGCAGAGGGTCGGTGATGCCCAGGGAAGGATGGATCCACAACTCCCGAATGTGGGTAAATGAAGAGACTAATGATAATGTAGGAAGAGCCAGCAGATCCATAATAACGGAGTCAGACAGAAGAGGTCGTCAGAGGAGATAGAAATTGTCCTTAAGGAGAAAAGTTTCCATCTTGGAGCTTGAAAGGATCTGTGGCAGTATTAAGTACCCTTCCTTACATGAAGTCTACTTCAGAAAAAAATAAAAATGAGAATGTTTAATGACAGAATAGGATTACTAAAACTAATCTAAGCTGCTTCTGCCATTTCCCAAGTCCTGTTCCAGGAACAACCCTTTAGTAAATGGAGAAATGCATCATCAGGAAGGTCAGAGAAGAGAGTATTGAAGAAGCAGTGGTGGGACCCACCCTGGGCTGAGGGTTCTCATCTGTGTGTTCGTGCAAGTCCTCCAACAATAATGTTGGCCAGCTTTGATTAAATAACTATGCTTGCATGAAAGGACATTAATATTTATTAACTGTTCCTTGTCAGGCATTGTGTTGAGTGTTCTCTATGTGGTCTTGTTTCATTTTCATGGCCAGTTCCTGTACTCTACATCAGTGAACTAGTGTCTGAATGAAGGAAGAGACATAGTAGGGGGCTGATCTGATTTCAGTCCTTTCTGGGAGGGTTCTAGACATTAGATCATCGACTGGAATATAGAGGCCTAGGAAGAACCCTCAAAGTCCCATCTCCATTTCCCCCAGCCATCACCACCGCTTCCCCCCCACTTTTTATTAATTAACCTTCCAGTTGTCAAAGTAATCAGTTGAGTTCAGTCCAATATGCATGGTACTCTGTGCCATGCACCACACTCAGTTTTCGTGGTGTACGAGAGAAGGATCGTTTAAATGGATAGTTACTCTTTAGTGTGGTCAATGCTAGGCTATAACCAGGTCTTAGTCATCATTGTATCCCTAATCCCAGGCCAGTGTCTGGAACACAACAACAACAAGGCTGTTACAGTTAACATGTATTGAGAGAAAACCAAGTACCTTGGCATTGTAGTAAGCACTTTATTATCTTTTTAAAAATATAAATAACTATAGCAATTTTATTCAAAATCATCAAAAACTGGAAGGAGCCAAGATATCTGTCAAGGTGAATGGATACATGAAGTGTGGGACATCCATACAATTAAATAATATTCAGTGATTAAAACAAATGAACATTAAGCTACGCAAAGACCTGGGTGCAATTTATATTTTTGTTGTTGTTGTTTTGTTTTTGTATTTATTTGTCATGTCTTTTTTTTTAAGTTTATTTATTTTGAGAGAGAGAGAGAGAGAGAGAGAGAGCACAAGTGGGGGAGGGGCAGAGAGAGAAAGAGAGAGAGAGAATCTGAAGCAGGCTTCCTCCTGCCAGCGCAGAGCCCAGTGCTGGGCTTGAATTCATGAACCATGAGATCATGACCTGAGCTGAAACCAAGAGCTAGATGTTTAACCGACCAAGCCACCCAGGTGCCCCTGTCCTATCTTTTTTTTTTTTTTTTTTTTTTAATTCTAGTTAGTTAAACATACTTTATTCTTTTTTTTTGAGATTTTTTTAATGTTTATTTCTGAGACAGAGACAGCATGAGTGGGGGAGGGGCAGAGAGAGAGGGAGACACAGAATTTGAAGCAGGCTCCAGGCTCTGAGCTGTCAGCACAGAGCCTGATGCGGGGCTCGAACTCACAAACCGTGAGATCATGACCCGAGCCAAAGTCGGTCGCTCAACCGACTGAGCCACCCAGGCGCCCCTAAACACACTTTATTCTTAACATAATTCTCAGTACAATTGTATGAGTATAATCCCAGTTTTTCAAGATGTGGAAGTTAAGGCACAGAGCAATTAAATAACATGCCCAAAGTCAAACAGCGAGGAAGGGATAGAGCCAGGTTACAAATCCAAGCAGAGTGTCTCTTTCGCCTCTAAATATTTGTTACATGAATGTATGCATGCGTGCATGAATGAATGAGAGGGAGGAAGGGAAGGAGGAAGGGAGAGAAGAGTGTGGGAACAAGTGAGCGAGCTAAGGTGAAAGTCAGCAAAGCGAAATGGGGTCCACAGGCAGGTAGGTTGGTTCTGCCAGGGAGGGGAAAAATTTTTTACAAAGTTTCATAAAGGGGTGGTGCTTAAACTGAGTGTTGCAAGATAAAGAGGTAGTCATGGGCCAGGGCAGGGCAGGGCAGGGCAGGGCGAGCAGAGGAAGGCCAACCCTCTTACTTCTGTATTAGGTCCTTTCCCCCCCACCTCTTCTAGGACATTTCTCCTATGGCCATCCTCTCTCTATCACATCGGGAATTCCCCCTTATTCCAGCCAGCTCACAAACATGCTAAGCTAATTTCTAACTCAAAAACGTCTTTCCCTGCTTCTTCCCTCTAGCGATTGCCCCATTTCTCTGTCTTCCATTATAGCAAAACTCCTAAAAATAGTAGTCTGTATTCCATGACTCCACTTTTTCTGTGTTCTCTTAAACCCAATGAAATCAGCATTTCACCCCCACTCTCCAGTGAACCAGCTTTTGTCAAGGTCAAGAGTAACCTCCCTGATGCCAAAGCCAGCTGTTGATCCAGTGGCCACACCTCACCAGGCCTCCCACTGTGTTGCGCTCGGTTGGTTCCTGTGTCCTTGAGACACTTCCTCCCCTCGGCAACTGAGAGAGCACTCTCTCCAGATTAGTGTTCTGTCTCCTGGACTTCTCCTTTCAGCCTCTCGCTGCCTCCTCGCCTCCCAAACATTGATCCTTAAAAATGCACACGATGGTCTGGGCACTCGCCCTCTGGGAATCCTTCAGTGACCCTCCCCTACCTCAGAATTCAAACTAGAGCCAAGTGTTCAAAGCCTCCATGATCCGATGCCTGCCTCTGGCATCTCATCTTTCACATAACGTTTGTGTGGCACTCTGTAGGACAGCCAGCCCCTTCACGTGCACTTTCTCGCCACATCCTCCCAAGATCCCTGGGAAGTGAGTGGTTCCCATTTGCAGATGAGAAAGCTGAGAATCAGAGTTTCATCATTGCCCAAGGTCACACAACTTGCCAGTGTCCCCCGGACACTGAAGTTTCTGATCCCAGATCCTATGCTCTTCTCATTTACAACCCTTTGCTGGGCCTGATCCTTAAACTCCATGCTCTGGGGTGAAGCAGGGGAGTGGATGTTTGGTTCCTTCTTTTGGGTTCCAGTCTGTCCATCTGGATTTCCTCTTGAGTACAGTGGTTTACCCTCTTCACCCCAGGGGCTTGGTCGTCACGTTTGCAGGACAATGGGCGCTCTTACTGGTTGAAATGCTAAATCTCCCAAAATGAAAGGCCAGCTGCAGAGTTTGAGAGGAACAAGGGCTGAATGATTTGATCAGACATCTGTGGGGGCCTCCTGGCATTTGGAGTGTGAGTGCCTTAGAGAAACTAACCATTCTGGCCTGAGGGAGTTGGCGACTGTTAATCTTGGTGGTTTTGACCGCTAACTGCCCCAGAGGTCCCAGCCTGCTGTATGACTCAGAATCCCCAACACTCCCCCTATTCTTCTCCCACTGGGATAGTCAGGAGGCCATTGCTAAGGCATTTTAATTTGGTAATAACTTGACATGGCCCCCTGTCCCCAGGGCTGTATGTTTTAGAAGTTACTGTTGCTTTCTAAATGGAGGTGGGGGGGTTGATTTAGAGGTGCTCATCCTTGACATCTGACTACCTTGCACTGTCATGGGAAGAGCCTTCCGGGCTAGGTTCTGGCTTCCTTGTGCTCCAGCTGGCCGGTGCCCCCCTCTTTTCCATGATAGATTACCTGAGTCCATGGATCTTGGACTGCCCATAGCCCTTATTCCAGAAGCACCTTGCCAGAGGTGGACGACGTAAGCCAGAGAGAGGAAAGATGGGGCCAAAGGTTTATCTGTTGTTGTATATCTGTGTCTGTGGTACACCGTGTTAGAGGGTCAGCTGCTGTCCATCTCTCGTCCTCAGTGTGAAACTTTCTGGAATTCGGGAAGAGCACAGGAATCCACTGCTACAAGGCAGGACACAGAGAGTGGGGGATTGGGAGACTCACAACACCTCACTGCTTGTAGACACGTTGTCGGACAGCTGTGTGAGGCTTTCTTGACCCTCTTCTCTACCCCTGTCCATTGACACTCACCACTTATGTGCTGTCCCTGGACTCTGTGCTTCCCTCTGTGATGGCCCTTACCACGATCCGCACCGGTGGTACTTTCATGTGAAGAGCTCCTTTACTGATGTCTACCACTTACTAGCTATAGGATCTTGGATAAGTCTCTTCCTCTTTCTGGGCTCACGTGTAAGTGGATAACTAATAGCACCTACTCACATGGCTGTTGAAGACATAATTGAAAAAAATCTGTATTTCAGTCACTGCACCTAGTCTCAGAGCTTTCCGCAAGTTCACGAAGTATACTGAAGTTTCTGTTTTGTTTCGGAAATACAGTTGTTTATATAAGAAAATACTGTTACGTAAATTCTCTTGTTAAACCTCTGACTTTTCTTTTGCCTACCAAATAAAGTCTCGACTCTGGCTTATTACTCAGCATTTGTATTTGCATTTCAGGCTTTACATTTCACTGGTAGGAAATGCTAAAAAAAATTGTAGATTTCCAGAAGAAACGCACACGGATACAGATGGGTTTGTCTAAATTCAGTGAGCAATTACTCTGTGCAAGGCCCTGGGCTAGGCCCGCAGGGGCACGGGAGTGAATCACACATGACACATGCTAGGCAGTGGCATCATCGTTTCTGGCTGTCTAGTATAGGCGCCAGCCCCCTTCCCCCCAGGCCTGCCCCACCCAGTTCCTGCAGCAGCCCCGAGGGAAGACTTACCACGGGGGGCCCCAGCACAGTAGAGCAGCTGGGCACCAGCATGTTGGCGGCAGGCCCAAGGGTGGAGGCGGGGGAGGTTGGGCCTGGGAACTGGCAGCCAGCCAGGGCGCTCTCAGGTGCCCCGGCATGCAGGGCCGCCAGCCTCAGCAGTCGCTGAATGTGTCCTGTTCTTCCACGGCGGTTTTCTCTAGACTGCACCGGCACGGATTTTGGTGGCAAGGCGGTGACTCTAACCCCCACATCGAACACATAAGGGCACTGAAGCCCAAAGACGTGAAGTGACTCGACTACAGTCACACAGCAACAAAGCCGGGGCTGGAACACACAGGTCTTCTGAAAAAATTTTCAGCAAATATGCAGCAAACACTCTAGAGGGCTTGTGGGCTCTCGAGACTGTCTTGTTTTCAGTACAAGTGCAATGAGACTATCAGAGTCATTTTGTTCCTTCAGAAAATTATAGGCATCTTCTGTGGGCCCATCTTTGCACAAGGTACTGGGGATGCAGGGTTAAATCAGACTCTGACCTTGGGAGTTCACAGTATGATGAGGGAGACAAACTACCAATAGTTACAGTATAGTATGGCAAGTGCCTCTGGGGATAAGCATGTAATGTGGGTGACGGGGGACAGACTGTGGAGCACAGAAGAGGCACTTAGCCCAACCTGGGGGCTAGGGAGTTACTTCCAATGAAGCTGAGACCTAAGCTTAGTTGTGAAGGACCAGTCGGCATAGCCAGGTGGAGAAGGACAAGGAGGAACATTCTGGGCAAAGAGAATAGGAGAGCAGCAGAGCATCCTCAACTAAACATCTAACAGTTACAGCAATAGTCCCAACGTATATTTGACCTATATTCAGGATACTGAGAGTGCTTCCCACTGGCGGGATCATAGTATATGTGGAGAGAGTAGAGGCAGGTGCGGCTGGGCGTGTACAACCCCACAATGAAGCCTGAAAGGGCAGGTGCCTGTGACTGTCAAAGCCTGGGCAGCTCTCTCCCTAGGTCTGCAGGCTCCATATTTCTAGTCTGGGAGCCTGGATGGAGTTTGTGATTTCCTTGGTATTAAGCTTGCTGCAAAACCCAGCAAGTTCCTTTTGCCAAATTCTGTACAGGGGCCTTGCTAATTTATCTACCTATATTCCTTTAGAATTTTTGGTTTGGGTTCCCCACTCCTCCCCCCCCCCCGCCCCGCCCCAAAGCCTTGGTGTGGAAAAGGGGCTGAAAGGCTGATTGTAGAGAATGAAGCGTTATTCAAGGTTCAAACAGCTACAGCTCTTTAAGAACTAATACCCCACTGACTGCTCAGTGCCTGGCAAGCTGTGACTTTCCTTTTCTTCCCATAGGCCTGCTGAGTTAGCCACCAAATACGCAAACTTTTCAGAGGGAGCTTGCAAGCCTGGCTATGCTTCAGCCTTGATGACTGCCATCTTTCCTCGGTAAGTGTTCCTATTTCTTCCCGCTGCCCAGACAGCCTGGTCCATGGCCCAGGAGTCAGAAACTCTATGCTGTGCAAGTGATGTGCTTTGAGAAAGTGAAATTCTGGTGTAACTTACTGCCCTGTGTCCTTGAGTCTGTGGGTGCCTGGAGAGGACTTGTTTCGGGTTGGTTCCTACCCCAGTCCCACTCTGTGCCCTTGCTATACCTTACCCCCGTCCTGTCTCTGGAGCTTGCACCTGCCAGCACAGCCTGTTTCTGTGGAGGGGAGGGGACAGGTAGAACCTGCGTGGCACTCCTTGGAAGCCAGGTACCCAGAAGCAGCCAGATAAGCCTCCTCAGCATAGAAGCTCCAAGTCATAGCATCAAAACTACGTGGCTTCAGGGAAGCATATCCAGATAAAGCAGGGAACAAAGAGAGGTTTCTGAGCCTGGCCTGGCTGTTCTGGCACCTTCTCTCTTTGTCCGTTTTGCATTCTGGAGTTCCTGATTTCCTGATAACCAAGCTTGCTGGAAGAAACTGTGCCAAACCCTGGGAGTTTCTTTGACCACATTCTGCTGAGGGGCCTTGCTTACATATCTGCCTTTTCCTCTTGAGTTTTCTTTCCATGAAGCTACAGTGTGGGGAAGGACCTGATGTGCCAAGATGGGCTTGTCTGCAGTCTGGAGTGTAGTGAGACTACCAGGGTCATTTTGTTCCTTCAGAAAGTTATCGGAGTGTCTGACTTAGAGGAGCTGGAGGAAAAGCCGCTCAGGACCCTCTGGGAGTGGGGATGTAGCACTTGGACCACAGGGGAGCCCTTGGGGTGGCCTCCTGGGGTGGGGTCCGTTCACTGGGGGAAGGGCTTACATCCCATCCCTGAGAAAGCTGAGGTTAGGGCATACAACGTGCTTGCCGAGGAAGGCTGAGAAACAACTTGCCCCAAAGTAGATCCAGAATATGTGGTTTTTATGCTCCTTTTCTTTTTCTAATGGGAGTGATGGAAGCTCCTTGTCTAAAACAGGGGCTCTGCTGAATATCTGGTGTTCAGATAGAGATCTCTTTGTCTAGGGTCTGCCTTCTGACTTGCTTCCAAATATTTTTCTTCCCCCAGCTATTTATTGAGCACCTCGTAAGTGTCTGGTATTATGTTCCATATTCTTATACATCTTTTCTTAGGTCTACTTGACTCAGTGCCTTGGGCCAGACACCTACGAGTTTTCCTTGACCTGGATATAGGTGTTGGGTTTTGTTTTGTTTTGTTTTTTTACTTTTTCTTTTTTCTTTCTTTCTTTATATATATTTTAAAATGTTTATTTACTTTTGAGACAGAGAGCACCATTGGGGGAGGGATAGAGAGAGTGGGGGACAGAGGATCTGAAGCAGGCTCCACACTGACGGCAGTGAGCCTGACGTGGGGCTAGAACTCATGAACCACGAAATCATGACCTGAGCCGAAGTCAGATGCTCAACCGACTGAGCCACCCAGGCACCCCTTTACTTTTTATAATTGAAAGTAATGCAAGCATATGGTCAAAAAAATAATAACTGAAAATGTGCAAAAGGGTATATGCTCTCACTCTAGATCCCCAGAGATAGCCAATATTACCCAGACAGCCTGGGTAATATAAATAGAAATATCATGTATTTATTGTTTTGTATCTTGCTTTTTACTCCTAATAATATATGTTAGAGATCATCCTATTACCAGCATACATGGTAATCTTATTCATTTAATGCTTGCATAACATGATTATATGGATGTATAATAATTTTTTCAAAAGTAAGACTTATTGAAGTTTAATTTACATGCAGCAAAACTTTTTGGTGTAGTTGTAGGGGTTTTGGTAAATGCACACCTTTGAGTAACCACAGCAATCCAGTAGAGCATTTCCATCATCACCTCCTGAAAGTTCCCTTGTGCTGCTTTGTAGTTAACCTCTCCCCTAACCTCCAACCCCTGGCAACCACTGAACAGTTTTCTGTTCCTGTAGCATTTTCAGAATGTTACATTCATGGAATCATATAGTATGAAGCCTTTTGAGTGTGCCTCTTTCATTCACTCTAATGCATTTGAGGTTCATACATGTATTGTATGTATCAGTTGTTCTTTTTTATTGCTGAATGGTATTCCATCGTATGGATATAACAGTCTGTTTATCTACTCAGTAGTTGAGGGGCGCCTGGGTGGCTCAGTCAGTTAAGTGTCCAACTTTGGCTCAGGTCATGATCTCGCAATCTATGAGTTTGAGCCCCACGTTGGGTTCTGTGCTGACAGTTTGGAGCCTGGAGCCTACTTCAGATTCTGTGTCTCCCTCTCCCTGTGCCCCTCCCCCACTCCGCTCGCTCTCTCTCTCTCTCTCAAAAGTGAATAAACATTTTAAAAAGTTTAATAGGGGCGCCTGGGTGGCGCAGTCGGTTAAGCGTCCGACTTCAGCCAGGTCACGATCTCGCGGTCCGTGAGTTCGAGCCCCGCGTCGGGCTCTGGGCTGATGGCTCAGAGCCTGGAGCCTGCTTCGGATTCTGTGTCTCCCTCTCTCTCTGCCCCTCCCCTGTTCATGCTCTGTCTCTCTCTGTCCCAAAAATAAATAAACGTTGAAAAAAAAAATAAAAAAAAATAAAAAGTTTAATAATGAATAAACAATAAAAAATATCTACTCAGTAGTCAAAAGACATTTGGGAAGATTCCAGTTTTTGGTGATTATAAATAAAGCCACCATAAAATTTGTATATGGGATGTCTCATTAACTCTATAAGAAATTGCCAAACTTTTTTTTTTAATGTCTATTTATTTATTTTGAGAGGGAGAGAATGTGAGTGGAGGAGGGGCAGAGAGAGAGGGAGAGAGAATCCCAAGCAGGCTCCACATTGTCAGCGCAGAGCCTCTTGCGGGGCTTGATCTCATGAATGGTGTCATGACCTAAGCCAAAATCAAGAGTTGGATGTTCAACCGACTGAGCCACCCAGGCACCCCAAGAATTGCCAAAGAGTTTTCCAAATTGACTGTGCTATGTTGCTTTCCTGCCATCGTTGTGTAAGAGTTCCAGGTGCTCTACATCTCTGCCATCAGTCTTTTTAATTTTAGCTATTCTAAAATTTAGTGATATCTCACTGTGGTTTTATTTATTTTTTTTTTTTATAAAATTTTTTTTCAACGTTTATTTATTTTTTTGGGACAGAGAGAGACAGAGCATGAACGGGGGAGGGGCAGAGAGAGAGGGAGACACAGAATCGGAAACAGGCCCCAGGCTCTGAGCCATCAGCCCAGAGCCCGACGCGGGGCTCGAACTCACGGACCGCGAGATCGTGACCTGGCTGAAGTCGGACGCTTAACCGACTGCGCCACCCAGGCTTCCCCTCACTGTGGTTTTAATTTGCATTTTAGTAATACTAATGATAATCATTTTCATTTTCATGTGCTTATTTAGCATTCTTTTATCTTTGAGGAATTGTCAAAGCTCTTGTCATTTTGTAAATTGGTTGTTTCCTTATTGAATGTAAGACAACTTTACATATTCTGGATTGAAGCCCTCTGTCATGCAATTTGCAAATATTTTCTTCCAGCCTATGGCTTGCCTTTTCATTGTCTTAACAATATCTTTTACAAAGCAGAAGTTTTTAATCATGATGAAGTCCAATTTATAAATTTTTTCTTTTATGGATTTTGCTTTTGGTGGTTTATCTAAGAAATCTTACCCTAATCCAAAGTCAAAAGGTCTTTTCCTGTGTTTTCTTCTAGAATTTTTATAGGTTTAGCTCTTACATTTAGGTCTATGACTCATATCAAGTTAATTCTTGTATATAGTTTTGCATATGTATGTTTAGTTGTTCCAGAACCATTTGTTGAAGACTGTTCTTTCTTCATTGAATTACGTTGGCCTATTTGTTAAAAATCAGCCAAACATATGTATGTGGGGCTCTTTCTGGAATTTTTATTCCATTTCATGGATCTTTATGTCTGTCCTTGCATTAATATCACATTAATATCACAATATGTAGACACTCATGTCTTTTTTTTTTTTTTTTTTTTTTTTTGAGTAGGCTCCATGCCCAGTGTGGGGCTTGAACTCATGACCCTGAAATCAAGAGTCACATGCTCTGCTGACTGAGCCAGCCAGGCACCTCAACAATCATGTCTTCTATTAAGGACAGTTTTATTTCTTCCTTTCCATTCTGGTTGCCTCTTTTTCCTTTTTCTTGCCTCATTGCACTGGCTAGACTAATCAATACAGTGTTGAATAGATGAGGTGAGAGTGAATATCCATGACTTGTTTCCAATTTCAGGGGGAAGGCATTTAGTCTTTTACCATTATGGTGTTAGCTGTAGGTTTTTCATAGATACCCTTTTAGGATAGAGGGAGTTCTCTTCTATTTCTGGTTTGTTGAGAATTTTTATAATGAATAATGTCAAATTTTGTCAAATGCTTCCTTTTCTGCATCTTTTGACACGACCAGATGGCTTTTCTTCTTTAATCTATTAATATAGTGAATCACAGTGATTTTTTTCATTGACTGATTTTTTTAATGTTAAGCCAACCTTTTATTACTAGAATAAACTTCATTTTATTCTAATTTATTATTCTCTTTTATATATTGCTGGATTTAATTCACTAATGTTTTATTAAGGATTTTTGTTGCTCTGTTCATGAGAGATTGGTCTGTTGTTTTTTTGTAACGTTTTTGGTTTTGATATCAGAGTAATGCTGACATTATAGAATCAGTGAGAAAATATTCCTTCATTTGCACTTTCCTGAAAGTTTTGTATAGAATTGATAATATTTTTCTTTAAATGATTGATAGAATGTACCAGCAAAGACATCTAGGGCTACCTAGGTTTTGTGTTAAGAAAATCCCCTTGTGGGAAGTGTTTTAATAAAAAAACATAGAATTACATTTCTAGGGGCACCTGGGTAGCTCAGTCAGTTGAGTGTCTGACTCTTGATCTCAGGTCATGATCCCAGGATCCTGGGATTAAACTCCATATTGGGCTCCACACTAGGTGTGGAGCCTGCTTAAGATATTCTCTCTCTCTCTCTCTCTCTCTCTCTCTCTTTCTCTCTCCCTCTGCCCCTTTCCTGCTCGCACTCACTCTCTCAAAAACCAAAAACAAAAAAACCGAAAGAATTGTATTTCTAAAAAAAAAAAAAAAAAAAAAAAAAGAATTACATTTCTTTACTAGATCTGGAGCTTTTCTATTTCTAGTTGGGTTTTCCTATTTCTTCTTTGGTAGTTTGTGCCTGACAGGGAATTTGTGGATTTCCTCTAAGTTGTTGAATGTATTGGCATAATACGCCTGATATTGGTCATTTATATATTTTCCCTTTTTTTTTTACTAGTCTTTCTGGTTAGAGTTTTATTGTTTTCATTGTTCTCACAGAACTAGCTTTTGGGTTCATTGATTTTTCTCTATTGGTATTTTTTTTCACTGTAATCATTATTTTTTGTTCTTATCTTTATTATTTCCTACCTTACACTTATTTGGGGTTTAATTTGTGGTTTGTTTCTTGGGATAGAAGGTTAGACCACTGAT
Source organism: Leopardus geoffroyi (assembly GCF_018350155.1). NCBI lineage: Eukaryota > Metazoa > Chordata > Mammalia > Carnivora > Felidae > Leopardus > Leopardus geoffroyi. Next base: position 34,458,464 of record NC_059328.1, read on the forward strand.
TTGATTCCTTGATTTCATGCTATAAATTTCCCTCTATAAACTGCATCAGGTACATCCCACAAATTTTGATATTGTATTATTAGTTTCATTGAGTTAAAGATATTTTCTAACTTTACTTGTGATTTCTACTTTGTCCCATGGTTTCTTTTGAAGTGTTGGAAATTTAGCTTAATGTCCAAGTATTTGAGGGTGTTCCAAATATCCGTGTGTGACAGATATCTAATTTATTTTTGTTGTGATCAGAAAATAGTTTTTATAGGATTTTAACACTTTTTTTTTATAATATATGAAATTTATTGTCAAATTGGTTTCCATAAAACACCCAGTGCTCATCCCAAAAGGTGCCCTCCTCAATACCCATCACCCACCCTCTCCTCCCTCCCACCCCCCATCAACCCTCAGTTTGTTCTCAGTTTTTAACAGTCTCTTATGCTTTGGCTCTCTCCCACTCTAACCTCTTTTTTTTTTTTTTTTCTTTTTTCCTCCCCCTCCCCCATGGGTTCCTGTTAAGTTTCTCAGGATCCACATAAGAGTGAAACCATATGGTATCTGTCTTTCTCTGTATGGCTTATTTCACTTAGCATCACACTCTCCAGTTCCATCCACGTTGCTACAAAAGGCCATATTTCATTTTTTCTCATTGCCACATAGTATTCCATTGTGTATATAAGCCACAATTTCTTTATCCATTCATCAGTTGATGGACATTTAGGCTCTTTCCATAATTTGGCTATTGTTGAGAGTGCTGCTATGAACATTGGGGTACAAGTGCCCCTATGCGTCAGTACTCCTGTATCCCTTGGATAAATTCCTAGCAGTGCTATTGCTGGGTCATAGGGTAGGTCTATTTTTAATTTTCTGAGGAACCTCCACACTGCTTTCCAGAGCGGCTGCACCAATTTGCATTCCCACCAACAGTGCAAGAGGGTTCCCGTTTCTCCACATCCTCGCCAGGATCTATAGTCTCCTGATTTGTTCATTTTGGCCACTCTGACTGGCGTGAGGTGATACCTGAGTGTGGTTTTGATTTGTATTTCCCTGATAAGGAGCGACGCTGAACATCTTTTCATGTGCCTGTTGGCCATCCGGATGTCTTCTTTAGAGAAGTGTCTATTCATGTTTTCTGCCCATTTCTTCACTGGGTTATTTGTTTTTCGGGTGTGGAGTTTGGTGAGCTCTTTATAGATTCTGGATACTAGCCCTTTGTCCGATATGTCATTTGCAAATATCTTTTCCCATTCCGTTGGTTGCCTTTTAGTTTTGTTGGTTGTTTCCTTTGCTGTGCAGAAGCTTTTTATCTTCATAAGGTCCCAGTAATTCACTTTTGCTTTTAATTCCCTTGCCTTTGGAGGATTTTAACACTTTTAAGTTGATTGAGACCTGAGTTACAAGATAAAATATGGTCTATTTTGGTGCATATTCTGTGTGCACTTGGAGATTTTTCTGCTGTTATTGGGTATTCTATAAATGGCAATTAGATTACGTTGGTTGATAGTGTTTTTCAAGTCTCTTATATCCTTACTGATTTTCCAGCAGTTCTTGACAGACAGATGTTAAGGTCTCCATTTATTAGTTTTTGCTTCCCATATTTTGAAGCTGTGACATTTAGTGTATGTACATTTAGGATTATTATATTCCCTTGATGTGAATAGATCCTTTCATTATTTTGAATTGTCCTTTTTTTCCTTATTCTTAAATCTCCCTTGTTTGATATTTATGTAACCACTCCAGCCTTTTTAGAGTTAGCTTCATTGTGGTATATGTTTCCCATACTTTTACTTCTGTGTGTATTGTGGGAGGAAGCATATGTTTGTGTATACCCTTGAGCCTCAGAAAAGTTGAGTCTCGGTGCTGGTTTACAACAATCTGTCCTTTTATGTTTGACTGTGTCTTCACAATTAAAGTGAGTTTCTTGTAGACAGAACATAGTTCATAGCTGAGTATTGCTTTTTTATCCAGTTTGGCCATGTCTGCCTTTTATTGCAGATCTTATACCATTTACATTTAATGTAATCATCAATATGGTTGGGTTTAAATCTATCTTGGTATTAGTTTTCTGTTTTTCTTATTTTTTCTTTCTTTTTCTGGCTCTTGTTGAGCCAGAAATTGAATGTGTTTTATGACTTCATTTTACCTTCAGTATTGGCTTATAGGTTTAATTCTTTGTTTATGTTTTTTGTGACTGTTCTAGAGTTTACAATATATGTCTTTAATTTATAATCTGTTTTCAAATAATATTATAGGACTTCACTTAGAGTTTAAGAACCTTGCAACCGTATAGTTCCATTATCTCTCCCATCCTTTGTGCTATTTTTGTCATACATTTTACATCTATATATTGTAAATCCACATGGCACTGTTCTTATTTATTTTTGTCTTAAAGAGTCAGTTATTTAAAGCGATTTAGCAATGAACCAGAAAAAGGCAGCCTGCAGAGTGGGAGAAGATATTTGCAAATCATATATCTGATGTGGAATTATGTTTAGAATATGTAAAGAACTACAACTCAACAACAGCAAAACAACTGATTAAAAAATGGGCAAAGGAGTTGAGTAGACATTTCTCCAAAGCAAATGACCCAGCAAGCACATGGAAAACTGCTCAACATCACTAATCACTAGGGAAATGCAAATTAAAACCACAATGAGCTATACTTCACCCGCATTAGATGGCTGCTATCAAAAAAGAAAGAAAGATGGAGAGAGAGAGGGAGAGAGAGGAAGAAAAAAGAGAAAGAAAGAAAGAAAATAGCAAGTGTTGATGAAGATATAGAGAAATTAGAATCCTTGTACACTAATGGTCAGAATATAAAATGGTGTGGCCACTATGGGAACAGTATGGTAATTCCTAAAAAAAAAAAAAAAAAAAAAAAGGAAAATGTAATTACCATGTGACCTAGTAATTCCATTTCTGGATATATACCCAAAAGAAATGAAAGCAGGGTCTCACATTGATAGTTGTACACCTGTTTCATAACAGCATTATTTTACAATAGCCAGAGCAATCCAAGTGTCCATCAAGAGATGGATGATAAACAAAATGTGATATATTTATACAATGGAACATTATTCACCCTTAAAAAGGAAGGAAATTTTGATATGCTACAACATGTGTGAGATTGAAGATATTATGCTAAGTGAAATAAGCCAGTCATAGAAAGAAAAATATGTTTGATTCCACTATATGAAGTACCTAGAGTAGTCAAATTCATAGAGACAGAAAGCAGAATCGTGATTGCCAGGGACTGGGGGTAAGAGGAAACAGGAAGTTGCTCTTTAATGGATATAGAGTTTCATCATCTTTTTCAAGATGAAAAGAGTTCTGGAGATTGACTGTGTAATAATGTGTATGTACTTTAACACTACTGAATTGTACAGTTAAAAATGTTTAAGATGGAAGGCATCTGGCTGGTCTCAGTAGGTGGAGCATTTGACTCTTGATCTCAGGGTCATGAGTTCGAGCCCCATGCTGCATGTAGAGCTTACTTAAAAAAATGTTTAAGATGGTAGATTTTATGTTATGTGTATTTTACCACGATTTAAATTAAAAAAAAATTTTTTTAACTTTTATTTATTTATTTTTTATTTTTTTAAGATTTTTTTTTAACATTTATTTATTTTTGAGACAGCGACAGAGCATGAATGGGGGAGGGTCAGAGAGAGAGAGAGACACACACAGAATCTGAAACAGGCTCCAGGCTCTGAGCTGTCAGCACAGAGCCTGACGCGGGGCTCGAACTCACGGACTGCGAGATCATGACCTGAGCCAAAGTTGGACGCCCAACCAACTGAGCCACCCAGGCGCCCCAACTTTTATTTAATATTGAGAGAGAGAGAGAGAGAGAGACAGAGTATGAGCATGGGAGGGGCAGAGAGAGGGAGACACAGAATCCGAAGCTGTCAGCACAGAGCCTGATATGGGACTGGAGCTCACAAACCGCGAGATCATGACCTGAGCTGAAGTTGGACGCCTAACCAACTGAGCCACCTGGTGCCCCAACAATTTAATTTTTTGACAAAATTTTAAAAAGATCTTATTTTTAAGTAATCTCTATACCCAGTGTGGGGCTTGAACTCACATCCAAGAGACCAGGAGTCACATGCTCTACCGACTGAGCCAGCCAGGCCCCCCCCCCAGTTTTTAATAGATTTTTCATGGGGGATAGTCTATTATAGTTACCAGAGGGGTAAGGGAACCCTTTGAAGATCTCTGGAGCTTTTTGTGCAGCTCTGTCCTCTATACTAGTCTTCTTCACAAATTCTAGCGTTTTTGTCTTCTAAATTGTGACCCATTATCTCAACTCTGAAAGACTACTGGACTCTTTTTGGGTTCTCCATTCCTGCACTGATCTGAAAAATGTTTTTTCATGTATTTTGACTTGCTTTCTAGTTGTTTAAGGTAAGAGGTTAAATCCCATCCCTGTTACCACATCGTGGTTAGAAACAGAAGTCCCTTATTCCATGTTACATGGATTCCACTGTGCAGATGTATAGTAGTTTAATTAGTTAATTCCCTATTGATGGACATTTAGGCAACTTCTCATCTTTTCTCTTACAAGTATTATTACATCAGTGAATGACTTTTTCCTACACACGTGAGATCATCTAGAATAAAGAAGAAAATGTCTGGATCACAATTATAGATGTTTGAAATTTTGAAAGTTATTGGCAAATTGCCTTCCGTAGCAGTTTTTGGATTCACATCCATATGTGGTAGTTTATGAATATGCCTTCCTTTACGCTTTCTTCTAGTACTTTTATAACTTTATTTTTTATATGGATATATATAGCCATCTGGGTTTTTGTTGTTGTTGTTTTTGTTTGTATTTTGTGTTGTCTTGGTGCTACGAGTGATCCCTGATATTGCGATTGAGGTTTCTTTACTTTTTCCTAGTGAGTAGCTAGCATTTCTTGATATTTTGACTAAATGTACTAAGTAAAGTCAGGATTTTAGTTTTGATAGCATTAATATTTTGACACAAAAAGCCTTAATGCAGTTTTGATGTATTAGTTTTTGACACAACCCAATATAAATAAACCATTAAATCTTTACTTTATTTCTCCTTTATTATCAAGTGTTGTATGAAGCATACATTCTTACTCTGTTCCCAAGCCTCGCTTGTGGGGGAGCAGGCGGTGGTAATGGAAGGGATGCCAGTATGCCAGCCTGTTCTGCCTACAGAGTCCTGCCTCTCAGGGAAGCCAGCCTGTTCCCTCTTAGACCTTTGTACTGTCTCCTGGGAAGTCTTCCTTACTTTCCCTGAGACTTGCCTGCCTAGAGACATCTTTTTTTCTTTTTTTTTAATGTTTATTTATTTTGAGAGGGGGTGAGGGGCAGAGAGGGAGGGAAAGAGAGAGAATCCCAAGGAGGCCCTCTGTTGTCAACACAGAGCCCGACGTGGGGCTTGATCTCACGAACTGTGATCATGACTCAAGCCAAAATCAAGAGCCAGACATTCAACTGACTGAGCCACCCAGGCGCCCTGAGACATCTTCTTCTAATGAGAGAGATAGGGAAGAGAGGGCATAAGGCTTAAAGCAACTCAGATTTATTGAGCACCTGCTGTGCTCTGAACATTGTTGGTCTCATGGAAGGGAAAGTCTTCCCTGACCCCCACCCATCTACACACACCCAGTTACTCTTTCCTCAGCTTGTGCCACCGCAGTGCCACATACACAGCTCTGTCATCGTACTTACAACTATTGATTGATGTGTCTTCTCCCATAGTAGGATGTGAACTTCTCAACATAGAGACGTGGTCTTGTTCATGGCTGCCAACGCTTAGCAGAGCTTTTGGCACTTAGTAGGCACTTAATATTTGTTTTACGAATGGATATTAATCTCTGCCCTCAGGAAATTGAGAGACTCGAGGGTATGAGGGTCGTTAATAAAATACTCTTGATGGAAAGAGTGAAGAAAAGTAATTATTTTGATGTAGAAAAATTATTCTGACATATACCAATACATGATAGACTGGAAGGAGATGAGATTTGGAGACAGAAAGTTCTCGCGGCTTTCTCACTTAACATACTGTGTGATCTTGGAAAAGTCTGAGCATTACTTATCTCATTAGTGGAGAGAATGAAATGAGATGTTGTATCCTGGGGCTGTAAATGCTGATCATTCCAGAAAATTTTAATGTCAGACACTAAGTGAATTCTGTTTTCTCAGTGACTTTTCTTATGAACAGGTAAGTTTTTTTCAGGAAGGAATAAAGATCCCAGAATAGATCATGATAAACACTAAAAATGTAGATTTCCGGGGCAGGGGGAAAGGTAGATTTCAAAGCCAAGAAATGTGACTGATAAAAACCTTAATCGACACACCCCATTCTCCTGGCAATACTTTGCTATGTGCGTATGAGTCGCTTTTTGTGCTTTCGTGAAAGATTTAGTGTCGTGTCTTTTAGGTGGTGGCCATTGGAACCATGGGCATGGGGAGCCAGTGCAGCATCAGCAGGGTAAGCCCGTGGCAGGCAGTTTCAGCAGAAAGCAGAATCCAAATTGAGGCGGTGGCCGTGCTGCAGAGCAGAAACAGCGGAAGCAACAATGCTAGCCCACACCTCTTGATGTAGCGGTTCCTATGCTGAGACCTTTCCCTGTCTTTCCTGTTTTAATCTTCCCAACAGTCTTGTGACATAGGTGTTGTCATTAATCCAGTGTTAAGCAGGAGAAGATGAGGGTGGAGAGAGTCCATCCATTTGCTTAAGGTCATAACAGTAGGAAGCAATGAAGCCGAGTTTCGAACCCAAGCCCTCCGACCGCAGAGCCTACAAGCTTAACTGCTACTTTCTGCTTCCTCTCATAGCTGCTGTCTCATGGACAGGCTGGCTAGTGGCCAGAGTACAGAGGTCTACCTGATGCCCGGTGGTGGTTAATGAGGTACTGGTGTAGAAATTGCCCTCTTGCCCATCTCTACAGAGGAAAACAAACTTCTTTTGAGATGTACTTTGCTTTCAAAAAGCCAAGGTGCACGGTATCTGTGACTGTATGTATCTGTGATTTTTATACTGTTGCCATGGTCCAAGCTGGCTGAATTCTTAAGAGTGCAGGGATGGCCTTTGAAACCCCACTGAGCTCTCTGAGGCAGGAAGTCTAGAATATTGACAGAGCCCCTAGCTGCATGTTTTGGGACCCTTGCGTTAAAAGGTACAGGAGGCCTATTGCACTGCCTCCTGGGGGTTTTGAAAGCTTGTGGGTTCCTGGCCAGAGTAACTGGGTACCTAGTATCCCCACATTCCAAAGCTCCTCTCTCTCTGCTCTTCCAGGGCAGATCCTAGGATTCTTATTACTACAATACCAGAGAGGGATGGTAGGATTGAAAGGCATCCTTGCTAAGCTTTGTTCCAGACATAAATGACAAAGGAGAATAGATCATCATCTACTTCTACAGAATTGTTGTCCTTTCAGAGTGGTAGCAAGTTGAGTACCGCCCCCGCCCCAGCCCAGACAGGAGTGTGCAGACTCCTCATTTGCTTTCTCCACTCCCACCACTTCCCTCCCTGAAATGCTCTCGCCCAGATCACTTGAAAGGACTGACAAATCCAAGGGTGGACCTTTTCTTTTTCTGACCTCTTTGAAGCATTTGGCAGTATTCATTTCTTCCTTCATTTTCAAACTCTCTCCTCAGTGATTCTTTGTCCACACTCCCTTCCAGTTCTTCTACTTCTCTGATTGTTCCTTCTCAGTCTCTTTCGCAAGCAACCTCCTGTTCCTGTGCCCACCTTTAAATGCTGATGTCTGCCAGGGCTCGGTTATGGTCTTCTTCACTTCTGACTCCACGGCATCAGTGAACACCTGTGTGCCAGTGACTCTCTCAGCTCCTGATCTCTGGACCCAGACGCCCAACTTCCTGCCAGACAACTCCACTTGGATGACTCTCGAGCATCTCAAACTCAATGTGCCCAAATCACTGAATTTCTAAAAAAGTCAGTCCATAGTGCCTTTTTCAGTGAATGACACCAGTATCCACCTGAGAGGGTAACATGAGCCAGAAATCTGTGACTTCTTTCTCTTCTCTCAACCAAATATCCGGCTAGTCATTGAGTCATGACACTTCTGCCCTCTGTAAGATCTCTTCTCTGAGGTCAGTCTCTTCCCTGTGCCCTGGTTCTTCAACCTTTCCTAGATCTTGGACCTAAAGATCCAGGACCTGGATCTTCGTTCTCTTTACTGACTCCTTCATACCACTGTTTAGTCATACTTAAGTCTCTCACTTCCCTGAAAAGGCTGCCATGTTGACTCTACTATCCTGTAAACCCAATGGTAATAGCTCCCATTTAATTCACTTAACAAACCTTATTGAGCACCTACTATGTGCCTGACACTTTTCTAGGTGCTAGAGCTTCAGCATTGTATAAGATACATAAAATCTGGGGCACCTGGGTGGCTCAGTCGGTTAAACATCCTACTTCAGCTCAGGTCATGATCTCACAATCCGTGAGTTCAAGCCCCGCGTCGGGCTCCGTGCTGACAGCTCAGAGCCTGGAGCCTGCTTCAGATTCTGTGTCTCCCTCTCTCTCTATGCCTCTCCCCTGCCCACACTCTGTCTCTCTGTCTCTCTCAAAAATAAATAAATTAAAAAAGAAAAAGATACATAAAATCTGTCCCCTCAAAGAGCTTACATTCCATTGGCAGATATGGACAGCCTGTGTATATAAAAGGTCACATAGGGGCGCCTGGGTGGCGCAGTCGGTTAAGTGTCCGACTTCAGCCAGGTCACGATCTCGCGGTCCGTGAGTTCGAGCCCCGCGTCGGGCTCTGAGCTGATGGCTCAGAGCCTGGAGCCTGTTTCCGATTCTGTGTCTCCCTCTCTCTCTGCCCCTCCCCTGTTCATGCTCTGTCTCTCTCTGTCCCAAAAAAAAATAAATAAACGTTGAAAAAGAAAAAGAAATGCTTTAAAAAAAAAAAAAAAGGTCACATAGTTTTATATAGAGCACTTACTATGTGCCAGCCACTGTGCTAAACATTGTATATTCATTTCTTCATTTAGTTTTTACAATGACCCTGTGGAATAAGTGTTGTTTATGCCCATTTTACAGATGAAAAAGCTGTAACTTGGTCATAGTCATAGTAGCACAGAGCAAGCAATCAAACCCACTAACCCTACCTTGAGTCATGGCTCTGAGCCATGAGCCCGGAGGGGAAATGCAGATTCCTTTTGATTGGAGACTGTTTTAAATATTTTCAGTGGGGAATCCCTGCAGTGAAATCTTTGGGTGCTGGGCCTTTTCAGGAAGTGCAGAGTCCTCAGTAACTAAAGCTTCTCTGCGTGTTGTCCAGGGATCTACAGCCCCTCATGGGCTAGGCAGACCGAATGGCTGTCCTTGACCTGGCCTCCAGCTTGAAGCTAGAGGAATCGCCATCTGTGTCCTCTTGGTTTCTCTGGCGTCAGTTTTGTCTCCATGCATTTCTTGGTATCAGCTGTTCTGACCTCCTCTGGGAACCAATCCATGATCTGCTTTTAAATTAACACCACTTCCTGTCTCAGTCTATCCCTTCTGCCTCCCCCACCCTTCAAGGAATTCAGCCACTGTCACCTGCCCCCTCCCCTCCCCTGTACCCTGTAGCTGTGCATTCCATCTCCTTCCTCTTTGCTCTGTGTACTAACCTTTCTAGGTGAGTGTGCAGTAAATGACCAGAAGTTGTGTTTGCTTTGGAAAAATCTCCTTCCCTAGATGACTGGGGACCCATACTTCTTTGAACAGGTGAATCTTGTAGAAAACCTGTTGGGTTTTCCCTGGTTGTAAATTCATCTGCTGCAGATGAGGGGCTGGGCCTCAGCCCTGATGATGTCAGTGTGTCTTTCTCTTGCCGGGTTCAGGACCTGAGGAGCCATGTCTTGTCCCCTCTCCAGCTTCTCCTGAAGGTGAGTGCCAGGCAGAACCCTTGGGTGTCAGTTCTTTGGAAGCCTGTTGTGAGCTATGGAATCAAAAGTGATGTGAACTGGTCTGCAGCCAGATTTCTGAGAAATTGATAATAAAATTTTAGACATGTCTATAGCAACTAGAGTAAGTTTATGTCAGTTGAACCTAGTAATTTAAAAATGGAGTTCGCATTTTATGTGTTTTAATTTTTCTAGTGATTCATTTTTATTATGCTTTATAAAAGTATCGCTCTGTGACAGAATTGAAATTTCAAAAGCCAAACAAACCAGTCTTTCTTCACAGATGGTTTGAGAAGCACTGGACTGTAGTGATTAATGCCCAGGCTTTAAAAGTGAGTAGGGCTGGGTGGCTTAAACCCCCTGGGCCTCCCTTTCCTCATCTGTACCTACTGACCTCAGGGTTCAAGGAGGCAGCACAGGGACATGAACACATATCCGGAATATGTGCTCTGAAAGAGGTGAGGACAGAGGGTTGAGGAGGCCCTTAGGCAGGAAGGGCTGATGAAAGATGAATGAGAGGAGTTCCTGGTGCAAGGGATGCCTGAGCTATGCCTAGAAGGCTGGGGCTTCAGTGTCAAGGTCGGACACGCTGGTGTGGAGCAGCTTCCTGCTTTGCAGACCAAGCTCCAGGCTCTACCCGGAAGCAGGAATCCTAGAGGTGTTCAGAAGCACTGTCCCTGGTGAGAGTAGGCAGGCTGCATTCCTGCGGTCTTTGAGGATTGATCTTGTCAGATTAGCAGCTTTGCTTTTCTTGGTTGAGCTACAAATTCCCCACGTGGGGAGCCTGGGGAGACGTACTGCTTGTGAGCTGCAATGGCTGGTGAAAGTACAAAACGTAATCCTGGCCCTTCTCCCAAGGAGAGAGGCTCCAGGCCAGGAACAGCCCTGCAGGACTCCGTCTCTGCGGCTCTGCAGCCAGAGGGAAGGTTCCAGTCCGAGCTCCACCCACACACGTCCCAGGGCCCAGGCAGAAGGTGGGCAGAGAGGAGGGTGCTGGCATTTTCAGGACTCCGTCCTGCTCTCCCTACTCTGTCTGCACTTCGGGGGATGGGAGTGGTCACTGTGGGACCAGAGCTAAAGGGGAGAAGCAGGGCTGAAGCCTCACCTCCCCCAGGTGGATGCAAGACACCAGTCCATGCCTGCCTTCTGGCACGAGAGCTTTCTACTCTCTGCCCCAGTGCTGTGTGTGGAGTCTGGGCCTGGGCGAATGAAGTAGCCAGAGGGAAGCCACAGCTCCGCACAGGAGCACAGTGGATCACTCAGGGGAGAGGTCCGGGCTGGAGGGAAAACCCTGGAGATGATTCTTACACGAACCTCAGAGGGTGGACGAGATTGTCTGAGATGATGTGGAGAATATCGGCCAACACGGTCTCTGCTCTTGGGAGACCCTGATGGGGAAAACACAAGTCTGACTCCTGGCAGCGTCACAAAGGCAGGTCTGTTGACAGCTGGCTCTGTGACATCTCTGTGCCTCTCGTGTTGGGACAGACCCACCCCCCTTCCCTGTGTTCCGGGGGCTTAGTATGAGGAACTTCCCTGCAGCAGGACCACTTGAGAACACAGTTTGGAATAATTGGAAGAAACAAAAGGACATCTTGCACTGTTGCTCAGCCCCTCGAGAAGGAGGGGCTGGGCCAGAAGCCAGCTGCAGAGCTTGCCCAAGAAGCATACCCCCAAATGGAACAAGCCCCCCACGTGGGGCAAGGCAATGGTGCATGGGGCCTAGGCTCAGAAACCAGCTCCATGGGGCCTAATTAGGGATGAGTCTATGCCGGCTGTCCCCACTGGCCTTGCTCCCATGCATCCGAGGGTGGCTGTGATCAGTTCTGGCCTGGTAAAGCCGTCTCCACCTGATTCCCTGTCTGCCCTATCAGCCCTCCTGCACACCCCCAGGACCCGCAAGGGGGATTAAGGGCGGGACTTTGCCCAGCCGTGTGTTTGCCCTGAGGATCCTCTCTAAGCCACTGCCTATACGCAGCTCCTTTCTCTTCCTGCTCAGAAGCTGTTGCATACTCAGATGCCCCTGAAATTTAGGGGTATCCCTTCCCCCTCAATGGGCTTGTCTCCACTCTTTACTCCTTGGGAGGATGCAGTGAGAATGGCCACTGGTTTGATTAGGTCCTGTGAGCCCACGTGGTTCCCCTGATGGAAAGAATCCTTTCCTGAGTGACCTTGTTTTAATACGGCCAGCAGCTTCCTCTGGTGTAGCCAGTCCTGCGGGTGGCCCAGTCTTCCCGAAGTTGAATGAAGAGCAATGTAAGAGGCGGCAGGGCAGAGCACAGCAAACCATGCCCCAGTGCTCGAGGCTGTGGGGGAGGACTGCTCATCGGGACACTTGGGCCTTTGACCCAGCCCTGTCACCAGCAGCCTCCAGCAGAGTCACTGACCCTCATGAAAATGCATTCTTTTGCCGCTCAAATTATGAGGAGGAAACAAAGGGTTTGGGGGCTGCGGTCTGGCCAAGGAGAGCTGTCAGCACAGGCACAGCTGATATAGGGTGCAGGTTCAGGAGCGAGCCTGCCTCCATCCATCTCTGCTGGGACTCCCACTCCATGAAGGAGCACTTGCTGAAGAAAGAAGGGACTGGCCTTTCTCTGCCCTGCATCCAGAGCCCCAGGGCCCACCCCTGTGAGTAGCAGGCCGTGTCCTCATCCAGCCACGAACCCCTTCTAGATGGGGCTTGGGGGCCGGATGCAGGCAGAGAGAGAGGGCAAGGACATGGGCTCCATGGCTGCAGCCGCCATGCTCCCTCAAGCCAGAGGTTGCTCATTTTCTTCCCGGGCCATGGTCGGACTGAGCTACTGGCTATACTTCAGCCCTTATTCTGAGGGTGGGCCTGGATTTCAGGAAGCAGAGAGCCTTGTAGCTGGGACAGCAATGGTCCAACCGTATTCAGACTGTCGTCACTCGGTGCTGGGGTGAAGTTGGGCAGGGGATGTGGGGAGGGGCATCTTTACCACCTGACTTCACCACTGGGTCAGCGATCCCTTGAGGTCGGGGCCTTGTCAATGCCCGTGCCGGGTTCACAGCCGCTCATTCATGCTATCTTAGCAACGACCGGATGGGGCTTGGGGATCCCCTTCCTCACTCTGGGCAAGTGAAAAGAGGTTGGCTTTGGTATCAAGCAAACGTGGGTTTGAATCCCAGCTTTGCCACTCACCTAGCTGTGTGACCTTGGACAAGCTCCACAGTCGTGTCGGCTTTGGCCCCCTCATGTGCAAAGTGAGGTAACAGTCCTACCTCATGGGCAGTTATGGGAGTTTCACACCCATGAGGCTTGTGGCGTGGTGCTGACCGACGGGGAGCACTGGGTCAGTGAGCGTCCGGTCAGGGAGCACCCAGTCAGGGAGCACCTGGTCAGTGGTGGTAGTTGCTGTTGCTGTTCTGTCCTCATACCCTGGCTGCTTCAGCTTTCAGTGAGACCTTCCGGTAATGCGTCTCGGCCGGGAGCCGTCAGGGCTTGTACAGACTGTGTATACAAACCCAGGTGATTGGCATTTGTTGATACAGGAATGCCTCCACGTATCGGGAAGTGTGGCTCTGGGCAACTCCAGCCGCACAAGACGCAACTGATAACTTGTAATTTAGTAAAACGGCTTCTCAGAGCTGTCAGAGCACCAGGGACCTGATGCCTCCTGGTGCCGTAACCCCCCGGGTGGCCTTGCCCTACTAAGCCATGGTCTTGTTCACCTTTGTGCTGTACACGTGCTGTTCCCCCAGCCTGGAACGCTCTTCTGCAAACTCTCTGCCTTTAGAACCACTACTTTCGCTTCGGCAAGCCACCCACACATCACTTGGCTCCATGCCCTGGTATCTCTAGTCCAAGAGCTGCTCGTGGCAGCCTCCCCCTCAGAAGGGGCCTGGACGGGGTGCGCTCTCAGCCCGGGCGACTGGCCACGTGCACCTGCTATCTCCTCACATTCTCCACCTCTCAAACTCCCAACTCAAATGTCTCCTCCTCCTTGAAGCTCTTCCCTGGATCCCCAGGCAGAGTGGGCTCTGGGGCTCCCGCAGCCCTTTGTGCGTCTCTGCCTGACACTCCACACGCCGTTTGGTAGTGCCCCCCTCTGATTAGTCCTCCACTAATCCCGGTCTCATTTTCACCTTTAATTCACCCTGTGTCGCCGCTTACTGGGAATGAGCTGGAGACAGCTCCCATCTCCCTTGCCTCTGTCCGTTCCCAGCACAGCTGTCACAGCTAGCTTTGGCCTGGAGAGGGCGATAGAAGTGAGTCCTGCTGACTGTACATTGCGTCCAGACCCACAGTGTTGCTGGACCCAGCACTCCAGGCTCCCTTCCCAGCGGCCACACCACCAGCATCCACAGTGGGAAGAGTAAAATGAGTCTAAGAATATGGTTTTTTTTTTATTTTAAAAAATATTTATTTATTTTTGACAGAGAGAGAGAGAGAGAAAGAGAGGGGCATGAGCAGGGGAGGGGCAGAGAGAGAGGGAGACACAGAATCCGAAGCAGGCTCCAGGCTCTGAGCTGTCACCATAGAGCCCGACACGGGGCTCGAACTCACAGACCGCGAGATCATGACCCGAGCCGAAGTCAGACACTCAACCGACTGAGCCACCCAGGAGCCCCAAGTCTAAGAATATGTTAATTTCTAGATAATTCTCCCCTCAAAACTCTGAGTTTGATGGTCTCCCTCAATTAGCTCAAATAATTGAGCGTTGCATATTTGTTTATTTACTCATTGCACATTTATCGAGTGCCTGTGTTGGGCATTGGGAAAATGGTTTTGAAAAATGTGGGCATGGTGCCAGATCACAATCTAGGGGATGTAAGTTGAAGTTGTACCTCAGGATTCTCGGGGCATTCGGGCTGGGCTGAAAGCGAGATGCTCGGCTGGGAGCCTCCCCACTGCTGCATCCCCACCCCGGGCCAACAGCACATGCCATTGCCGAGTGAGTGTCACGGTAGCTCTGTGGGCTGTGGCAGGACTGAGGGGATGACAGCTTTGGAGCCGCAGAAAAACCGGCTTGTGAATGGCTTTCATGGAGCAGGGTTTTAGGGAGACAGAAATGACATCTGAAAAGACTCTTCTGAGCAAGTCTTCTTGGCACGTTCACCCAAGTCAAGCCGAAACAAAAGGCTGTTGATGACATTTCTTCTGCACAAGTCACGAAAAGCTTCAGACTGAGGGTGAGCAATTTCTGCTTCTGCAATTCAGAAACTATAAAGAATGAAGAATGGCTTGGGGAGAGCGTGGCTCCATCATGAAGCCAACATCAGCCCCCTAGAATTGGGCATGTCTGTACAGCATGTGGTCTTTTTTTTTAATTAATTTAATTTTTTTTTAATTTACATCCAAATTAGCATATGGTGCAACAATGATTTCAGGAGTAGATTCCTTAATGCCCCTTACCCATTTAGCCCATCCCCCCTTCCACAACCCCTCCCGTAACCCTCAGTTTGTTCTCCATATTTATGAGTCTCTTCTGCTTTGTCCCCCTCCCTGTTTTTACATTATTCTCATTTCCCTTCCCTTATGTTCATCTGTTTTGTCTCTTAAAGTCCTCCTATGAGTGAAGTCATATGATTTTTGTCTTTCTCTGACTGACTAATTTCACTTAGCGTAATACCCTCCAGTTCCATCCATGTAGTTGCAAATGGCAAGATTTCATTCTTTTTGATTGCCGAGTAATACTCTGTTGTAGATATATACCACATCTTCTTTATGCATTCATCCATCGATGGACATTTTGGCTCTTTCCATACTCTGGCTATTGTCGATAGTGCTGCTATAAACATGGGAGTGCATGTGTTCCTTCGAAACAGCATACCTGTATCCCTTGGATAAATACCTAGTAGTGTAATTGTTGGGTCGTAGGGTAGTTCTATTTTTAATTTTTTGAGGAACCTCCATACTGTTTTCCAGAGTGGCTGCACCAGGTTGCATTCCCACAGCATGTGGCCTTAATCCCTGGGGCCCCCTGCACAGGTTCCAGCATGACAGGGCTGCCCTCTGCATGCAAGAAAACCTCCCACATCCTCCACCTCTGTGGAGACCGGACCAGGCCTCACAGATCTCCATCTGCACCCTGTCCATGGGGACTTGCCCCATTCCTGACCCCTAGGGACCCAAGGTAGATTCCGCCCCTTTCCCAGCCCCTGAGCACCCCTTCTCTGCCAAGCCTTGTGCACAGCTTTGGGGGACAGTGGTAAGAAATGGTCACTGCCTCCTAGGAGCTTGCAGTGAGTGGGTGACAAGCAGGAGAATGGGTTGACTGCAGGGAACCAGCAAGCCAAGCAGATTAGGGACATCTAACCACATGGGAGCGGGGAGGCAGGAAGGGCTTCCTAGAGGAGGTGCCGCCCATGCTGACTATTAGAGGACATTAGCAGCTCTCAAGGCAGAGAGTCTAGGAAAGGCACTAACCCTGAGGGAAGGAGGCTCTCTGGCAGGTCATCTGGGCTGCCTGGAGTACAGGCCCTGGGCTTGGAACAGGCCCCAAATGCCATGCCAAGGAGTTTATGATGAGGTCAGCAATGGTTTCAAGGCAAGGCGGGGGAGGGGTGGCATGGGATTTGTGCTTTAGAAAGATCAGTACCTGAAACGGGGAAGGGCGGGTGGTCAGAGGAGGTGAGAATGAGGAGGGCGACCCTCAGGAGGCAGTGATGGGACAGGGGTGGATTGGTGAGATGTCAGCAGGAGAGAAATGGGGATGTTAGGTGGCTGGTAGAGGGAGTAGTGAAAACAGCCCCCCTGCTGTTTGAGGCAGCTGGGGTGCCACTTCCTATCCTAGAGAACACAAGTTTGGGGGGCAGCTGTTGAGTTCATTGGGGGAAATGCTGACCTTGAGATTCCAGTGGAACATCCAGGGGAGATGAGGAGCACCACCGTCCTTTCTGTTTTTCTTCTTTTTTTTTTTTTTAAGTCTACTTTTACTGCCCGTTCTTTTTTAATCTAATTTTGATCCAAATTAGTTAACTTATAGTGTAATAATGATTTCAGGAGTAGAATTTAGTGATTCATCACCCACGTACAACACCCAGTGCTCATCCCCACAAGTGCCCTCCTTAATGCCCATCCCCCATTTAGCCCATCCCCCCCCACCTAACACCCCTCCAGCAACCCTCATTTGGTTCAACATCGCTCTGAACCATATTCTTATAACGAAGTCTTTATGCGGTTCCTTGACAATTTCCTCAAGTCTCTGACGTAATAAAAGACATTTTTTTTCTTGATATCACACAGATTCATTGTATATCTCCCTCTTTATCACCCTCCACTTGAAATCTGTCTGCCTAAACTTCCTTTGACTCCCTCCCCCGGTATGTATCTTCTAAGCATTTCCATGTACTGGCACCATGTTAGGTACTAAGGATGCAGAGTAACATATAATTCCCAGCCTAGAAGTCGGTCTAGAAAGGGGAGTCAGGCATGAACACAAAATGCTTATAATATAGATTATTGACACAATGGTAGAGGAAAGCGTAGGATGCCATGAATGTACAGAAAGGAGACACCTAATTAAATTGAGGGGGTCAGAGAAGGCTTGGATTTCTGGATCCACTCCTGTGCCATTATTATTTGCAGTACTTCTCGACTTTCATTCTAATAATCTGCTTCTAGCATTTAAAACCCAGAGATGGGGGGGCGCCTGGGTGGCTCAGTCAGTTGGGTGTCCGACTTCGGCTCAGGTCACGATCTCACAGTCCGTGAGTTTGAGCCCCGCGTCGGGCTCTGGGCTGATGGCTCAGAGCCTGGAGCATGCTTCCGATTCTGTGTCTCCCTCTCTCTCTGCCCCTCCCCCGTTCATGCTCTGTCTCTCTCTGTCTCAAAAATAAACGTTTAAAAAAAATTTTTTTTAATTAAAAAAAAAAAAAAAACCCCAGAGATGGGGGTGCCTGGGTGGCATAGTTGATTGAGCGTCTGACTCTTGATTTTGGCTCAGGTCATGATTCTAGGGTCGTGGGATCGAGCCCCATGCCAGGCTTTGTGCTCAGCATGGAACGTGCCTAGGATTTTCTCTCTCTCTCTCTCTCCCCGCCCCTTCGCCCCTCCCCCACTTGAGCACACTCACTCTCTAAAAAAATTTTAATTTAATTAAAAAAAATAGGGGCGCCTGGGTGGCTCAGTCAGTTAAGCATCGGACTTCATCTCACAGGTCATGATCTCATGGTTTGTGAGTTCGATCTCTGTGTCAGGCTCTGTGCTGACAGCTCAGAGCTTGGAGCCTGCTTCGGATTCTGTGTCTCCCTCTCTCTCTGCTGCTCCCCCACTCACGCCCTGTCTCAAAAATAAATAAACATTAAAGAAATAATAATAATAAATTAAAAAATAAAAATAAAAAAAGGGGCACCTGGGTGGCTCAGTCGGTTGAGCGGCTCACTTTGGCTTAAGTCATGATCTCACGGTCGGTGAGTTTGAGCCCTGCGTCAGGCTCTGTGCTGACAGCTCAGAGCCTGGAGCCTGCTTTGGATTGTGTCTTGCTCTCTCTGCCCCTCCCCCACTCACGCTCTGTCTCTCTCTGTCTCTTAAAATGAATAAACGTTAAAAAAAATTTTTTTAATAAAATAAATAAAAACGTAAAAGTCAGAGATGATCCTTTCATTGGTACAACAGTGAGTGGTATCTCACCATCATTTAGTTGAAACTTGCTTTCTTTTTTTGTTTGTTTTTGTTTTGTTTTGTATTTGGCAGGAGTGGATGCTTTAAATGTCAGTGGGTAGGATAGGTCATGTCAGTAGCTCCTCAAAATATGTAGTCTATGGACCAGAAATATTCATGAGCTCCTCAAGTCTATGCCCAACCAGAGCCAAAGAACTGTGCCTTTTTCTGGTCTCCTGACCTCTGGAATTGCTCACTGTCTGCCCCACAATCCCATGGTTTCTGAACACTGCCTGTTCTCAAAGACCTCCAGGTAAGGACGTGTCATGGTCCCCTTCAGCAGCAAGGGCAAAATGTCTCAGAAGTTCCTTTCCCTCCCCTGCTATCAGCCTGCAGTAGGGAGTAGGGGAGGGTGTGTAACAGAAAACACCTGGAGAAGCCATCTTTTTTGGTGAAGTGGTAAGGGAAAGATTTTTGAAGGAGGTGATATTTTATCCAAGTCTTAAAGATTGCATAGGAATTAGGCAAATGAGAAATGATAGGGCAGGTGTTCTAGACAGAGGGAATGCATAAACCAAGAGCATGAGACACACAAGGGTATTCAGAGAGCTGCCAGTGGTTTGGCATGTTCAGGGTGTAGGGTTATGTCCTATAATGCTGGAAGACGAGACTAGAGAAGTCATCCAGGGCCAGATCCTGGGACACCTTACAAGTCATTCTGAAAGGATTTTTATTCTATCCTGAATAGCATGGGGTATTATTGAAATGTTTTAGACAAAAGATGAGAGAAAGACATGGCCAGATCTGCTATTTGGAAAGATTGTTCTAACCCAGTATGGAAGATGAATTGGAGGAGACAACTTGGAAACGTGGAGATCAGTTACAACACTGTTGCAGTCACTGAAAATGGCAATCCTGTGAGGATGGAGAATAGGGACTATTTGAGGAACACTTAGGAAATAGAATCAAAGAATGCCCTTTCTCTCATCCCAGAACATCTTGTATGGTGTTTCTCCTACCATCACACCACCACCGCCACCTCTGATCATGACATTGTTATCTGTCTCCCCCTCTAGGGCAGGGGCTGCATATCATCCATCTTTGTGGTCAGTCCTAGCACCTAATAGCACCGGGTACTGATTAGGTACTCAAGGAAGTGCTTATTATGCCTATTGAATTGATTTGATAATTTGGAAGGCTAGGGCGAGAGAAGAATCTGGAATGACTCCCAAGGTTTCTGGCTTCCAGATAGGAAAACTGAGGGTGCCATTCATTGAGATAGGGGACCTGCAAAGAAGGGCAGTTATTTCTGGTTTTAGGTTTCTGGCTTTTGTCAGGAGGAGAGGAAAGGATGAAGATAATGAACTTGGTTGTAGACATGATGGTTTTGAGATGCTTTGAGGACGCGTGGGAGAGGTAGAGTAGTCATTTGTGCGTGCGTGAGTCTGGAGTCATGCGTGCATGAGTCTGGAGTCCAGGAGGAGAGGTCAGGGCCAGAGATGATGCAGTGGGAGCTGTCAGCATATAGATGGAGTTTTGGCAGTGGATGAGGTACTGTAGGAAAAGTGTATAGACTGGGTCCCAACTAGTTGTTTACCAGCTAAATCCACCTGCAGACAGGCTTTGTGTGGCTGGCACAGTGTTTTCAAGTAATGTGAATGCTTTTAGGCAGTGTGTATGTTCCAGCTTGCTATAACCCTGCCACTTCTTACTGTCTCACATCTGGCCCAATTCCTGTATTTACAGTACCTTCTTGGCTCTCGTAGGCATTTGAGTTTGTAATTTGGGGAGGAAGAAGAAAACAGAAGGACGTAATTGGGGAATCCCAACACATAAGGGAGAAAGAGGAGAGAGAATGGCTCGAAAGATTGGAGGAAGTCATGAGAACAGCATTTTGTTCTCCCCAAAATCATAGAGGGCAACGTAGGCAATGTGTAATAAAATATAAAACGTGGATTCCACTTGATCCAGCGATTCTACTTCTAAATACTTAACAGAAGGACATAATCATGTCTGTGCATGTAAGTTATTGTAATCTGATGCTTGTTGCAGCATGTTTATAATAGCAAAAAATTGGAAACAACGTGAATGTCTCTTGGTTGAGAATGATTAAGTAAATATAGTATGCCCGCATGATGAAATACTATGTAGTCATAAAAAATGATGTCAGATTATATTTATTGTCACGACCCCACAATTTATTGTTAAATTTTTCAAAAGCAAGCTGTGAAACAGTACGTATGAGATAATTCCATTTATGCTATGGTTATAGAAGGAAAAGTCTGGAAGACTTCACATATGATCACAAGGACCTCCCAATAGCTAAATCTAGTAGACCTTTCTCTGGCCTCTGTGGCTTTGACCTCTCTGTGGCTTTTGACATTGTTAACCTCTCTTGGCTTCAACTTCTTGTTGTTATTCCCTGACCTCTGTCTCATAGGCTGGCAATCAGGACCGAAAAATGGCAGACTCAATCCTGGGAGAGCCCTTCAAAACTGGTAGCTTGTTTATGTCCTAGGCATGCCCAAAGCAGGGCACTTATTGGGTAATTCTCTGAAAAGGAGCACTGAGGGATAGTATTTCTGTGGTCCTTAAGGCTCTTTGGGTCTACATAACTCTTCTGGAACAAAACCTTCCCAGGATCTCTGGGTACAAGTTTCATCTCCACATTCACCTCCCGACCCTCCAGCAAAATTGCCTGGCTGTCCCCTCTCTCCCACGCCTCCTGTTCAATCAAGGAGTTATTTTTAACAGTGTCGTGTATACCATGCTTAAATCCTGGCAAAACACCAGAGCTTTGGAATAGATACCCGAGATGGAAATAGTCTCCCACAGCCTCCCCCCTTTCTGAAGTTTTTCCTTTTAAAGAAAGAAGACAAGTTAACCAAGCTGTAGACAGCCCTACCAAGAAAGTCCCCAGACACTGGCACTGAGTGACTGAATTTGCAGCCTCAGCCATGGAGGTGGTACTGGAGGCTGGACCTGCCACCACTTCCAGCCCAGCTTCACCCCGGGGAGGCCCACGGAGGAGATGATTCTTGCCATTTCCCCGGGCTTGGTAGATCTAGAACCCGGCATCTCTGAACCATGGAGATTGCCCAGTCTACCCCCATTCCCAAGAACCAGAGGCTCTTAACCTGCAGAAACAGCCCATCCATTTCAAGATCCTCCGTAACTAGAGAGTTTTAACTAAGAAAGGGCAAAATCTGTCTTTCTGTGACTTCCACCTCTGGGCCTAATTGTGCCTGTCAGAGCCATGCAGAACAAATTGGATCCCCTCTATCAGATGGTCAGAGATTTGAAGCTGGTGATCTTGAGCCTGCAACACCTTAGTTCCCTTGAATTACGGAAGGCCCCATGCTGTCATGGTAGTCCTCTTCTCTGGGGCAGGTCCACTTTATTGCTGTTCCCTCAGGAGACACCCAGAATGGGGCTCAGGCTCACTCAGAGGTAGCCTTGCAGGCACGGAGGATAGTGGGCTAGGCATTTCCCTATTTTTGATGTTCCTTATAGTGACTGACCTCCAAGAGACACTACTTTAGCGGGCACGTCTCATAGACTGGAAGCTTATTTTATACATGCTGATGCCAAATCCCTATCCCTGTCCTACTCAGCATGTATGGTGGAATTTATGGGCCTAAACCAGGCCTGGCCATGTAGCTGCCTGTCTGGAGCTTTCTGGATCCTCCTTAGACCTCCAGCATAAGCTGTTTCTTTCCTTTCTTTGTCTTCCGTAGATTTGATGACCAAGCGATTCTATCCCTGTCCAAACAATATACGTAAGAACAGTGACCAAGATAAGCCTAAAACAGAATCTTGCCCCTGACCTCGTAGGCATGAACAGAGCTGTGCACCAGCTACCAAACCCTTGAACTGTCCTACCACCTCACCCACTCTGCTACCCGTGTCTTATACCTGACTGAGTCTATCCGAGAGGACATTGGCCACATGCTCTTCTGGGACGTTGTCACAACCCCCATGTGGTGTCTGAGAGCTCCATCCACAAGCCACATCCTTTATTTTTTTATTTTTTATTTTTTAAGTTTATTCATTTTGAGAGACAGAGAGAGGGAGAAAGAGAATCCCAGGCAGGCTCCGCACTGTCAGCGCAGAGGGTGATGTGGGGCTCAAACTCACGAACCATGAGATCACAACCCGAGCTGAAACCAAGGGTCAGACGCTCAACCGACTGGGCCACCCAGGCGCACTTCCAAGACACATCCTTTAAATCAGCATTGCAGAGTCCTAGGAGGCACGCTGACTTTGAAATCAGAAATCCCAGGTTTCAGACCAGGCTTAGCACCTTTTCACCTTGGACAACTCACTTAAACTCTTTGAACCTCAGTCTCTTCATCTGTAAATGAGGGGAAAAATGCCCACCCTGCTCACTTCACATGGCTTTTGTGAGGATAAAAGAATTCTATTATAATGCAAAACAGTAGGTGAGAGTGTAAGCACCATGCAGGATGCAAATAGGAACCACACAGACCCTGCTGAATTTCAATCCAGCAGGAGGTTTGGATATGCCACCAGCCCCTAGCAGTCACAGGCCAGGCCAAGAACAAGGGAGCCAGAAGATGGGATCAGGCGAAGTCAGCGCTCAGGGACCGGAGACAGGGTAGAGGAAGGGCTTCCTAGGAAGGTCTGAGATCAGGCTGAGAACGGTCAGCCTTTGCTTAGTCTGGTCCAGTGTCAGAACACGTGTTTTGAGAATAAGAGGCTTGAAACCTGTCAGAGGCAAGGCAGAAACGGGGCCTCAGAGGTTGGAACTAGAGACAGAGAAGTCCTGGGTGAGACCTATGCCTCTGGGGTAGGGGACCTGGAGGAGGCCACACTTCGGGCTGAATTGTGAAGCAGGACCTGTGGTCGGTGTGTGTGGACTCTTTGGGGAGTGAGGGAGGGAAGTGGGTATGGCCAGGAGAGTGAAGAGGGTGTCGGAGAGTCCTGTTCACAGAGAGGAGAGGTGGGAACACAGGAGAGAATGACTGGGTGGGTGGCACCACAAGGTCCCTGAGGACAGGGAGGGGAGGGACTGGCCTTTGATCTCAAGAGGAGAGAGTGGTAGAAACATAGATGGGCTTGTAAGTGCAGTGCAAGAGTGAAGGGATTCCCTGCTGGTGGCTTTAATTTTCCCTAGAAAGCAGGAGATGGGTTCACGTGCTGCACATGAGGGCGGGGTGCTAGGATGGAGGTTTGGGAAGAGTGGAAGACGCTTATGAGGCCACTGTGGAGAATGGGCAGCCCAAAGACCGCCAAGCAGCAGGGCAGGCCACGTGGGAGACCAGGGATCTGTAGTGGCACCAGTTGTGCTTGTGAGGGTTTTCTCCAGCTGGCTTAGTCATCCAAGTATAGGGGCAGAGATGCTAAAAGAGGTAACCCCAGGCCTGCCTCGGTTCCTAAAGTGAAGAGAAGCGTGCCCAGAGTCAGGGCAGGGACAGGACTCAGGCCATTCCAGAAGGGAGCGGCCATAGCCAGAACGGATTGTGTCTGGCCGGCAGCTGGCCAAGGATGTTAGTTCCCGGGACCCTCCTGTGTGTGGGGACAGCAGTAGTCTCTGAGGCACAGAGCACACCGGGCTTCCTGAAATGAAGTGGGCAAAGTCCTGGGCAGGTTGCACACTGTAACGTGGAGGGGCCCAGAAGCACTGTGGTAGAGAATTCTGGAGGACGGCTGGGGAGACAGTGAGGTAGTGTCACTGCACAAACCTGCGAGACTAAGACGTTCGCCCAGGGGTGAGGCACATCAGAGCAGTGTTGCTGGGGTGTGCACGAGAGGCTGGGATACTGGGCGCCACAGTCCCTGGGCCTTCGATACAAAGATCTGGTCGCAGATGGGGTTTCTGAAAGCCTCACTTAGTCATTCTGGAGCCTCCAGCTTCCTGAGTTAAAGTGAGGTGGCTCAGACCTCACCAGAGCAATCAGTGTCTGGGAGCAGGGCTGCACCTCGGGACTGAGGGAATCCCGGGAGGGCTTTCGGTGGTTGCTGGTAAGGCAGCTACTGCCATCACCCCTGCCTCTGACCCGGCACTCCCCGAGGGAGAGGGAGGGCATGGCTGATACCAAAACTGGGAGGGGAGGGAGGGAGGTGAAGGAAGCTGACAGTTTATTGAGCAACATGGTGTGCCAGGAACTTTGCATGCTTTATCTCATTTCATCTCCACGGTAATCCGTGAGGTGGGGATGTTAGCCCCATTTTACATTCATTCATTCGACAAATATTTATGGAGTGCCTGCTAGGCATCAGGTGCTGCTCCAGGTGCTGGAGATACAGCAGTGAGCAAAATAAATACACAAACATCCCTGCCTCCGTGGAGCTCATATTCTAGTGGAAGCAGGCAAAAAAAATCAAGACATGTAAGTAAAATGATAGTGGGGAGCGCCAGAGAAAACTAAAGCAGGAGTGGGGACGAGAAAGTTAGGGAACGGTTGCCACATTATTTTTGTTAAGTTTTTTTTTAATGTTTATTTTTTATTAAACAAATTTTTTTATGTTTACTTTTGAAAGTGAGGGAGACAGGGGCGCCTGGGTGGCTCAGTCGGTTGAGCGTCTGGCTTCGGCTCAGGTCACGATCTCACAGTCTGTGAGTTGGAGCCCCGCATCAGGCTCTGTGCTGATGGCTCAGAGCCTGGACCCTGCTTCCGATTCTGTGTCTCCCTCTCTCTCTGCCCCTTCCCTGCTCATGCTCTCTCTCTGTCTCAAAAATAAATAAAAACATTAAGAAAAAAAAAATTTAAAAAAAAAAGAAAGTGAGGGAGGCAGAGCACAAGCAGGGGAGGGGCAGAGAGGGAGGGAGACAGGATCCGAAGCAGGCTCCAGCCTCTGAGCACAAAGCCCGACGCGGAGCTGCAGCCCATAGACCGTGAGATCATGACCTGAGCTGAAGTCAGACGCTTAACTGACTGAACCACCCAGGCACCCCTTTTAATGTTTATTTTTGAGGGAGGGAGGGAGGGATGGAGGGAGAGAGAGAGAGAGAGAAAGAGCAAATGCTTGGAGGAGAGGCAGTGGGGGGAGACAGAGGATCCGAAGTGGGCTCTATGCTGTCAGCACAGAGCCCGATGTAGGGCTCGAACTCAGGAACCATGAGATCATGACCTGAGCCTCAAGTTAGACGCTTAACCCAGGCGCCCCACGGGTTGCCACTTTAGATAGGGTGCCTGGGGACGCCCTCCCTGGGAAGATGACACTTACGTAAGACTCTGAAGGAAGTTAGGGAGGGGGTGTGTGCTGACATCTGAGGGAAGAGCCCTTTGGGGACAGGGAATAGCCAGTGCAAAAGCTCTGAGGTGGGATCCCAGAACAGGAAGGAGGCCTGTGTTGCTGGAGTGGAGAATAATGAGAGATGAAGTCTGAAAGTTAAGAGAAGTCCAAAGCCTGGGGATATTGTAGGTCATTATAAGGATGGAGGAATGGGCAGAGGAGTATCATAGGTTTTACAGGATCATTCTGGCTGCCTTGATGAGAGTCGACTGTTGCCAGGAAGGTCGGGAGTCCAATTAGGAGACCGTTATAATAATCTACCAGAGAGAAGATGGTGACTCGGACCGCGGTGGAAGCAGCGGAGGCGGTAAGAAGAGATATCCCGAAGGTAAAGATGACAGGTTTGCCAGCGGCTCAGATGTGGGTGTGAGAGAAAGAAAAGAATCTAGGCTGACTTCCAGTGTTTAGCTTGAGCAACTAGAAGCATAAAGAAGGTGCCTTTTACCAAGATGGAGAGATGATTGCAAGAAAAGCAGGTTTTCGGGAGAGTATCGGGAACTCGAGTTTAAACATGTAAAATTTGAGAGGCCTCATAGACATGAAAGTGGAGGTATCGAGAAGGCAGGAGAATGTACAAGTCTGGCATTCAGGGGAGAGGTCCAGGCTGTGAAAATGGAAGAGACTGCCAAATAAGTGAATGCAGATGCGAAAGAAAAGCAAGGACTGAGACGTAGGGCAAACTGACATTTAGTGCTGTGGAAGATGCAGAAGAATCTGCAAAGGAGAAAGAAGAATGCCCAGTGTCACAGGAGGAAAACCAGGAAAGTGTGGCGTTCTGGAAACCAAATTATGAAAGTCTTTTAAGAGGAACGATGAACCGTATCATATGTTGCTCGTAGGTAGGGTGCGCCTATAAATTGTTCAAACCAGGACACTTTTAGTAATTACTCCAGGATGAGACACGGAATCCAAGATGGTCCCAGGAAGACCAGAATGTTGTGTGGTCACTCTACTAATAGGTCAATAAGAATTGACCATTGGATGTAGCAACATGAAAGTTGGTGACCTTGATGGGGCACCTGGGTGGCTCAGTCGGTTAACCATCTGACTTCAGCTCAGGTCATGACCTCATGGTTCATGGGTTCGAGCCCCGCGTCGGGCTCTGTGCCGACATCTCAGAGCCTGCAGCCTGTTTCGGATTCTGTGTCTCCCTCGCTCCCTGCCCCTCCCCCACTTGCACTCTATCTCCCTCTGTCTCAAAAATGAATAAACATTAAAAAAAATTTTTTTTAAAAAGAAAGTTGGTGACCTTGAATGATGAGTTGAGAGGGAGTCATTAGAATGGATTCAGGGGGCGCCTGGGTGGCGCAGTCGGTTAGGCGTCCGACTTCAGCCAGGTCACGATCTCGCGGTCCGTGAGTTCGAGCCCCGCA
The DNA here is from genome assembly GCF_018350155.1 of Leopardus geoffroyi. NCBI lineage: Eukaryota > Metazoa > Chordata > Mammalia > Carnivora > Felidae > Leopardus > Leopardus geoffroyi. The sequence goes on from NC_059328.1 coordinate 34,485,545, forward strand.
TCAGGCTCTGGGCTGATGGCTCAGAGCCTGGAGGCTGTTTCCGATTCTGTGTCTCCCTCTCTCTCTGCCCCTCCCCCGTTCATGCTCTGTCTCTCTCTGTCCCAAAAATAAATAAACGTTGAAAAAAAAAATTAAAAAAAAAAAAAAGAAAAGAATGGATTCAGGACACATGGGAGGAGAGAGCTTAGAGATGGCAGGTGTAGGCAACCCTTTCAAGGTGTGTTTCTGTAAAGAGAAAGAAGCAAATGCATGAAATCTAGGTGGTAGATATATAGGTGATCATTGTATTATTCTTTCAAGTTTTCTGTATGTTTGATTTTTTTGTGATAGAGAGTTGGGAAAGTGAAAATGTTAAAGCTTTAAAAGAGAGAGGGGGCAGGGGCAAGTTCATTATGGGGGGAAAATAACATCTCTAGGCTAACGGGAATAAGCGAGAAATGAGATGATGCAGGAGTGAAGACTTCCCGGAGCAGTGTCTGTAGAAAATGGGAAGGGATCAGGTCTAGGGAACAAAAGCTGGCCTGGTGGTGAGTATGGAGACTTCAAATAGGAAAGAAAGTAGAGACTGGGGGCACAGATGCAGGCAAGTGGTGATAGGGAGCTTATGGAAACTCTGTTCTGTTTCTGCTCTTTTGGTGCCGTGGTAAGTGACACCATCTGTGGACAGCAAGAATGAGGGAGGAGGTGTTGGGGACATGACAAGAGGAGAAGGTGTGAATAGTTATCTAGAACCAGAGAATGAGCTAGTAACATATAGTATGGTTGCCAGGCAGCACAGGGGCCTCACTCATTCGCAGTTAAGGTGAGACAAGGGGTGTCTGGGTGGCTCAGTCAGTTAAGTGTCTGACTCTTGATTTCAGCTCAGGTCAGGATCTTATGGTTCATGAGATCGAGCCCCACGTCCAGCTCCATGCTGACAGCGCAGACCCTGCTTGGGACTCTCTCTCTCCCTCTCTCTCTTCCCCTCCCCTGTTCATGCTCACTCTCTTGCTCTCTCTCTCTGTCTCAAAATAAATAAACATTTTTTAAAAATCTTAAAAAAAAAAAAAAAAAGATGAACCAGCGTGCATCTTTCTCCAGCCAGCTTCCTTCACCTGTGCAGGCACATGCCCGGAGTAGGTAGGGAGCAGAATTTAGCCACGGTTGTTTTAGCTGACTGAGAGAGGAGCGAAGAAGCTGAGGGTGAATTAAGGAAGTGATTATTATGATTGATGTGTAATTCAAGATGGGTAAGAATTACAGTACGAACAGAAGGAGCTGAAGGACATTGGAAAGATGGCAGAACCTATGGCTTGAAGATCTAGTGGGTTGAAGGATGGGAATTTAGCTACAAGAGTAGGTGAGCTGTGCTTACAGAGGTGGAAGTGGCCAGAGAGACAGTTTGAGATTGGGATTAGAGAGGGCTTTGGTTATCAGTAATGACCCGGTCTGGGGTATAATTTAGGAGTAAATAAGTGAGGTGGGGTAGAGAATAAGATCACCAGGAGAGGGGAGGTCAAGGCAGGTCCCCCCCTTGGAGTTTACCAGGTTCTAGTTTAGAAGGAAGCTCATCTTTCCTGTTCCTGGCTTTGTGAGGAAGGAATATGCTACAAGTATTGAGACTGACAATAACTGCTTTAGGGTTTCTCTTCTGCACTTTATTTTACACTGAGACTGGAGTTGAGGGAACAGGAGCCTGCTAAGGAAGGTGGTGCTAGACTTCACCAAATCTGGGAACCAGTCTATGGCCACAGTCAAGGCTGGCAGAGATCAGAAAGTCAGCAAAGGTCATAAGGGGAAGAGAGCCTGTCAAGCATCAGAAGTGAGGGTCTCGGCTGTCAAGTATAAGAGATTAAGTCACAGAGGCTGTTATAAGGTATCAGTAGGTAAGATTAGGGATTTGAACGTAGGTCAATGATATCAATGATAGGAAACTTCTGTAGCATAATCACTTGTTCCCTAAATAGGGACTTGTATGAATGGCCACACGAGGGCTTTACTGTCTCTTACTTCCAATCCGTGAAATTGACCTTCCCGTGAAGAGACGGGAATATAATAACAAGACGAGAAGACCCTATGGAGCTTTGATTAACTGGCTCAAAGAGACCTTATCAATCAACCAACAGGGACAGCAGACCTCACCATGAGTCAACAATTTAGGTTGGGGTGACCTCGGAGAATAAAACAACCTCCGAATGATTTTGATCTAGACTAACCAGTCAAAAGCATCACATCACTTATTGATCCAAAAATTTGATCAACGGAACAAGTTACTCTAGGGATAACAGCGCAATCTGAAGATCTTCCAAGGAAGGGCAGGATGGGCTGGGGCCTGCTTGTCTGCAGGACCCTTTATTCTACCAGGCATTAGCAATGCGTGTCTTGGGAAAGTACATGGAATGACTCTAGCAAGTCTCTGGTCCTCCTTCCGGGTGGTTGGCTAGATGGCCATGCAGAGCTAAGTAGCGGAGCACAGGATGGATGGATGTGAAAGAGGAAATTGAATGCTGGTTCAATTTGGTTTACAGCTCTGACAGATCCCTGCCTCATGTGCAGGGCCCACATGTTGTGGCTGGCCATTCATTTGTTCGTTGATTAACTACAATATGCTAGGTGCTCTCCTGAGTATTAAGGATATGGCGGTAAGTGTAAGACATGGTGATAAGAGAGTCTGTCTCTCGGGACACCTCTCAGCTTATTGTGCAGATGTAGGGCCTCTTGGGTTTGCAGGGGCCAGGCCATCTGTGTGGAGGCAAAAGGTGGCGGAAATAGTGCAAGTAGCCGCGTCTGTGTTTCACATGGGCTGGAATTCTTATTGTGAGACTGTTCTCTCTGTGGATCTGAACAGTAACACTGTGACTGGTGGGATTCCCATCTGTCACTAGCTTGACCCGTTCCATTTGGCAATTGGTGTAGCGTTAGGAGAGAGAACATCCCACCCGTGCAGCCTCACCCAAAGTCTCCAAAGTCCAGAGCAAAGCTGGGGCCCTTGGACTAAAGAAGACGGCTAGAGTACTTCCCTGTAGGAACAGCATGCCCAGCTAGGGCCCAGGGCGACCTGCAGAGGAAATTCCAAGAGCAGTCTGCATTGATGCCTTGTCCACCCTCGGCCAGTGAAGAGGTGTGTGACATAATCCAGCACATTGGGTCAGAGGCTCAGGCTTCTGTGGCCAGCACAGATGGCACAGCCTTCAGCTTCCCTGCCGATAGAAGCAGGGAGGCCACCCTGAGACCCCAGAAGCAGCGAGCAGCCAGGTAGGTTGCCCCTTAGTCTGTGACTTGGGTGCTCTTCACTGAAAAAAAAGAGAAGAGGCATAGGTTTAGGGGAAGATCATGGATTCCTTTTTAAAAATATGTTGAACTCAGGTGCCAGTGAGATAGCTTGGCCAAGACACTCCAGATGCAGCTGGATAATAAGTCTTGAGCACAGGATATAGGTCTGGATTTGAGACGGAAATTTGGCAACCACCAGTTGGGCATAAGCATCTGGGTATTTGGAACTTGAACCCTCTTAAGACAGTCATGTTTTCTAGTCTTTTTTTTCCAGTCCTTCCTGGGCCCGTAAGCTGTGGTGGGATGCAGAGTAGATGGTGGTCAGCAACAACTGCCCTGTGCCCCTCCCCTGGACTGCCTGCCCCAGCCCTCTCCTCAGAGGGCAAGAGGTCTCATATGACAAGACAGCTTCTGCTCATTCGCTATCACTGTGCCTAAGCAGAGGGGAAAAAATGGCTGAAGCCTTCTTCTAAGAATTTCATTTATCTCTGGGCCTGAGAAAATAGTGTACTTGTGTGAGTTTCCTGTAGCTGCTATAACAAATTATTCTCTCACAGTTCTGGAAGCCAGAAGTCCAAAATAAGCGTCATTGGGCACAAATCAAAGTGTCAGCAGGACCCACACTCCCTTGGGATGCTCTGGGAGATTATCTGTTCCTTGCCTCTTCCAGCTTCTCATGGCTGCTGATGTTCCCTGGCTTGTGGCCACATCACTTCAGTCTCTGCCCCTGTGGTCATATTGCCTTTTCTTCTGCATGTGGGAAAACTTCTCTCCACCTCTCTCTTATAAGGACACTTGTGAATGCATAAGGGCTCACCTGGATAATCTAGGATAATGTCCTCACCTCAAAATCCTACCTTCACGAAGCTTATGTCCTACCAGGGAAGCACAGACACTAAACAATGAATCAGGAAATTATTTAGTAAATCAGAACAAAATAAATACTGTAGAGAAAAAAGAAAGTATGGTAGGCGTAGGAGCAGATTGCAGTGTTAAATAGGATGGTCAGAGTTCACCTTGTGGGAGAGGTGACATTTGAATAAAGACTGGAGGGAGAAGAGGGAATAGGCCAAATGGATATCTGGAGGAAGAACGTTCCAGGCAGAGTAAAGGCCCTAAGGCAGCAAGGAGTATGGTCTTAGGCATCAGTGGTACTCTCATCATTTCTCTGAGTTCCGTTATGTTCCGATCCTTCCAGTGAACCCGATACAGCAATGCACATGCTTGTTGTATTCATCCAACCACGTCTCTTATTTTGCTTCTGGGCCGCTGAGCTGCTGGTGGAGAACACAACACATGCATGGGCCCCACTGGGGCTCCATGGCCTCAGCCTCTTCTGAGTGTCAGCACTGCTCAGTGCTCCTTGTCCCTGGTGGACTTATCACGGTGACTGTTCCAGTCTTCACCATTCACAGGTTACTGCAGTCTACACCTTCATACCCACAATCTCCCAAATCCCCAGCCCCAGGCATTTCCCAGAGCAAAGAGTCTGTCTGGGAAGCATTCTCTCAGGTTCCCCTGTCTGTAGCCACACTTATCAGAGTGGCCATCTTCACATCCTGCCCCCCTGTTTCCAGGGAGAAGGTATCCTGCCTTCTGTGTCCCTCCCCTTCTACTCTGGATCCTGTCCCCCTCCCTCTTTGGGCCTCGTTCCCTTGTCCCCCTGCCCCGTCTCTTGCACCCCCTCTCTCTTCTGCTTGTCTCCTTCTGGCCGGATACAAACACGCTCATTGCCTACCCACCCCCCTACTCAGCAGCTATCATCCTATTTCTGTCTTCTCCTTCACTCCCAAGTTTCTTTAGAAATGGCCTGAGCTCTCCTGAACATTTACTTCTCTCCCTCCTCAGTCCCCTGCAGTCTGGCTCGGTCCTCTCTCCAGCCCCAATAACGTGCTTCCCAGAGGGGTGGGTGGCTTGAGTGTATTCTATTCCCACAGGCAGTGTGATCAGTAAAAATACGAGTGCAAGTAGTGCCAATCCATGAGGGTGTTGTGAGGATGAAAAAAGATAATGCGCGTAGAGCACTTCGAGCAGCGTCCAGAATGTAGTAAGGTCTCGATAACTGTAAACTGCTGTCATTACTGTTGTGATTATTGTGGCCCTTGTCAGATATTTCACAGCTGTGTCTGTCTGTGCTTGGCTGCTTTACCCATCGTCCTCGAAGGCAGGGACTCTGAGCTGTTGTAGCACACGTTGACGAGATGGATGGTGGGCACCAAAGACGCATGGCCCCCATGGGCAGTCTGGCCATCACCCACGCTCTCACAGGGAGAGGAGTGCTTGCCTCTCAGCAGCTTCTCAGCTCACAGTTCTCCCCTTTGCCTCCCCATGCGTCCCTCCCCTCACTAGGAAGTCTCAGCCCCTTCCCCCACTCCTTCATCCACACTGAGCACAGGCTGTCAACATCGTCAGTGGGAGCCCTGTCAAGCAGGAGCCTGGGCACTGCTCCCTGAAGGGCGCCTGGCTCAGCCTTTCCTCTCCTCCTTCAGCATAGGCCTCCCTGCCTGTCATGCATGTCATACATGTGGCTCCAGTCTGTCTGCGGCCACAGTCCTAGAGCAGGCCGAGGGACAGTAGCTGGCCGTGTTTCAGATTCAGGAAGGGTTTGCTTTGAAACAATAGAAATGTCGCTAGAAGCCTGGCCGTTTGGAGCAGGGAGATCCAAGTTGCTGTGAGAAGCCCCAAGAAGGCAGCCCCCAGACCTCAATAGCGGAGCAAAACTTAGGCCTGGAGTGGCCCACCAGGGTCCACACTGTGGAGTCCCCCACCTGAGCTGCTCCCCCTGCTTCTGGCCAGCAGGCGTTTGCTGAACACCTGTGTGTGCTTGGCCGTGTGCCAGGGCTACCACACGGTCTGGTGGGGAAACAGGCGATTGCACTAGCGTGTGGTAAGTGCCATGAGGACAGAGTGCACAAGGAACCATGGAGACCAGAGGAGGGCCCCGTCAGCCCTGTGTGACTCAGGGAAGACCTCTTACCTTTATTGTATTGTATTTTATTTTATTTTATTTTATTTTATTTTATTTTATTTTATTTTATCTTATTTTATTTTATTTATTCTATTTTATTTATTCTATTTTATTTTATTTTATTTTTTTATTTTATTTTATTTTATTTTTTCTATCTTATTCTATTTTATTTATTCTATTTTATTTTATTATTTTATTTTATTTTTTCTATTTTATTTTATTTTATTTTTTCTATTTTATTTATTCTATTTTATTTATTCTATTTTATTTTATTATTTTATTTTTTCTATTTTATTTTATTTATTCTATTTTATTTATTCTATTTTATTATCTTATTTTATTTTATTTTATTTTAAAGTTTATTTATTTTGAGAGAGGAGCACCTGGGTGGCTGAGTTGGTTAAGTGTCTGACTCTTGGTTTCAGCTCAGGTCATGATCTCATGACTTTGTGGGTTTGAGCACTGTGTCGGGCTCTGTGCTGGCAGTGCAGAGCCTGCTTGGGATTTTCTCTCTCTCTCTCTCTCTTTCTCTGCTCCTCCCCCACTTGCTCTCTCTCTCTCTCTCTCAAAATAAATAAATAAACTTTAAAAATATTTATTTTGAGAGAGCACAAGTGGGCAAGAGGCAAAGAGAGAGAGAGATAATCTTAAGCAGGCTCTGCACTGAAAGCATGGAGCCCGACATGGGGCTCGATCTCACAAACCGTAGGATCATGACCTGACACGAAATCAAGAGTTGGATGCTTAACCGACTGAGCCACCAGGCGCCCCAGGACTCTTACCTTCAGAAGGTAGAGGTGCTGGGGTCCGGTTGAAGAATGAGCAGAAATTCAGCCTGTGAATGAAAAGGGGAAGAAAATTCCAGGCAAAGGGAATAGCATGTATGAAAGCATGGAGGCATTAAAGAGTCTGGCAGGTTACAGAAACTCTACATAGTTGGGTATGGGTAGCACTTAGGGAAAGAGAGGAGGGGGTATCTGAGGCAGGAGAGGTAGACAGGAGCCAGATCACAGGGGCTTCATAAACCAGACGAAAGAGCTTAAACTTTTTCCACTAGGTAGCAGCTGTCGTGGGTAGAAACCTGTATCAAGGGGCTGAACTATCTTTAGGCTCCCCTGAATATGGGATCCAAACAGTGTCTTTCTCCCAGTGTTTTGGCTCTGGGTTCATCTTGGTTTGCCGGTTATGTAGACTGTTTTCTCTATGTAGCCACGAAGATGGCTCCAGCAGCTCTAGGCCCAGGGTCAGCCCATTTTTTCTTAAAGGTCCAGTTAGTAGATATTTTGGCTTTGTGGGCCACAAACGATTGCCACAGCTACTTAACTCTGCTGGTAAAGCGTGACATCAGGCACAGACATTAGGTAAATGAATGAGCATGTCTGTGTTTTAATTTTTTTTTTTTTAACGTTTATTTATTTTTGGGACAGAGAGAGACAGAGCATGAACGGGGGAGGGGCAGAGAGGGAGGGAGACACAGAATCTGAAGCAGGCTCCAGGCTCTGAGCCATCAGCCCAGAGCCCCACGCGGGGCTTGAACTCACGGACCGTGAGATCGTGACCTGAGCTGAAGTCGGACGCCCATCCGACTGAGCCGCCCAGGCGCTCCACATGTCTGTGTTTTAATAAAACTTTATTTATAGAAACCGGCATCTGGTCTATGGGCTGCAGTTTGTACAAGCCCTGTTCTTGGCTTACATGGTCATGACAGCTCACTATCTCAGAGAAAAAGAGACTCCCATATCCTCCAGTGGCCAAATATTAGACCTCAGAGAAGAATTTGATTTGTCCCACTTGGATCAGGTGCCCATTTTAAGCCAGTTACTCTGGTTCCGGTGAGCCGTCCTGATTGGCCAGCCTGGGACATGCGCTCCTCCCAGCAGCAGTGGGGGGAGGGGAGGTCAGCTCAGTGGAACCATACAGAATGAAAAGTAGCCTGCGTTTACACAGGGAGGGGGAAGGAATGCAGATACCCACTGCAAGGTGTCAACAAGAAAGAGCATGAACCGAGTGCCCGAGTTTCCAGTGATGATCTGGCTTGAAATTGCTCCTGACACAGCGTCAGGGCACCAGGCCAACCCCGGCGGGGCTGATGCACGCCCTGCCCTGGCCTTTCCCTCCGTGCAGAGTTTACACCTCAACTGCTTTATTTACACCAGTCGGAATACACTCGCCAGCTCCTTCCTTCCTCACGCACTGCTCCACCCCCTGGGTGGGACTAGAGGGCAGATTCATTGGGAGGGGTCACCAGGCTGAGCTACTCTAACCCCTGGTGCGTGCTGCTTTACTCTGTCTGGCCTCAGCGATACCTTGAGGGGAAGATTCTCTTCTCTCCTGTGCCTTTGCCTACACTACCCTTCTCCTGGAGCTCTCCTCCTAACATTCTCCACCAGGCTCATTTACTTGTCCTTCAAGGCCCAGCTCAGTTTTGTTGTCACCTTCTTCACGAAGATTCTCCTGTAGCCCTAAGTCGGTCTAAGACCTTTGTATCCCTGTTACACGATGCACGATATACAGACACATTTTATGATTATTTGTTTACCTGTGTCTACTACTAGCTCCTGAAGGGAAGGGCCAAGGCTGATTTTCCTTTAGGCCCCAGCCAGCACTCAGCACAGGGGCTGGCGCCGAGTAGGCCCGTAGTTGTTGGATAGGGCGGCATTTTCCACTCCATCTAGTCCCACACAGGATAAGGAGGCAGGAACTGCGTGCTGATGTTTGGAACAGGACTTGTTGGTTGTTACCTGTTGTTTGTGTTCTCTACCTCTGTGCTGCTTCTCCCTGGACATATGTCCACCTGCCCTACGGGTTGACCATCCTTTCTCTTCCTGTTCTCCAGGGGACCCATTCAGGGGGTCAGTGAGGGAAATATGCATGAAGACAGAAGTTTGCGAGGCATTTAGGAAGTGCTCATCTTGCTGGCTTGGATGTATACCAAGGTCTTACTGTGCAGGGCCTTTTGTGGTGGGGCTGCTGCAACAAGATCCCAAACGAGACCAGGTAGATTCTAGAAAGCCCATGTCCCTCTGTGTTGTCCACCTCCCCACTCCCCAGAACAGGTTCTGGGACAGTGGATCTGTGGGGATTGGCCTTCACCCTGCTGGATGACAATCTCACTTCTGGGGGGCCAAGGTCTATGGCTGAATCTAACAGACAGATTAGTTGTGGCCCCTGGTCCTCAGGACCCACTGCTGGGTTCTGTCTTCCCTTTGTCCCTTGGGCTGCTTAGGCTGTTCACACTTACTGGGATGAGTAGCTAGAGGGCCAGACAGGCACAGATGGAGAACAGAAGATGTGTGTTATCCTAATCCAGCAAACCCACATCTGGAGGCTCCTCTTTCAGTTTGGTTGGTGGGAGCTAGGAGGGAGATCCTTCTCTGGGTCTGCTGGTGCCCACGTATAAGTACTCCTCACGCCCTGATAAGACCCAGTCACCTTTCTTGCTGGTCTCTGGATACAGGCTAAAGTGCTGGACCTTCAGAGCACCTGAGTGGCTCAGTTGGTTAAGCGTCCAACTTCGGCTCAGGTCATGATCTCACAGTTCGTGAGTTCAAGCCCTGTATCGGGCCCTGTGCTAACCAGCTCAGTGCTTCAGATCCTGTGTCTCCCTCTCTCTCTCTCTGCCCTTTCCCTCCTCACACTTTGTGTGTGTGTGTCTCTCTCAAAAATAAATAAACATTAAAAAAAATTTTTTTAAGTGCTGGACCTTCAGTAGTGGTTTAGGTTGATGAGCCAGAGTTGGGGACATTCACCTTCTACACTGCGTCTCAGTCACACCACTGGGCATAAAATGAGCTGAAAGCTATCTTCAGAGGGCCCTGGGTTGCCTTGCTAGCTGGTCAGAGTCTGTAGGTCTGTGGACAGGGCAGCCTGTGGTTCCTGCGGTCACAGCCTTGTTATGAGAGGCACAGGGGTCAGACCCACCCTCATCATGTGCCCTCCTAGTGCCACAAGTCTCCAAACTACACTCTAGGATCTAAGGAGAAAAGAGGGACAGGTTCCAGTGCAACTTCCCTCTCCTCCTTCCCCTGTTCCTTCTCACGCACTCACACACCCTACTGAAACCTGATCCTAAGGCTGTCTCGCGTGCTGGAGCCCTGGGCTGGCAGGCTGGGGCCCGTCTGCCTGAGCCTGCCCCACCCTACCCTGCTACCCCCCAGGCCAGGGCAAGCAGGTCAGGCGGCCCACACCCCCGCTAGTCTGACCAGTCCTTCTGCACCTCAGAGGCCACCTCCACCCTGGCCAGGCCCCCACACTGGCACACTAGTCTCGGGACAGAAGCCCCTGGTTCTGTCCCAGGTGTAGCATGAGGCTCTGCCCAGGCCACCTGCAGAATTAACACAAACACACATACATGCACCACCTCTACCATCACCCCACCCCATTTCCTGTTGTTTATGGCCCCTAGCTCAGCTTCCAAGGCCTCTGCAGGCACTGAGCCACCTCATGGGGGCTGAGCAAAGTGCAGTGGAAACACTGTAGGAAGACGACAGGCCTACCTGGGGGCAGCAGGGAAGGTTGTCCAGAGGAAATAGCCTTTAAACTGAAAGAATAACAAGGGATTTTCCAGGCAGATAAAGACGGGAGGGGGTTGGGGAATAGAGTGGGGGGGGGGGGGTACTGCACGTGTAAGCGCGTGAAGACCAGCATGTTCAGAGAGCTACAAATAGTGCACCGTGCTGGAGTGTGATAGTAGTCTCAGAAGAGTAAATCCCAATTACGTTAGATTAAGGAGTGAACAGGATTTGGGGGAGCTGAGACAGAATAGCCATTGCTCTTTCTAGATGTCTCATCACGAAGGCGTAGAGAGAGTGAGAGATGGATAGCTAAAGGGGTATGCGGTCAGGAAAGTTTGTTGAGTGGGTTTGTGTGTTTGTTTTCACATAAGAGAGACCTGAGCTTGATTGTATGCCTCGGGGTGCGGTGCGCGGTGGGGGGGCGACAAACAGGAAAGGGAACCAGAGCATGCTGAAGAGATCAACTTTGGGGGGCAAAAGGGTGAGATAAGGAAGCAGGAAACTGAATGAGTTCCTATCTGAGTGTCCTGGATTGGGTTGTGAAGTGAGAGAAGAAATAATCTGCTTAAACAAAGTTGGAAAGGATAGAGCATTTGTGGAGTGTGGAGAAGGTTTGGAATAGCTACTGAGCAAAGTTGAGGGTCCAGCCTAAGGTTCAAGTCTATGAATTTGTATTGGCATCAGTTCACATCAGTGGGGTGTGTGTGTGTGTGTGTGTGTGTGTGTGTGTGTGTGTGTGCTAGCAGCACAAAGAATACAAGAGTGTAGGATTAGATTAATCTCTGGGTAGATTTTGCCTAATGGATGGGGCAAAAAGACAGTGGAACTGGGGGTCCAGGGTCCTGGCAAGAAAGACAGAAGAAATGGATGGGATTCTAGCCAGGAAAGAGACGTAACCTGAGAATGAAGAGAATTTTTCTAACTAAGACTCAGAATCCAGAAACAATAAGGTAAAAGGTTGACAAATTTTACTACATTTTTAAAAAACCTATTGCAAAAAATGAGGGGAAAAAAGAAAGCAAGAAAATGCCATAAGCCAAGTAAATGTTAAATAAACAAACTAGAAGAAATATTTGTAATTGTGTCTCAGTGGGTTTATATATTTAATATATGCAGGGTGTCAAAAAAGGGAAGATTGTTAGCTAACACTATGTTGGTGATTATAATGTAATATACGAGTATATGAAACCAACACATCATACTCTTACACAGTGACACAACCTAGATGTCAGTTATATCTCAAAAAATCTGGGAGAGGGGCACCTGGGTGGCTCAGTTGGTTAAGCATCTCTTAGTTTCAGCGCAGGTTATGATCTCATGGTTTGTGAATCACACATCAGGCGCATGTGCTAATGGCACAGAGCCTGCTTGAGATTCTCTCTCTCTCTCTCTCTCTCTCTCTCACTCTCTCTCTCTCTCTGTCTCTCTCTCTCTGTCTCTCTCTCCCCCCCCCCCCGCTTCAGCCACTCTCCTGTTTGCACGCTCTCTCTCTCTCTTTCAAAATAAATAAAATAAACATTAAAATAATTTTTTTAAGCTGGGAGAAAAAAAGGGAAAACCAGTAATCCCATAGAAAAATGGGCAACAGATAGAAACCAAGGTAATAGAAAAAGGAGTGCAAATGGCCCTTTTATAGATATAACGATGTGCAATTTCACTTACACTAAAAGAGACACAAATGAAAACAACACAGAGATACTCTTTTCTCTCCTATCAGACTGGCCGAATTGCAGTGTTTGACAGTGTACTTTTACATGGCTGGTGGGGCACAATCCCTGTGGAGCGTAATTTGGCAACATGGAGCAAAATTACTTATGTGCATTTTCCCTTTGACCCAACCAACCCACTCCTCGGGATCTATTCCAAAGATATGTTGGCAAAGAGAAAAGACATATGCATGAAGTTATTCACTGTAACCGCTGTTGGTAGAACCTACTTTACGCAAGATTGCAACAACTCAGGGGACTGAATAATATTATCAAGTATATAATTCTACATACTACTATGGAGTGATTACCACAGTATATTGTATAGCAAACAAACAAAAAAAACACCTCAGTAGGCGAAACAGTATATGTTATTTTTATTGAATAAAGAAGGGAATAGTAGTACTCTGCACACACATATATGTACTGTGTATTTGCTCACCTCAAAAAAAAAAGGAAGGGTAAAATAAAAATGAATTCATTGTAGGAATAATACTAATGTGAATAAAATACAAATAAAATGAAGTTAATAATAAAAAAGAAATACTGTAGGGGAATAGAAGCAACAGAAGTCAGACACAGAAATAAATGTCAGACTCCTCTGAATGTATCTTGTTTTGTGAATTTAGTTTGGCACTAGGTAAAGTGTTATATCGTCATAAAACAAAATTAAATTAAAATGGGGTATAAGCAACCCCTAAAAAGCAAAAGCAAAATGAAACAAATGGACTTAACTACGTATCATTAACGAATTAAAACTCAGCAGAATTATTTCAAGTGGCAAAAGCAACGTCACTTGTCTGGACTTCTCTAATAGGGTATACCCAGAGACAAAAAGAACTGTAAAGAAACTGTATTTAAATTGTTTTTAGTAATGAGAATGTTAGTAATGTTATGCTAAAAATATATATTTTTCTACATGTATCTATCTGTAAATATGTATTAAGATAAAGCAGATAAGTAATTGTGTTGCTATCACTATAGGCAAGAATGTCTACTTAATTGAAAAGAGATACAAATATAAAGGAAGCTTACATAGATGACTTTTATGACATGTGAATTATATCTCAATAAAGCTATTAAATAAGAAAAAGAAAGTAAGTACAAATTTTGTAATCCTGAATTTGGGTTGGGAATACTAGTATAAATGCATGATGTATTTTCTGTTTATAGGGTGCCTGAGTGGCTCAGTTGGTTGAGTGTCCAACTCTTGATTTTGGCTCAGGTCATGCATGATCCCAGGGTCATGGGATTGAGCCCCATGTTGGTCTCCATGCTGAGTATGGAGCCTGCTTAGGATTCTCTCTCTCTCTCTCTCTCTCTCTCTCTCTGCCCCTCTCCCACACCTGCATATTCTCTAAAAATAATAATAAATAATTCATTAATGTTAAAAAAATTATTTCCTGGCTTTTTCCCCCTGAAAACACCTGGGAAAAATGACTAACCATAGTGACATGAGCGACCCAGCCACCCAGATGATGGTCTCTAAATACCATTTCCAATAACCAGGACTCCTTGGAAAATGACTGACTTCAGATGGAGGCAAGAAATATATAGGACAAACCTGGGAACATCTTCACATACTAGAAAGCAAGGACATTTTCTTTCCTTGATTACTGGAGTGTGTTAGAAGGATTCAGGCGCCAAGATGAAAAGGCCAAAGAGAGAAAAAGAGAGGAGGAAACCTATGGATTAGAAAGAGACTAGAGATTAACCCAATTCAGTGTGTGGACCATGCTTTCATTCTGATCTAAATAAACAACTATTAAAATAACAACAAACATTAATTAAGGAGAAATCTGAAACTGATGATTTGTTGCTATTAAGAAATTCTAGTGTTTTAGGTGTGATAATGGCTTTAAGAAGAGTTGTTTAGGTGTGGTTATGTTTGGGTTATTTTAATGTCTATTTTTGAGAGAGAGAGAGAGAGCACGCACGCGTGAGCAGGGAAGGGGCAAAGAGAGAGGGAGACACAGAATCCGAAGCAAGCTCCAGGCTCTGAGCTGTCAGCACAGAGCCCAACACAGGGCTTGAACCCATGAACCATGAAATCATGACCTGAGCTGAAGTCGGACACTTAACTGACTGAGCCACCCACAGGATGCCCCTGTGGTTAGGTTTTTAAAGATGTCCTTATCTTCTAGAAATTAATGCTAAGGTATTTTATGGATTAAATGGTATAATTTCTGAGAGTTTCCAAAATAACACACAGAGAGAGTAGATGGGGTAGAAGGGAAACAAAATTGATCATGACTGATAATTGCCGCATCTGAGTAATAGGTCCGTGGGGGTTCACTGTTTTGTTTCTCAACTTGTGTGCATGTTTGAAATTTCCCATAATAAAAAGTTTTTAAAATATATCCAGAGCAGGAAAAAAGAGTACCCTTTGCACAAAGGTGCACCCAAGTAGCAGAAGGAAATGTTAGAGGAGTCTGGCTTGATCCGTCAAGGAATAAAGAGGGCCTACAAAATAAGCACCTAAAACAGAAAGACCCAATAAAAGAACAAGGTGAGATGGACAGTGTTTAAAAACCAGAAATAAGTAGGTTATTTAGTTATTTAGTTATTTATTTTTGAGAAAGAGAACGCAAGCGAGTGCACAAGCAGGGGAGGGGCAGAGAGAGAAGGAGAGAGAATCCCAAGCAGGTTCTGCATTGTCAGCACAGAGCCCGATGCAAGGGCTTGAACCCATGAACCGTGAGATCGTGACCTGAGCCGAAATCAAGAGTCAGCCGCTTAACCAGCTGAGCTATGCAAGCACCCCTAGAGGCAAAGATTTTTAAAAAAACACTTACCAGACCCATTTAATGCTTTTTGCCAGGATCTCTCCCGTGAATTTTTTTTGTTCATTACTTACTTAGCTCTAGTTGCTGTAACAAACTACTGTAAATTGGGTGGCTTCTCAACAGCAATGTATTTCTCACAGTTCTGGAGGCTGGAAGTCGGAGAGCATAGTGCCAGCAAGGTCGAGTTCTGGTAAGAGGCATCTTAGGGTTCATATGGCTGACTTCGCCTTGTACCCTCCTATGGGGGAAAGAGAGCTAGTTAACTCTCTGGCCTCTTCTTATAAAGGCACTAATCCCACTCATAAAGCCTCTATTCTCATGCCCTAATTACCTCCCAAAGGCCCCCGCGTCCAAGTACCATCACACTGGGAATGAAATTTCAACATACAAACTTGAGGGAACACAGACATTCAGGCTAGAACACTAATGTTGCAACTTCTGCTTTTTTGGTCATATTTTCATTTATGTATCCTGTACATTCAATTGTTGGGGGCCAACTTGTGTCAGGTGACCAGCAGCTTATTGTTTTTGTTGTTTGATCTAGCCTTTGTGTATTATGAGAAAGTTGTGTCCATTTCCACAGCAGTGTTTTCATTATTAGTGAAAAAGAGGCGCCTGTGTGGCTCAGTCGGTTAAGCATCCGACTTCAGCTCAAGTCATGATCTCACAGTTCTTGCATTCAAGCCCCACATCAGGCTCTGTGCTGACAGCTCAGAGCCTGGAGCCTGTTTCAGATTTGGTGTCTCCCTCTGTCTCTGCCCCTGCCCCTGCTTGCACTCTGTGTGTGTGTCTCTCTCTCAAAAATAAACAAACATTAAAGAAAATTTTTTTAATTGAAAAAAAGAAAGTGAAAAAAGTAGTCTACAGAATAGTTTAAGAAATAATATAGGAAAAGGAAAATCAGTACAGATATATACCATAAGGTTAGTTGCCTTTGTGTTTTAGGATTATGGGTTTTATTTATTTGTTTGTTTGTTTGTTTATGTGTGTGCACCTGTCAGTATTTTCCCCATAATTAGCATATATTATAAGGTACAATGAAAATAAGTTTTTTTTTAAAGTAAAAATTAACAAAATGCGCTTTCTCAGGAAGAAAAGAGAGCAAAGGAAAAAATATGTTGAGAACATTGGTAAGACCTTAGAAGATTTTATTAGCATACTATGTCCAGTACATATTGGGAAGCAGATAAAGCCTGTCCAAGCCTGACTGAGAAACTTTGCAAAGACTTTGTTCCAGCTTTTTAAAAAAGTTTATTTATTTTGAGAGAGAGAGAGAGAACAAGCAGGGAAGTGGCAGAGAGAGAGAGAGAGAGAGAGAGAGAGAGAGAGAGAATCCCAAGCAGTGAGGAGGCCGACGCAGGGCTCAAACTCCCAAACCTGTGAGATCATGACCTGAGCTGAAACCAAGAGCCAGCCGCTTAACCAACTGAGTCACCCAGGTGCCCCTGCAAACATTTTATAAGCTTCTGACACAGGAGGAGAGGTTCTCGCTCCAGGCTTATCCAGGGACCTTGTTTCCTTCGCTGTTTCATGTAGGCTGTGGCCAGGATCCTCGGTGCCTCTGGTGAAACATCAAATATGTTAATGTACTTGGATTTGATATACTGGGTATGAGAGACATACATGATCCTTGTACACAGAAGGGAAGTGTGCTGACTCAGAAGTCCAGAGGCAGGCTGTTCGGCAGGAATGGCCTGTCCGTGCTGTCGAGTGTTGACAATGTCTTTCCAGCCATGAGTAATGGGACAGGGAGCAGGATTGAAAGTTTTCTGCCTCTTTCAAGTTCACTTCAAAATCTGTAATAATATTAGACGTCCAAGTGATTACTGGTATTATTCCTCCTGGGTAGGCTGATTATAGTGGTCAGTGATGATGGAAGTGAGAAAGGTTTGCTTGAGTTGGAGTACGTTCAGAAGGCTACCTCCCAGGCTAAGAGGGCCTCTCCTCTAGTCTTCAGGTTTTCAGTGGCTGATTCAGACTGAGTTAGAAATACAGAGACGGAGCCCAGGCCTAGGCCTCCACACACTCATTCTTGGCCAGCAAGGCCCCAAGCAGGCCCCACGGCGAGAATCAACACACAGTAGATGACCAGGTACTGGCCGTCTTCCAGGCTGCCAGGTGCCCTGAGAAAGGTCTTAGAGCCAGGGTGCTTGGTTCCACGTGAGGTTGTGTTGTCCAAGCATCCCCAAAGAGCTCGGTTTCTCCTGTAGCTTTTCCCTCTGTCCTCACTGCCTTCTGCATCCCTTCTGACTTTGCCCCACCACCCCCACCCCCGAAAGCCTGCACCACGGCCTGCCCACTCCTTGGGCTTTCCCAAGAGAAGTGAAATGTTCTTTTCCCTTCTCAACTCAGCATCACCTCATCCTTCCTTCTCCCCCTGTTTCCCTCCCATCTTTCCTCCAGGCCCACATTACCACCCCCCTTGTGTTTAGTGTCCCTCCCTCACCTCCTGAGGAGCTTAGCCTTCCCTCCTGGTCTCTGCCAGCAGAGGTGCTCAGGCTCCTACCTGTCTGAGGCCTCCGCTCAGCCCTGCCTCTCAGCCATGGGACGCTCCCATTTTTCTCTTCTCGACCAAACGTCTGTCTTCTGTGGCTCTTCTCCGTCTTCAGTGTGAATTCTCCCTCCTCACCCTGGGTGGTCCACCTCCCAGAATTCTCTCCAAAACTCTTGTCTCCATGCACTGGCTGTCTTCGGGTATCTTTCTGCTCACGTGGCCAGTGTGTCATCTCCGTGTTCCCAGACCGCAGGAACAGCGTGGGCTGCAGCGACTGGTGGGGTGCATGCCTGGGTCGCCTGCTAGAGAGCTTCTGGCGTGCTGCAGTTCCATCCAGGGCAAGTGGATCTTGCCTCTCCACCCCTATGGCCGGCCACATAGAGACTGCCCCTTCGAACTCAGGTTCCACTGGACAAGCTATGTCAGCAGCTACCCACTGACCGGGGGCAGGGAGGGTGTGCTGGAGTGTCAAGGTCCTCCCGGCAGATCCGTTGCCAAGACAGATGTACTGAAGAGCCAGTCCATACCCCAGCTTATTGCATTTGGGGATCCTCAACAGCCCTGTTGTATTCCAGGTTCTCCAAGCCAGCACCCATGTTCCTGGATGACTCTTTCCGCAAGTGGGCTAGGATTCGGGAATTTGTGCCGCCTTTTGGGATCAAAGGTCAAGGTACGTTGGGAACCCTGGCCCACTCTACATTAACATCTCATCCCTCAGCCTGTCTCCCTGCACTCAGGATAGGGCTGTACCCTCAAAAGTCCCCATGCTGGGGATCCACCCCTCTCCTTCCATTTTTCCCTTCCTTTCTTTTTCTTGCTTCACTCTTCGTTTACTCAGAGCCCACCACTTGGCCAGGGCCAGGTATACAACAGTGGAATGGACAGTACCATCCTTCTCCATAAAAAAGCTCCAGTCTGGTAGAGACACAGATACTTAGAGCGCAGGACAGTAATGGCTCTGAAGGGGGAAGAGATCACAGGAAAGGACGTCAGGGAGATCCATCCTGGAGGACCAGGTACGAGGGGGAAATCCCTGAGAAGACAGAGGCCATCCCCCAGGAAGTCGCCCAGCCTCCTCCATCATCCCCTCTTTACCCCAGTCTCCCTTTCAGTTCTTTCTTACCCTGTCCAAGGCTGACGTCCCCCCAGTGCCCTCAGAACTGTCCCCTTCCATTGCCTTAGGGACTTCGCTCATGCAATTCCCTCCTGACTTTCCCACCTCTGACCGTTTAGTGGTCCTGATGCCTTGTCAAGTTCCTGTACTATTTCATGGCATGGTTGAGTTTGGGCTTTAGGATCAGACATTCAAGGATCAGATCTCAGTACTACTTCTTTATCAGCTGTGACTTTGGACAGGTTACTTAACCTGTCTGTGCTTTAATTTCTTCCTCAGTTAAATGGAGAAAATAATACTATTGTATTAGGTTGTGGTCAGGATTAAATAAGATAACTGTTGAAGGGATGATATCATTTGGCCAGGGGACTTAAAAATACCTGAGTCCTCTACTCAGCCAGTCCACACCTTCCTGAAAAGAAGACAGTGACCAGCAGGAGGACACTCTAGAATGGGAGTTTTGACCTCAGATCCCCAAGGGCAAATCTAATGGGTAGGGCTGAACCATGTGAAGAACTCCTTTTTGCTGGGTACAGGTAGCTAAGCAGCCTA
Source organism: Leopardus geoffroyi (assembly GCF_018350155.1). NCBI lineage: Eukaryota > Metazoa > Chordata > Mammalia > Carnivora > Felidae > Leopardus > Leopardus geoffroyi. The sequence continues at coordinate 34,504,931 of NC_059328.1, forward strand.
CCTTTCTCCCAAATCCTCAGTCAAGACTCCAATCCTACAAAGCTACGAAGGCCTGGAAAGGCTGGTCCATAGCCCATCGGCCAGCAACAAGAGAGCACCTGCTAATTTATACCCTTTCTGCTAAGGTCCCCTCCTAGAAAACAAAAACCCAAGCCATACCTTGACCTTGGGCAATTAGTAGCAATATGCTTTTCCTTAGAGGTCAAATGGGAAGTGGGAAAAGGAGGGTGTCTGTGGCCTTCCCCGAAGCCCTCCATAAGGTACATCTGAAGGCACTTAGTATAGAACACTCCTTAAAGGTTCATTTCCTTACCCATTCTCCTTCACCTCCTGGGAAGATTAACTGTGCTCACTGCTTCTTTCTCACCCTTTACTCTGGAGCACTCTCTTCTCCTCCATCATTCCAGTGAAACTGCTCAGTGCCCCCGGGAAATCCAAAGGATACTGTTCAGTTCCTAACTTGACCTCTTGGCTGCATCTGACAGTGTTGTCCACCCCCTCTTTTAAAAAAAATTATGGAGTTGTTATCTTTAAGTCGGGACGCATCCTTTCTTTACATGGAATATTTCAGGCATATAGAAAAGAATAAAGGTGAATACATTGCAGTGTGTACCCAGCTTAAGAAATAAAACAGGAGATACAATTAAAGCTCTGTGTATCCCTTCCCATTCCATTCTCCTCCTTCTCCAGGAGACCATTATCCTGGTTTGGGGGTTATCGTTTCAATGCCTCTTTATCTATTTTTGTGACATATTTATATATCCATTGAAAATCTGATATCGTTTTTGCATGTTTTTACACTTTACAAATAATACTCTGTGTGTCTCTGTGTGTGTGTGTGTTTCAAATCGATTTTTTTGCTTATGCTTTACAGACATATCTGTATTAGTACCCAAAGCCAAAGGTCACTGGTTTATGTATTTTTACTGCTGGGTAGTATTCTGTGTACCATGTTTAATATGTTTTCCTTTGTTGGGCTTTTCAGTTGCTTCCCACATTTTGCTATTACAAACAGTTCTGCAGTGAACCTTCTCGTACGGGTTTCCTTAAACAAATGAGCGAGTGTTCTGATGCTATCTACCTGGGAGGAGAGCTGCCAGATCTTAGTCTGTGCACATCTACATCTTTGCTTAATGTTATTAAGATGGTCTTCACCACGGTTGTACCGATTTACTTACTTTATCTTTAGATCTCTGCGCACATTATCTTTTTATCTTCCTAATGACTCTGCAGAGTAGGAATTACCATCTTCGTTTGAAAGATGGGGAACTAAAGCACAAAGAAAGTAAGTGATTTATCTAAGGTCACAGAGCCCTGAAGTAGCACAAGCCAGGATTGGACTCCAAAGCCAGTATCATTATACAGTATATTATAATGTTCTCATTATGCTAGAGTTTGAAAGGAGAGCAATGACCACGGCCAAAGCCAGTGAGAGGCCAAGAAGAATGAGGTCTGAATAGTGGTCACAGGATCTGAGAACACAGAGGTCCCGGGCCCTTGCTGGGGGCAGCCTGAGTGGAGTGCAGATGGGCAGATGTCAGGCCTCAGAGGTTGAAGAGGGAAGGAAGTAGGAAGAGACAGCCCGCCAAGACCAAGGTTGGAGATGGGCAGTACTGGGGGGAGAAGTGAGGGGAAGACCATATCAGAGGGTGAGGCAAAGGGGTCTGAGTCGGGAGCTGGCTGGGCACACTTGAGCTCTTCAGCGTTGGTGGTCTCCTCATTTGCTCTCTGGTGTCTGCTCAGTCAGGGCACAGAGGTGAGTCCAGCGTGTACTCTGTCTCTGAGCAGGTCCTGGGCCTGGGGATGTCCTGGGACCTGACTGCAGAGCCTTTGAAAGCCAGAGGAGACTTCCCAGGAAGGGCTGGGGAGTCCTGAGGGGAGGAACTGCATGCCAGCGCTGGGGACCGGCTCCAGGCAGAGCTGAGTGTCCCTGCCTGTACCCCTGCCTCTATCTTGTTCGTCAGGGAGAAAGCTAGGCCAGTGGCCCAGCCCAACCTTGTGCCCAGAGTCCCCTCTCCCCACCCTCCTATCCATCCACCTCCAACCTACGCAGTAGCATGTGCTTCCAACGTCATTCGCAAACACTTCATGGGGACGTCAGTGACCCTCTAACAATAACCTCCCTCCTCTGTCCACAGACAATCTGATCAAAGCCATCCTGTCAGTCACCAAAGAGTACCGCCTGACCCCTGCCTTGGACAGGTGAGCCACTTGCTACCCAGCCTCCTGCCCTCAGTTGCCTGGCATGTGCAGAGGTGTTGAGGTCCAGCCAGACTTCCCTGGGTATCGTGTCCTCACATGCAGGCGCGGCACACGTGCTGGGGGTGGTGAGCAGAGAAGCGAGACCCTCCAGCGGGCCTGCACCCCATGGACTGAAAGCATTTGGCAAGATATTTCGGTCCTCAGCCATCAGAGGTCTGAGGGCATGGGTGGCGGTGGTAGCGGAAGATGCCATGGCTTAAATGCAGGAGGCGGTGACAGTGCTGAAGCCAGTGGGCCCTGGGTGAGGGAAGCCCCAGGTGGGGGAAGCAAAATGCATAGGGCTCTCTGGTGGCTACTGGAAGCATGGGGGCTTCTGAGTTGAAAATAAGCCCAGCCATGGGTCCTGGTGCCCCCAGGCCTGTCCTCTCTGCTTGCTTTTCTGGCACAGCCTTCAAACTCAGCACACTTTGCTCTCTCTCCTGAACTCCACTAACCCTTGGGGAATCTTTAGCCTAGAAGGCCATCTTACCAGAGGCTCCTTCCTCACCACCCCAGAACTAGTGCCCTTGCCCCTTCCACACCCACGCTTTCCTGGAGAGTATCTGGGACTAGGTATGTCAGAGAATCCCGAGTGACCTAACTACCCACAGTATGCCTTTGGCCTCAGAATGCTGCCAGAAGCCCATTGCTCTTCCCCCATTCCAGCCTGCACACGGCCAAAGGCATGGGGCCAAGGGCCAAAGGGGTAGGGAGAAGGAGACCTAGCGGACAGCTCTTCAGAGATCTCTGCCTCTCTCCCCTCAGCCTCAGCTGTCGCCGCTGCATCATCGTGGGCAATGGAGGTGTCCTTGCCAACAAGTCTCTGGGGTCACGCATTGATGACTATGACATTGTGGTCAGGTGAGCTCCCCAAAGCAGTGCCTCAGGCACCTGAGTGTCCTGGCCCAAACCCTGGTCCCTGAGTCCACTGAGAACCATCTGGCCATCTGGCCAGTTGGGCTAAGGTCAGCAGAAGCCTCAAGAAGAACCCTGGCTTGAAGGGCTCCAAAAGCTAGGTGACTCCAGGTGACCTGGCTCCCCATCCTCTGCCCCTGGGGAATTCTGGGGTCATAGTGCCTCCCAAACACAAGCCCACAGACTACATGCAGTGAGCTCAAGGCAGGCTCTGACTGGGCCTGCTCTCTGTAGACTGAACTCAGCACCCGTGAAAGGCTTTGAAAAGGACGTGGGCAGCAAAACTACACTGCGCATCACCTACCCTGAGGGCGCCATGCAGCGGCCCGAACAATACGAACGCGATTCTCTCTTTGTCCTCGCTGGCTTCAAGTGGCAGGACTTCAAGTGGTTGAAGTACATTGTCTACAAGGAGAGAGTGGTAAGCTCCCCATACGCCAGCTCCTTCCCCTTTTGCCCTGGCCTTGCCTGGCTTCCAGGTCAGCCTGTGAGTTCTTTCTCAGCCAGACGCAGAGTCCCTCTCCAGCATTCCCTGCAGGCCCTTCCCTGGCCTTAGGACCCCCTGGAAGGAACGCTTTTTTCTGGCTAGCCCCAGCATCACTCCTAATATTCATCCTCTCCTGCCCTGCCCTGCCCTTGTAGTAGCCTCCCCAAGCCCCCTCACACTCTGACTCTCATGTGGATCCACCCTCATTCCCAGCCAAGGGAGGAAGGCCTTATTTGGACCCTGGGGCCATTCTGCAGGGACAGCAGACCCCTCAGTGAGCCTGAGGGTGCCAGTTCCCAAGCCCATAAGTCCCACCTGTCTCTGCTTTGTATTTGTACTGCTGACCTGCAGTTAGATCCCCAGCTGCCACTGAGTCTGGTGCTACTCCAAGAATGATCAGATTCTGTACTCCTTGTCCTAGGCAGACTAGGCCCCAGGCCCGTTTCTCTAGGGGATTGTGTGGCCACGTAGGGTGACTGCTCCTTTGGCGGACCACCCACGGAATCCCCTCCTGAGTCCTCCATTCACAGCTCGGGGCCTACAGGGATGCCTGCCAACTTGTCCAGGCCCGTTCCCCCCTCTCCCCTCAACCGGCTATCACCAGCCACCCCAGGGGAGGAGTACTGCAGAGTTCAGGCCATTCGTCTTCCAATACCCAAGCCTCTTATGCGAGGAGAATGATGACAGATGGCCTCCGCATACAGTAAGAAGCTAGTTGTTCTTTCTGGAGGTTGAGAGGCAAGTTGGGAGGTGGGAACAGCTTAACCTTCCTATGGAGGTCTCAGTGCAATTTGGTTTAACTCCACAGCCCTTTCCCAAGCAAGGCCAAGTGCAGGCAGTGTCAAGTAGGTAGCAAGCGAGAGAGAAGACAGAAGTCAGGTCCAGAAATTCAGGTAGGTGGGACAGTGGGGAAGGGGAAGCTGAATGAGACAGGCAGGCTCCCCTGGGTTTAGCCTGGCTCCCCAAAGGGGAGGAAGGGGTTGGCTTCAGCCGGCTCCAGCTCCAAGAAGGCCCACTGCCCATGCAAACCAGGCAGAGAATGGGGCTGAAGGAGCACCCCTCTGTTTTTAGAACCATGGCTTGGATATTACTATCCTGAGAGCCCTTCTCTTTGCCTTGAAGGCAACAGAATTGGGGTCACAGGTAGGCACTTCTAAGGGGAAGCGGGAGGGAATTGGTCCACCTTGGTGAACTCCAGGGCAGCTGGGGGCTGCTTTCCCACCCTGGCCTCTGACCATCTGCCCACCCCCTCCTGCCACATCCTTTCCTCTGCCCATGGACACCTGTCACAGGAGCTCCTGGAGGGCAGGGCCCTGATCCCACTGGCTTTTTTTTTTAACCCCTCAATGCCCAGTCATCATAAATGATCTGGAATTGGCCCAAATACCAGATCCTGCTTCCTGCTGAGCAGACCAGGAGGCCAGGCCAAGGAGGTGGGTCAGGGCAGCCAGGTGGGTTGTTTTTACATGTTCCTTCCGAGAACAACAGGTCAGTTAATTCAAGGCTTTTATAGTTCATCCACGGAAGTAAGGAAAGAAAGAAAAAAAGGAAGGCAGCCAATTAGAGACTCACTGTACTCTAGCCACTTAGGGCCTCACTGTTCCCAGGAAGACTCTGAGGAGCTTACCACCTTGCCTGGCCCAGGCTGCAGTCTGATCGAAGATACTAGAGCAGTTGGGATGAGGAAGTGTGGGCTGTGCTCAGGCACATGGTCACTCTGGTGGATGTCTGTGTCCTGACCTGGCCTGGCCGTGCCTGGAGATGTAGGACTGGCCTTGTGTTAGTGAGAACTCATTCCCAGGGTTGGTAGGGGTGAGTGAGAAGAGAGAAGGGACAGGGAGGAGTCCTTTGAAGTTCTGTGATCCTTCCCTGGCTCCAAAGTCAAAGATAATTTGGGCCTTTAGAGTGAGCTGCCAGAGGAGGCCAGCAGTGCCCATGGCTTCACCCGCCCTAGCACTTCCTGGTGACCCAAGAAGCCTGTCCTTTAGAACCCGTCCCTACTCCAAGCCCAGGGCTGATGAGTTCACAGGACCTCTCCCACATGCTACTCCACTTCTCTGGCATCCGAGACCCAGGTAAATGTGGGAGAGGCTGCTTCTCCAGGGCCTCCCCATCTGGTGCCAACCACAGGCTTGTCCTGCTCCTGCAGCAATGTTTCCAGCCATGCAGCCTCTGGGCTACTGGGGAACTCTCTGCACCTGCCGGGAGCCTCACCTGTAGAATTCTGGCAGGAGGCAGCTCTGCATTTGGGAGCCAAGGCCTGGCTGGGCAGTGCTGGAACAAGTGTCAGGCCTCGGTCACGGCTGCTGCCTGCCGCTTGCTATGTGAACAAGTTGCTCAGTGGGTGGAACTTTCTGGTACCCAGGAGTCATGATGGGGTCTGGAAAGAGGAAAGACCGGAAAGGAAGACTGGACAACCCAGAAGACAGCCTGTGCTAAGGCTGGCCATACTGCCTTCATCCATATGGGAACTTTTCTTGTCACCGTTTGTGGCCATTTGGTTCCCTCATTCACTGGACAGTTGCACTACAAGTTCCAGACAAGTTACCACAAGGCTCGTTATCTCCCAGCCCGTAGGAGCCCTGAGCCAGCCAGCAAGCTTGGAGGAGTTCCCAACAGGCCATGCTCAGGGCAGCTCAGAGGAGCACCAGTGGACTGTTGAGTGGGGAAGATGAGGTCCGGAGACACGGAGGTGCAGGTGTATGTAAGGCCATGGTGGGACAGGGCAGCCTCCAGCTCTTGTGAAATGTTCAGAGGCACATCTCACTCCATCTCGCCATGCGCTCATTTGCCAGGCGTCACCGAGGTGTCCTGTGTGCTGACACCATGCTGCTCCCTGTCTCTCACGGTCTAGTGGGAACAGGCCTGAAACTAGAGTTGTAATGCGATGTAGTAGGTGCTGTCACTGAGCACCCTCCTGATGCTTGATGAAGGCTGGAGGTGCTCCATCCATTGTCTGTGGGGTCTCGAGAGGCCAGGGCATGTGAGAGGCAGTCACTCAGGCCCCATTCCTCCCGCCTCCACCAGCCTCCCCTTTCCATGCCCCAGAATGCCCGGTAACCCAGAAAGGAACTGCCTTCCTAATCCCCTTGGCCACCTCCTCCCCGTCCCCCTCCTCAGTCCTGAAACTGGAAAGCTGGCCTCATTGCTGCGGGGCCTCTGACTGATTGTCAGTTCAGCGGGGCCCTGAGACCTAGGTTGGGCTGGAATGGGTGTGGTTCCAGCCCAGCAGGGGGACAGAGGACGGGCTAGGGGGTTGGCCCCTGGACAGCCTGGACACAGGCCCAACCTCCCAGCTGTAGCTCAGGCCTTGGGGAAGGAGGGAGGGGCCTAAGGCCAGCCAGGGTCCCGCATTCATGCACAAGAGAGGACTGGGCTCCAGAATTTGGGAAGACAACATGGCTTAAGAGGGGAAAGCAGATCAGGCCTTGGAGTCATATAGACTTGGGTTTAAATTTAGATCCTTAGGCAAAGGATTAGCTGGGTTACCTTAGGCAAATTACCCAGGCCCCTTAGATTTAGTCTTATCCATAAAACAGGAGTAATCCTTCCCATTGTTCAGGGTTGTTTTAAATATTAAACCAGATGAAATATAGAAGCACCTGACCTGGTGCTCGACACTTAGCAAGTGCTATCTGTAGCAATGATTAATGCTACTTCTATCTATCTATCTATCTATCTGTTAATTATTGGTGCCAGTAGAAAAGCCCAGTTGCACTAGGGAATGAAGCATTGTCTGTCTAGGCTATAGGGTCTGACCTAGGAGAAGACCTAAAGCAGGGGTCAGAGGCCAGGCCTTGAGGCAGGAGATGCAGGGCCTCCTGGGAGAGACAGCAGGGGTGGGCTAATAGTCTAGGAAATCCACAGGGCAAACAGGGCCACCAGGTCCCTGCCTATGAGGCCGTATTGGACCGGGCCCGAGATGGGGACTGAATGTCCATCTGCACCTAAGCCTGTATGCTGTTCCAGACCTGGGAGGGATGCCGAGCCTTAGGAGCTCAGTGTGGACATCACCTCACGTCAGGGGCGACTCCGCACAGGGCACCTGGAAAGGGTGCTGAGGCTGGCACGCAGCGTGGCTTCCCCCTGCTGTGACTAGGCTTCTGCTGAACCAGCAACCATCTCCCCGCCAGGCCTCAGAGACAAGCTCTCCTGGGACACTTGTTTCCTTTGCAGCCAGCTCTGGTGGCTTATTCCTCTTCTGCCCTGAGGGCCAGGAGGCCTCCATACTCGGCCCCTCAGCCACATGCTAACTGCTACTCCTCTGCCTGCAGACAGAAAGTGCTGAGGGATTGGGGTTCATGCCGTCTCACCCCCTGCTCCTCTCGTCACTGTCATCGGTGACCTCTTGGTTACTGAGCCTCATAATCAGTATGATCACTGTGCCACCTTCTCTTCTCCCCTCTCCCTGCCTCTCTCCTCGTCCTCCTTTCTCCTCTTCCTCTGCCTCCTCCGGCTTCCGCCACCCTCGTCACAGCTGTCACGTGTTACGCTCTCCAGTTTGCCAGCCTCCTTTGAATTTATTCTCGTAACAATCCTATTAGATCAGTTCTGTTACTACCCCCATTTGGGGGATTGGGAAACTGAGGCACAGGGAGGATGAGTTGCTTGCTCCAGCTCATACAGCTAGCTGAGTGGGAGAACTGAAGTCATACCCAGCTCTGACTGCTTCAGGGGTCTTCTAAGAAATAAGCTCAGCCACATCACCCTGCTGCGTAGAATCCTCTGTCGATCAGCTCCCACCTGTCACGGCCCATGAGAATGATAAGAACTGCCGTTTACTGAGCTCTTCCACACGCCAGGCTCTGGGCCACACGATTTACAAGCAGTGCATCAGCCAGACATATCAACAACCCTACAAGGCCAGGCGACAAGTAACAGTAAGTGGGAGGGTCGCGTTTGGAGCCAGAGGTATCTTGTGTAACCATAACGTGTAACACCTCTCATTCATTCATTCATTCGGCCAATTCCAATCAATCACCAAAATCACACAGAGCCCCAGGCTTCATGTGCTGTCTCCCTGGCCTGACAACTCCCCCTCCCCACGACTATCTCATCCAGCCAGTCCACTGCCAGGGAGTCCCCATGGAGAGAGAAACTTGAGCTGAGATAGTGGTGTTACCTTACCAGCGTCTTTTTTTAAAAGTTTATTTATTTGTTTTGAGAGAGCACAAGTTGGGGAGGGGCCGAGAGGGAGGGGGAGAGAGAGAGAGAGAGAGAATGCCAAGCAGGCTCCACGCTGTCTGTGTAGAGCCCGATGCAGAGCTCAAACTCACGAACTGTGAGATCATGACCTGAGCCAAAGTTGGCTGCTTAACTGACTGAGCCACCCAGGTGCCCCACCTTACCAGCATCTTGATGCCACTTGCCACCGCTGTGTCCTGTCCCTGGCCGTCGTTCCTCTCGGAGCCTATTCACCACCGTCTTCAGTTCCACTACACCTCCATCCCTGTCCTAAGCCGAAGTCTTACACCCTACTCCACAGGGAGAATAAAGGTGGTCAGCAATCAAGAACTCTGGACTTCCCAGCCTCCAGTGTATGAAGTTACCTGCCTCCCCATCCATCCCGGCTTCCCTCACTATGCTTTCTGTGCCTCTCGCGTCCAAGGTCACTTTTCTCCCAGGTTCTGGATGCCGTCTTGTCCCGCCTCCCCAGGAACTATCTTCCTTTACTTCTTTTCTCACTTCTTACTGGATCCTCCTCTCACACATGTAATTTTGTTCAGGTCTCTCTCACCTTAAAAGTGAAAGCCCTCTTTACTTTGTGTTCCTCCTCTGTCCTTCCTTCCTTTTCAGGTTTCCAGAAAGAGTCATTACCTCTCCACGATGCCTCTCCATGTCTTCCCCTTCTATTTCCCCACCCTCTCCAGTCCAGCTTCCAGACCTGTCTCTCTGCTGGCAGCGACCTGATTCCAAATCCAGTGGACTCAACCTCTGCCTCCCTTTAAAGGAACAACTTGTCAGCAGATACCCAGCGAGCATTTGCTGTGAACCGGGCACAGTACCGAGTTGCGGGGATAGTCCCTGGTCTTATAGGCTCGTGGCCAAACTCCTGGGAGGCATGCTTCATTCCTCCTTCTCCTTTGCCTTCTGTATTCATTCAGTCTCCAAATCTGGGACCTCCCCCCTTTAAAAATAACCTCTCTTGCCTTATTTCAGCAGCTTCCTATCTCCCTGCCTTCAGTCCAGTCACCCTCCAGTCTGTTCTCCAAATCTGTGTCCAAAAGAATCCTCCTCAAGTGTCCCTCTGGTTGGTTCCTTCTCCTGCTTAATGGTTCCCTTTGCCTACATGTTGCCACTCTCAAAGGGCCTTCTTATGCCCACACGTGGGTATCACCTAGAAACTTGTCCGAAATGCATATGGAGCCCCACCTTTGGCCTGGTGAATCAGAACCGCTGGGGGCGGGCCCAGCCCTCTGTTGTAATGAGCCCTCCAGGAGGTTTGGATACAGGCTCAGCTGTGAGAACCACTGGCCTGCAGGATAAAACCAGGCTCTGTGGCATAGCGCCCATGACCTGGCCCCTGCCGACCCGTTCCTTGTCCTTGCCCCTGCCCCTCTTTCTTGCACCCAACATACACCCTCCACTCTGTGCCGGAATAGAGAGATCCTATATCCCACCTCCTCGCCTCACCTGCTCCCCTTCATGAGGCTGTCATAGATGCCTCTCTTCAGAGTCCCCACTGAAACACTCCTCCCTCTGTTACACCTGAGGGGTCACTGCCCTGCCAACTCTTACAAGCCCCCAGAGGACCGGGACCATGGGGTTTGTCTCTGTAAGTCCATCGCCTCCAGCAATGTGTTAAACACAGTTGGCCACACGTAAATGAATAAATACATGTGGAAACTGAGGCCCAGAGTAAGGCAGGAACCTCTGGAAGAGTCAGGATTCCAACCCAAGTCTTCTGACCCTCAGCCAGGACTCTTTCCTCTTGGCTGGGCTGCCTCCCCCTTTCATGGCCCTGGGAGGTCGTTCTTTTAGATCCAGACCCTTGCTCTCCTCTTGCTTCTCTGGGGCCTCTCTTTCCTTTAGCCATGTTTGATCTTCTTTTTGCAGGTCAAGATCACTGTCCTTGATAAAAAAAAATGAGAACTGCACGGTGCCTGGCGCTTTGCCTCTTTCAGTTGTCTGTCAACCTCATGAAGTCGGCCCCAAGCCGACTCCTATTTCTGTCCATTGCTTTTGCCAAATATAGCTTTCAAACGGTTTTTTTGACCCTCTCCTCAAAGCACACATCAAGATAAATTCCAAATGGACTAAAAAGTAAAATATAAAAATACAACCAAAGGGAACTTTGAAGTAAGTAGAATAGAAATCACATCCCCGGAGGGAAAAGAACTTTCAAGGGGTGGACGCGCTAGGAGAAATGAGACTTAATAATATATGAAAATTTAAACTGAATTCACAACAATGAAGAGACTGGATGCCACAGAGCCTTGGAAAGTGTGTTTGGGAAATATGACAGACAAATGGTTATTGTTGTGAAAGTTGACAAGAAAACCATTAGGACCCCAGCAGATAAAGGGCAGGAGACTGAGCAGATCACACAGAAGGAAATATAACTAGTAACAAAAATATGTTTAACCTTCCGGCAGTCAGAGAAATTCATGCGAAGACAACAGGATGCCATTATCACCCACCACATCTTTAAAGAACATGTTTAAATGATCATACGTGATTCTGGCAAGAGTTCAGTGACAGCTGCTCTCAGAGGCTACTGGTCGGAGTATAAACGGGGACAAGATTTTTGGAAAGGAAATGACATTTGGCACCAATAGCCATTACCCAAAGGAAGGACAGATCGGCACACAAAGATTGTTATTAGAGTGTTATTTAATAATGGCCAAACCCAAATATAACCTGAGGGGTCTATTATGTAAATGATAGTTCGGTGACGTGAAGGAGTGCTGTCCTCATGGCTGTCCTCACAGCCGTCCTCACGGCCGCCCCCCCCCCCCCCCCCGCCATACTCCTTTGGTGCGGGCAAGGTTGGCAAAGCAGTGCTGGGTTCGGTGTTGGGAACGATGATTCCTCTGCCTCAGCCCATGTCTTCGGGGTTCGTTTTTCCTCTTCTGTACAGTGGGGACAGGAAAAGCTTCCCCGTGTGGCTCCCTGTCAGACTGCCCTCAGGAGCGAGCAAGACAGTACACGTGGCGACGCTGGACACAGTGTGCTCCCCCTGCAGGTGATGGTCCCCTTCTGAGAAGCGAGATTCAGCCAGGCAAGGGCCCAGGAGTGAGTGCGTCAGGGAGAGCACGGGGCCTGGGCACAGGGCAAGTGCCACTTGGGCGGGAAGGTCCAGCCACCCCATTTCTCAGCCTCCAGGACACTTAAGTAAATTTGCCTTGGACCCTAACCAGCTGCCCGTCTCAGCCTCTTGGAGATCGTAGATGAAGTTTGGGGCACAGAGAAGAGCACTGGTAGTGAGTGTGGTACAGTTGGTGAATTAAAAATAATTCAGTATAACTGGTGTGCGATATGAGTGCAGTGCCCCTGTACCGGGGCGGGAGGGCACTTGGTTCTCCTCCTGCCACACCCCTGCCATGGAGTGAAGAGGAGTAAGCAGGCCAGGAGGGAGCTGCCCCCCGCAGGCGCATCCCCAGGCGCTAGACCACTACCAGCTGCTAGAGACCTCAGAATTTCTTGCACTAGCAGTGGTCAGTCCACTTCCTTCCTCCTAAAGAGAGAATCCACCTCCCTGTGCAGACCCCTAAGCCCAAGGAGGGCTGTTTGCAGGGAGGTGGAGGTGCGGGCTGGGGAGTCTGCTCACGTGTGCACAATGCTTCTCGTGGCGTGGGGTGGGGACGGGAGTGGAGAGAGAAGGGAGCCGGGCTGGGGCTGTCTCTCCTCACAGCACCACGGCTCGGCACAGATCTGCAGGAGGCCGGATTCTAAATTCAAACCTGGGTCCCCAGGTGGTTTTTCAAGGGAGAAGAGAATATATTTTTATTTAACAGCTTGGTACCTTGGTTTATAACTCTCAAATATTTAGAATCCAAGATCCAGACATGTGGTATCTGGACTTCCATTTGAAATTTTGTCCCTGGCCCCACAAGCGATGGGGCTGGCCTGCATGTATGTGGGGGGGCAAGGGCTGCAGACGAGGCTGAGTAGGCAGAGGACAGACGGTGAAGGGTCTTGTGACGGGTCTTTGGTATAAAGGTCACGTCGAGGAGCTCGGACTTCATCCTGTGGACTAAAAAATAGCAGAAGCCAAAGAGCTGACTTGTCACCAGACATATGACACGTGTGACTTCATTGTCATAGCCCCAAAATGCCATGAAGCAGAAACTATTCTTATTTCCCCTACTCTATAGACGAGGATAACAAGACTTAGATAGGACAAAAACATAGGCCAGGAACACAGAGTGAGCAGTTAAGGTGTCAGGGTTCAAAAACAGACCTGCAGAATAATTGGGGCAGCTCAGGCCGCAAGCAGGGTGGGGTGAAGCTTGAAGGTGGGAAGCATATGGTCGCACGGTGAACCAGCGCAGAAGCTGCAGATTTGGTAGTTGCTTAGTCCCCAGGCAGGAGGGAGAGGGCAAGGTCACGGGAGATGGATCACTAGGTTTGGGTTGCTGGGGAAGAACAGTGGCAGTGGATCCTCAGGGGAAACAGAGTGGATAAGAAAACAAGCCTCTTGGGCCTGGGTTTCTTCAGCAGGGGACTGGACCACATGCTCTTGAAGGTCTCTTTTTGTATGATTGTAATCTGCATTTTGAGGGTTGGTTGTCTGGAATACTATAGAATATGTCTGCACAAAAAGAACATGGTTTATGTCTAGCAGGCACCCAAGTATTTGTGATCTTTGTGATTTGCAATCATTAGCTTTGAAGTATCTGCATCTGTAAATAGCTTCTTTTCGAGCTCTTCATTTTGCTTCTCGTTCTGTTCCTGTGTCACCTTGCCCTCCCTCCCATTTTATATGCCATGTGTGTGAACATTTTCGGGGTATGTCTCCTCTGTATTCTAAATAAGCACAGCAGGTATTCTAAGCCTCTTTTTTGGCTCTTGCTCACATTATAATCATCCTACCATGTATTGAGGTCTTTGTATACTACCCTGTCTTTTCCACTGAGTTACAGATTCCTGTTGGTTTAGGAAAACAAAAGCAAAAACCAGACCCACGCGCTGAATTATCCTGACAGGCTGTCTCCGTGGGCAGTGGAAAGCCACTGAACATTCTAGTCCTCCTGAGAGTGTGCAGGTCAGACCTGTGCAGGGAAGGGAAGGAATTGAAGGTGGAGGTGGGCAGACCTGGTAGCTGTTGGGGTGACCCCAGGGAGAGGGGGTAGCCTGTCCCAAGGCAATAGCAGCCGGGAGCCCGAGTGAGTGCGCCCACCCTGCTCTGGGCCGCGGGACACCAGCCCAAGGTCAGCCTCTCTACTCCCAGATCTCTCATCTCCTGAGGGAGAGGGAGGAAGGGGCTGCGGAAGGAGACCTGTCCAGGGAGGCACCTTCTTCCCAGAAGCTTTCCCCATTGCTCCTGGCTGTTGCATCAGCGGGAGGCTGGCGGCTGCACACCCATGAGCTGGGTCCAGGCTTGACTGAGGCAGGGACATTCCTGGAGGGGGAGGGACTCGACAAGGAATGCAGTCCACAGCTGGCCTTGAGGAGAGGTTTGACCATTCTGGGGCCAGCGTCATGGGCTGGCTTTATAGGACTCTGTGTTGTGTCCTGTGGGGCAGGGAAATGAGCTGTGAGAGGCCTGGGGCCAAATTTGGGCAAGCCTTCTGGGACAGGGCTGCGTTGTGGGGCCGGGCTTGGCACCCAGCGGGGGAAGGCTCCGTCGCCCACTGCCCTCCTGCAGGGAACCAGAGGGAAAAGCAGGCTTCCCCGTGTGAACGCGTGTGTGTCTGTTTACTGGCCTGCGTGGCATCCGGCGTTTCCGACCACACCCTCTCCTTGCCTCTCCACTTCTGTGACACTGGCTCACAAACATAATAGACGAGACTTACTAAGCTCGCGCTATGTGCCAAACATGGTGCCAGATGCTTTTGCAAAGTGCATAGCACCTCGCACAATCCTCACAACAGTCTGGGAAGTGGGTCCTGTCATCCCTGTTAGGCCCGAGGAAGTTGAGGCTTGAAGAGATGATGTGACGGCCCCCAGGTCACACACGTGTCGAGTCAGGATGCGAACCCCGGTTTTCCAGACTCCAAGGCTCCTGCTCTTTCACTCGCATCCCTGTCTGTCTCATGGTTCCTCTTGGTCTCCCCCAGGTGCCTCTGCTTCCACCTGCCCCCTTGATGTTGGTGGGTATGGGGTTCTCATCCCTTCTCACCTGATACCCGAGATTTTTTTTTCCTTTCCAAGTTTTTATTTAAATTCCAGTTGGTTGTCCAAAGGATACAAAAATGCTGATTCGAAGGGGCACACACATCCCAATGTTTATAGCAGCGCTATCAACAATAGCCAAAGTATGGGAAGGACCCAAATGTCCATCGACAGATGAATGGATAAAGATGTGGTATATGCATGCAATGGAACATTACTCAGAAAGAATGAAATCTTGCCATTTGCAACAATGTGGATGGAAGTAGAATGTATTATGCTAAGGGAAATAAGTCAGTCAGAAAGCTAAATATCATATGATTTCACTCATGTGGAATTTAAGAAACAAAACGGGGTAAGAGAAGGAGAAATAAAATAAAAACAGAGAGGGAGGCAAACCATAAGAGACTCTTAAATACAGAGAACAAACTGAGGGTTGCTGGAGGGGAGGTGGGAGGAGGGATGGGCTAGATGGGTGATGGGCATTAAGGAGGGCACTTGTCGGGATGAACACTGGGTGTTACATGTAAGTGGTATGTTAACTAACTTGGATTTACATAAAATTAAAAAAAAATAAGGAACAAATGATCATAACTGACCTCAGAAATACCTGTATTATTGTCTAAAAGCAAAACAGATAGATAGATAGATAGATAGATAGATAGATAGATAGATAGATAAAATTCCAGTTAGCATACAGTGTAAATTTAGTTTCAGGAGTAGAATTTAGTGATTTATCACTTACATACAGCACCTGGTGCTCATCACAAGTGCCCTCCTTAATCCCCATCACCTATTTAACCCATCCTGATACCAGAGATTCTTTTTTTTTTTTTTTAAGTTTATTTTTGAGAGAGACAGAGACAGAATGCGAGTGGGTGAGGGGCAGAGAGAGAGAGGGAGACACAGAATCCAAAGCTGGCTCCAGGCTCTGAGCTTTCAGCACAGAGCCCCACGCGGGGCTCGAACTCATGAGCTGTGAGATCATGATCTGAGCCAAAGTCGGTCGCTCAACCGACTGAGCCACCCAGGCGCCCCACGATACCAGAGATTCTTAATCAGAAGTCAGCAGATCCCTTGAGTTCGGGGATTCTGTGAACCTCTGCAAGGGTTGCAAAATGTAATGTGTATGTGCCTGTATATGTTTTTCTGAGAAGAGAAGCCATAGCTTCTATTTTAGGAGACAGGCTGGTACTTGATATTTTATGGCTGGGGAAACACCGAAATACCCAAATCATATCTTAGTCTTATTGTTCCTCCTTTCCCTGAAATTCCTAAGGAGACTCTGCCTCAGGACAGTGACAGATGGGGAAAAATAAAACAGAACCACTGACTTGTTCCGTATGCCAGTTCCCAGGGCTCTCACGCAGGGCTCCCTGGGACTTGAGACCAAGGGCAGGCCTCCTGTCCCTGTGGGACCTACATTTTTCCCCTGAGGCAGGGAGCAGAGGCCAAGATCAGGAGCTGGGCCTGCGCTGCATGGGAGCAGGGAGTCAAAAAGAGAGGCGTGTGTGTGTGTGTGTGTGTGTGTGTGTGTGTGTGTGTGAGAGAGAGAGAGAGAGAGAGAGACTTTTTGCCTTATCCCAGTAAATGTGACACATTCAGTACCCTCAAACCTAAGTGGCCAGGTCAGCTGCTCCTCCTCCCTGCTGAAGCTTTTATCAGATTTTCACAGAGGGTTTGAGGTGATAAGCTCATTTGCCAGTTTTGCATAGTGGTCACATATGGGGCTTCAGACGTTTCAGAGAGGGTGTCATGGAGAGAGCCAGATTCTGAAGTTGGATCCAGCCAGACCATTTCCTCGCCTCTCTGGGCCCCAGTGCCCTCCGTGAAATGGGATGTGGGGCACCAACCAGGTGACCCCTATTCACCCCAGAGCTGCTGGAGGCAGAGGGGAGGTCTCATTCCTCCTCAGCTCCGGGCCCCAGACTTCCTGAGGTGGGAATGGTAGTGATGGTGATAAATAGCGTGGAGAAAGAACGCCCATCTTGGTTTTATGACACTCGGGTTTGAGTATTGGCCCAGCCACTTGTGTGACCTTGAGCATGCTACTTTGTCTTGGGATCTGTAGCTGTGAAGTGGGGGAGAATGGAGGAGATACAAATCAAGTAATGTCTGTGACAACTAGCCTGGAGCCTCGCACACCCCAGGCTGTGCCTGTTCCTGGCTCTCCCAAGCAGCCCCTGTGCCCTCTGCTCTTCACGCGTGGGGGACAGGCACAGGCGGAAACCCCGGGGGGAGAACTCTTGGAGCCTGCCAGGCTCCGCAGAGGGGACAGGGGCCTGGCACAGGCTGGCACCTGCCATTCCTTTCCGTCCACACCTGGCCCTCCCAGGAGCGTTTCCTCCCCAGGTCTGCGTAAGATCTGGCCCATGTCCACACTTCCCTTTCCTACTGGGTACTGTCACCCCTGACCTTGGGTCTGTGGGATTCTAAGAAGATAGAATTGAAAGAAGCAGATGACCAAGTAAGCCAGGATGGGCTGAAGATACGAAGAATTTAATGTGGATTCCTGGTGTTCTGGTTTGGAAGATGGATGGATAGTAGAAGAGAGAACACAGAAGGCAGAGCAGATCTGGAGAAACCAGAAGAAACCAGGTCCGTGTCCAGCAACAGCGGATTGGTTAAATAAGTTACAGTGCATCTTAGTGACACAATTCTTAGAAAACATACTTTTGATGTCTATAACATTGAGTTATACAGATGTATCATTTAATCAAACCTCTGTTGTAAGCCTCTGGATTTTTTTTTCACTTTTATGAATAACACTGTAATAAACACCTTTTTCCAAAGGTCTTCACCATTCTGACTACTTTTAGAAGAGAAATACTGCAGTCAGCAGATATAAAAACAACTTTGAGGCTTTTGATACATATTGTCAGATTGCCTTTTATTTTTTATTTATTTTGAGAGAGAGCAAGAGCGTGCATATAAGCACGGGAGGGACAGAGAAAGAGGGAGAGAGAGAATCCCAAGCAGGCTCCGCACTGTCAGCACAGTGTCCAACGTGAGATCTTGCTGTGAGATCATGACCTGAGCCGAAATTAGGGGTCAGCCACCTAACCTACTGAGCCACCCAGGTGCCCCTCACATCGTCTTTTAGAAAGGCTCTACCAATTTTACTCCTATAGCAATACCGGAAAATTCTACCTAGGTGTGCATTCCACCACAAAGCGCCAGGATACACAGAGACACATACACACGCATACACATACTTTAGAGGGTAACAAATATATATATTGCTCTACTTCCGGGCTGTCTTGTTTCACGGATCTTTGTATCACACACAGATTCTTATACACGTATCCCATATCTTAATAATTGCAATTTCATAATATATTCTTAATATCTTATTTATTTATTTGTTTATTTAGAGAGAATGAGCAGGGGAGGGGGCACAGGGAGAGAATCTCAAGCAGGCTCCAGGCTCAGTGCAGAGCCCGACAGGGGGCTCGATCCCACAACCGGGGGATCATGACCTGAGCTAAAGTCAAGAGTTGGATGCTCAACCAACTGAGCCACCTAGGCACCCCTGTTAATATCTAATTTTTAAATTTGGGGGCTATTCTACCTGTTGAATATTTTGGGTGGGTTTTTAGAATCCTTTTGGTAAATTTCAAAAGCCCTGTTGGGATTTTTCTTAGACTTCTGTTAGGCCTTCATTTATCAGGGAGGGTGTGCCATTGTGTTAATATTCAGCCTTCCAATCTAAAAACATGGTTTATCTCCAATTTTTTTTCAAGTCCTCTTTTTATATCTCTCGATAAAGGATTGTAGTGGTTTTTTTTTTTTAATTATAGTTAAATTTATTACTCAGTTTTGATGATTTTGTTAGGATTGCAGATGGGATCTCCTTTGTATTGTATCTGGTGACTGTTTTCTGTTGGAGTACAGATCCCATTACTAAATTATTCTGTGCCTTCTAAGTTTAGTTGATTGTTTTAGGTTTTCTAGGCGAATAACAAACACCCTGAAATAGTAGGTTAGAGTCCATGGCTTGGTAATGCCTCCAGTCTGCAGGATTACTGTGACTCTCTCCAGCAGTACTGAAGCCCAGTTGTAAGGGTGGAAAAGGTGGGTGAATGGACTGAGCCCACGTTCAGGGTTTCCCTAGGTTGGGGCAATCGAAGAGCAAGGGGGCAGGGGACTGAGGGAGCTCACAAGAGAGCTGGCGTGATCTGCTTCAGGGACTAGACCAGGAAGGGGTCGTGTACTGAACAGAAATGTAGGGCTGGGAACTGGAAGAAGGGAGAGAGTCAGGAGATGAAGGTGTGGCCTTGGAATGGATGCTGGGATGTCGCGTTTCAGAGCTGATGCCTTTCCCATATGGGACTGCACTCCCTGAGATCTCCACTTTGCTGTTAAAGAAACTGAGGTTCAGAGAGCTTGTGACTTGCCTAACGTCATCTGCCGCTAATCAGTGGCATACTATGTTCCTCTGTGCCTTACTAGCTCACGTTCTGTCCTTATTTTTCAGGTTCACTTTAGAACAGTTGACTGAAAGCAAGGAGACAGCAGAAGGGAAAGGAGGAGAGCCCAGCAGAGCAGATAGAAGAGAGAGGGCAGGGTCCTCGTGGGCCCCTCAGCTAGTTGCGAAGGGCAGGGGACAACTGGCCCACTGGGTCTTCGTGCTGATCCAAGAATCCCCTCGAACGGGAACAGCACACCCCAGTGCCCCATGCTGTGTGCCCCTGCCCTGCAGTTCACTCCGTGTCCACCATCATACACCGTGGCCCCGCCATGTGCTCTCTGTTCCCCACCACCTCCTCTTGTGACTGTCATACATCCCGTGTCCCCCACCACACACACACGCACACCAGGTCATCCCTCTACCACGGTGTTTATTCCACACAGGCCCCACCTTGTTTCTCATTTGCCTGTACACACTTGGGGTCCGGCCACGCACGCACGCAGCCCCATCGCAAGCTGTGTGCCCAGCTCATGCCCACTTACGCTGTGTCTACAGAGTGCGTCGGATGGCTTCTGGAAATCTGTGGCCACTCGAGTGCCCAAGGAGCCCCCTGAGATTCGCATCCTCAACCCGTATTTCATCCAGGAGGCCGCCTTCACCCTCATCGGACTGCCCTTCAACAACGGCCTCATGGGCCGCGGGGTGAGAGAGTGGGGCCCCGGGAGAGGGCAGAGGGGAGCTGGGTCAGAGATGCTGTGGGAGGGGAGGATGGGGTGGCAGGGTGAGGGGCAGAGGGGCTTGTTCCTCAGAAATGGAACTCAGCTCTGATGAGTGTTGCTAAGGGTCTCAGCCTGACTCGGTCCTCCAGCTGAATTCTACACTTCCTCCCTCCCCTCCAGAACATCCCGACCCTTGGCAGTGTGGCAGTGACCATGGCACTACACGGCTGTGATGAGGTGGCGGTTGCAGGCTTTGGCTACGACATGAGCACACCCAATGCACCCCTGCACTACTATGAGACTGTGCGCATGGCGGCCATCAAAGAGGTGCCGGGCTGGCTGGGGGGCAGTCCCTTGGGCAGGGCCGATGGAGGGGTGTCCCAGCACAAAGGAACAGAAAGGGGTGAGCCAGCAGCTGGTCTGGCTGCCCAGAGCTCGCAAGAAGGCTCTGCCCTGCCCTTAGCTAAGTTGGATCCCTGAAGGTCCATCCCTGCATTCAGGTCTCTGACCACCGAGCGTCCTCTGTGCCCCTGAACCCAGCACTCCTTTCCCCACCCTTCTCCCCAAACTTTCCCTCCCTGACCCTCTCCCTGCCCTGGTCCTGCACCTGCCTCATCCTTGCTATTCCCAACCCTCATATGCTCATCCTGGCACCAGCTCAGGACCGTCTTCTCTACTGCAAGTCCTACCTTCCCCCCGAGGAACCACCCACAGACACTGCCTCTCAGTCCCTGTACCTCTTCTGCCCCTCCCCGCCCCCCTCCCCCCCCCCACAGAGGAAAGCACTGAAGCTCTCTATCGCCCAGCATTGCTTCCCAAGTGATCCCTATATTCAGGTGCCTTAATGTTCCAGAAGCATGCCAGGTCTCCTGGGCCATCAGTCAGCCTCTTCTGATGGCATCTCTGCCTTCACGCCCAGGGCCCACGTAAGCCCCTCTTACAACTCCCTCCACCTCCACCACCAGCCTTCCACTGATGCCAGCCTGGAACCTGCACATCTTGGGCCAGGACTTCGAGCAGCTTCTCTGATCCCACAAGGGAATGAGGGGTGGAGGGGGGGTTGGAAGACGCCTCCCATCTGTGCAGATTCTATAAGCGTAGGGGTTCCCATCTCAGCCAGTCGTCCTTCTGCTCACCGCTTATTGGTGCGCCCTTCTCCAGCCCAGAGGCCTGCCCTCCCTGAAAGCTCCCCCACCCTCTTGTCCTGCGGGGAAAACGGAGGCTGCGGCAGGGACTCTGTCAGCTCCTGCTGGCTCGTGCCCGCTGCACTCCTCACTCCCTCCCAGCCTGGCTTCCTCCTCCACCTGCCATGACTCCCACTAAGGTCACCAGTGACTCACCTCAAGGCTGCCAAATCCAGTGGACACATGTTTCCTGACCTCTCGGAAACATGCTTTATGTTGACTACTCCTTCCTCTTTGAAACTTTTCCTGCTCGGGCTTCGGAGTCAGTAATTTCTGGCGTTCTTCTGATTTCGCTCGCCAGTCTCTCTCATTCTCTTTCTCAGCGTCCTTGATTTCAGAGTCAGCATTCGCTAGGGCTCCATCCTGGACAGTCTTCTCTTGCCGTACACGTTCTGTGGGAGATTGACACCCCCATCCGTGGCTTCAGTTGCCATCTGTATTGTTTCATGCTTGGGGTTCACTCGGGCCACCTCAAGTAATGGGAAGTTATTGCAAGAATGTAAGAGAGACTTGGGAAACCAGAAACTGCCTTACGGCTGGGCCTCCTGTGGCCTGGAATGGGATTCAGGAATAGGGGGCCCATTTCAGGTCCAGCACAGCTCCAGAACTGTCTGTCTGACCCCATCACCTTCAGCGGTGACTGGCTCCAAGCCTGCCTCCTGATTGCCAGGAGCCTGTTGGTCTTTCCATCTGTCTCTCTTCATGTATCTTCTTGCTTTTCTTGTCCCCTGCCAGCACCCATTCTGAACCACTGGCACAGCTTTTACCTGTCTCCTGGCTTCTCTTTCCTCGTATCTGTGGTCTCTTACATACTCCCTTTGTGTAAATTTTGTGTCGGCGTTTCAGGCAGAGGGTGAAAGGCTGTAGACACGGGCAGTAGCCAGGTCACTCAGGACTTTCTGTGCCATGGTGAGGAGCTTGGACTCTACTCTGAAGGCCAGAAGGAGCCATGGAAGGATTTTAGGCTGTAGATTAGTACATAGTAGGCCACTGCGCCTGCAGCATGAAATACAGGGGCACAGACTTCAGTACAGAGAACAAACTGAGGGTGGCTTTGGGGGAGGTGGGTGGGGGGGGTGGCTAAATGGGTGATGGGCACTAAGGAGAGCATTTGTTGGGATGCGCATTGGGTGTTATATGTAAGTGACGATCACTGTTCTACTCCTGAAACCAATCAATACTACACTATATGTTAACTCACTTGAATTTGAATAAGTAAAGGAAAAAAAAAAAAAATGAGGGGCACTAGGTGGAGACAGAACTAGCTGGGAGGCTGTCACAGCAGTCTAGGCAAGAGATGAACACCCCTGACCAGGAACTTTTCAGTGTCAGTGAGAAGACAGAGAAAGAAGCAGAATTTTAAATCCGCAGGGCCTGGGCTTGCCTCGGTACGGGAAGAAGGTAGAAGGGACAGCACCTTCCCTGAAAAGCCCTCTGGTGGAGACTGTTCCCTTTCTTCGGCGCGCCAGATCTCCGTTTTCAGGCCCAACCGCCCCCGCCCAGCCCTGTGAAACAGGCTGGCTTGAGGCTCCTGGCGTCTGCCGCACCCCCTTCATGCAGGGCACTGAGGAGGTCAAGCCATGACATCAAATGGCCTGGGTTCAGAGCCTGGCTCTGTGCTTTCCTTTCCTTACCAATAAAAAGGGTAATGACAGCACCTACTACCTTGGGGGAAGATTAGACGTGGTGATGCTTAAAAAAAAAAAAAAAAAAAAGGCCTGGCACATAGTAAGCACACATAAAGGTCCACCAGTATTACCAATATTAATGTTTTACCCCTGCTTCTCACTGTTACCTCCCAACGTCCTAGACGAGAATGCACTGGAAATGCTGGTGCCTGGGCTCAGGGTCCCTGCTGTCACCTTTAGTGTCTCCAGTAGGCAAGTGAACCAGGCAACACCCTGGCCCCACCACTGCTTCCCCTCCACTCGGCCCATGGGCCCATTCTCCAGGCCCAGCGGGAGCGTGCAGGCTGTGGAGGCCAGTGGAGCAAGGATTGCATGTTGGGGGATGTGCAAGGGGCGTCAAAGGAGTTCAAAGGGGAGAAAAGTGAAAGGACAGAAGCGATAGGAAGGTGCAGGGTCACGGATACCAAGGGAGCAGCGTTCATGGACCGTCTGCCACGTCGGGTGCTGTCGAGAAGTCCAGCAAGATGAGTACTGGGAAATAGCCAGTGGCTGCACCAGTGAGGGGGCCCCGTGGACGGTGGGGAGAGCAGCTTCCAAGGCCGGTGACCAGGAGCTAGACTGCTAGCTGAGCGGTGAGTAGAGGGGGTGCAGAGAGGACAGAGAGGCAGGCATGGTGCATAGGATGTGCTCCCGGGGAGCGTGGACGAGGAGGAGGAGAGGGACAGAGCAGCAGCTTGCCCGAGGCTTACACAGGCTCACAGAGGTCCGTGCCACCCAGCAGAGAGACCCGGTCTGGAAACGTCCTTTTGTGAGTTGTGGTCACAGCTGTCTGTTCAGATACAAGGCCAGCATGGATGGAATCGCCCAGGGAGCCGACAGGGTAGAAGTGTGGGCGGTTGGGGCAGCACTGGCGTTTAATGACTGGCTGAAGGACGGGGAGCCAGAGATGAAGACAAAAAGGGCTGTCACAAAGACAGCTGCCTCCAGAATTCGGGGTTCTGCTGAGGCTGGGGACCCAGGACCACCAGAATTCTGCCCTAGCCCGTAGACACTATAGACAACACAGTGCAGATAGTTCTGGTAAGCTCCCATGCCGTCTGTATAGAAGGGAGAATGAGGAGGGATTTCCTGGTTCAAGAGAGCTACACCCCAGGGCCCACCTTTTTGTTTGCTCTTTCATTATGGACACTGTCAAACATGTTTATAAATACAGAGAATAACGAATTGTCAAGTACCTGTCACCCACATCCCTCAATTATCAGCCCATAGCCACTGTTTCATCCGTTTATCCCTCATGCACCCCTCCTCACTGATTATTTGGAAACAAGTCTCTGATATTGTATTGTTTCAGCCTTGATGAATATTTCAGTAACTTTCTCTAAAAGAGAAGAGCTTTTTGAAAAGTATCGCAGTACCGCTATCACACCTTTAAAAAAATGAATAATCCCTTAACGTCATAAAAAATGTCTAGGCTTGGGGCACCCGGCTGGCTCAGTCAAAAGAGCATGCAACCCTTGGTTTCAGGTTCATGAGTGTGGGCCCCACAATGGGGATAGAGATTACTAAAAAAATAATAAACTTAAGGAAAAAAATGTCCAGTCTTCCACTGAGCTTTCAAACATTGGTGATTCCCAGTGGGTGTTCTTAAAACTAACCCATCAGATCAATTGCTTCTTGCTGGGGGTGATGGAGGGGATACGTAAGCAGAGAGTAGTGTAAGTTTCTACATTTGTTCACATCCTGGCCCTACCATTCCTCTAAGCATCCATTTTCTCTTTCTCTCTTTCTTTCTTTCTTTCTTTCTTTTTCCTTTCTTTCTTTCCTTCCTTCCTTCCTTCCTTCCTTCCTTCCTTCCTTCTTTCTTTCTTCTTTCTTTCTCTTTTCTTTCTTTCTTTCTTTCTTTCTTTCTTTCTTTCTTTCTTTCTTATTTTTTAAATTGTTTTAGTTTATTTATTTTGAGAAAGAGAGCACAAGCAGGGAAGGGGCAGAGAGGAGAGACAGAATCCCAAGCAGGCTCTGTGCCATCAACGCAGAGCCCAATGTGGGGCTCGAACTCACAAACTGTGAGATCATGACGCGAGCTGAGATCCAGAGTTGGTCACACAGACGCTTAACCAACTGCGTCATCTAGGCGCTCCTAAGCTTACCCACAAAATCTAATTTCATTCAGTACATATTTATTGAGCACCTACTCTGTGCCAAACAGACCCTGCCTTCAAAGAGAGAGTGTTCCAGAAGATGGACTTTTCAAGGAATGAGGGCAAATCACACTGCAACAGGGAGGGGGCAATTCACAGACAGCAGAATATAATGACAGAAGCCTCAAGGGAGCCAGAGGTTTTAGGGAGTTTGGAGGAACCGTTGTGTAGATGGACCAATAGAGAGAGGAAGACCCTGTAGACCTTCAGGTGTCATGGAGTGTGGATTGGGGGAGAGGAGAACAGTCCCCACTTGAAATGCATCTGGGGTACACTGTCCTTAGGGGCAGCTGGGTTTGTGGTTAGCATAAGAAGTTGAAGGGGAGGGGCGCCTGAGTGGCTCAGTTGGTTGAGTGTCTGACTTCGGCCCAGGTCATGATCTCATGGTTCACGAGTTTGAGCCCCGTGTTGGGCTCTGTGCTGACAGCTTAGAGCCTGGAACCTGCTTCAGATTCTGTCTCCCTCTCTCTCTGCCCCTCCCCCACTCATGCTGTCTCACTCTCTCTCAAAAATGAACATTTTTTTTAATTTAAAAAAAAAGTAGAAGGGAATACTCAGAGAATATAGGGAATTTTGCCTGCGTTTTAGATTGAAAGGATCTGGCCAGTTGTACAAAATTGACTGAATGAGAATAAGAACAGGACAGAGCCCTGCATCCTTAGCACCAGTAAACAGTGCTTGTTAACATCGCTGTGAGGCTTGGTGCTGACCAACCCAGCAGAGCAGTCAGGTGGGTACAAACTATGAAGAGGCTGTCCACGCTCACTGAGTCAATCAGTTAGCCCTTTTTCATCAGAGACTTAGCCATCAGAGCCTCCTGGTGGGAGTACTGGGGACAGGAAAGAGCCTCAGCCTGGGTGCAGTCTTCCCCCAGGAAAGCCCCAGAAGGCAGCATCTTCCCTATAATTTCCACATTAACAGAAAGGTGAGCCTCTTGGTCTTGGGCCCCCTGGCTCCTCTGATCTGAGAGGCAGGATTTCATCAGCTGCCCCCAGGCCTGGAGACTGGATTGCATCAGGCCAGAGGATGACTAAGCCACCCCACGCGGTTCTCTTTCCAGCAGGGCCCACCCGCCAGGCCTGGGCCAGACCTAAGTGACTCACATTGCCTATCCTCAGGGTGCATAGGACCTAGGTGCCCTGGACATACGGCCAGACAAGGAGGTGCTGAAGTCTGTGGGGAACAAGGTTGGAAGGCCTACATCTAAGACTTGGAAGAGTAGAAGAGGCATAGTTCTCCCAGTGTGGGGAAGGAGGGAGGATGAACCGTGGCCCTTCTGGAGCATGGGAGGGTGGTGGTCAGAAGAGGGCACTGAGCTCAACTCATCACATCTCCATGTCTTTCCTTCCAGTCCTGGACGCACAATATCCAGCGAGAGAAAGAGTTTCTGCGGAAGCTGGTGAAAGCACGTGTCATCACCGACCTAACCAGCGGCATCTGAGGCGGGCCCAGCACATGGCCACGGAGGTCCTGGCACCGCCAAGAGCAAGCAGCAGCCACCACCACCTGCCCACTTCATTGGCCTTGGTCTGGCTCTGCCTGAAAGGCACAGGAGTCTTTAGACCCAGAGAAGGACAGTGCCAAGTGGCCCCAGGGGTGGCGAGGCCTTGGCAGGGCAGCCAGAGCTGTGTCTGCCCAGAGGCCAGCCTCAGAGACCAGCACTTGGCCTCATTCTCAGCCTGGGTCCTTGAAGCTAGAGGGCCAGGAGGCCGCCAGCCGTGCCCAGCAGGCCCAGCATGCAAGAGGTGGACGTCAGGCAGCAGGGCTGCTGCTGGAATCATTTCTCCAATCAGTGTTTGGTGTATTATCATTTTGTGAATTGGGGTTGGGGGGAGGGTAGGGATAATTTATTTTTAAATAAGGTTGGAGATGTCAACTTTGGTCCACTTGCCATACAGAAAGAGGCCCACTAGGGGGCCTACCGGGTCGTGGTGCCAGTGGGCTCCCTGTAGAGTAGGGGTGCCATGACTAGCCTGGACCCTGCTCGGGACTACAGGGGAGGTGGGCAAGGTCTCATGCCAGCCCTCTCCAGCTCATGACACTGTTTGGCCTTTCTTGAGGAGAAGATGGGGTATTCCCATTCACCAGCCCCTAACTACCCCACAGGGAAACCCTGGAGCCATCATTTAAGCCAACAAGACAGCCCTTGGGTTAAGCAGAAAGAACTACAGAGCCTGGGAGATGGGGCCTGGCCCAACCTGATGGGAATAGTGCCCCCCCTCCCCAGCTGCAGCTGATCCATAGGACAGCGCCCCAGCCTGGACTGACCAACCTGGCAGCTGTTCTGGACTTCAGCAATGAGACTGTCAGGTCCTTGGGTTCTGCCTTTAGCTTGGACCAGAGGGAAGTGAGGCTCAAGGACCTTACCCAGGCTGTGGCAGCCATCCTGGAAGCAATAAAGCTCTTCCCCGAATCTGGCCTCCTCTTGCTTTCTCTGACTTTCCTGGAAGAGGCAGGAACCTGGGGCCTCAGCAATTATGTGAAACTCAAGGGCCATCTCTCTAGCCCACGCAGATTCCTGGGTCTCTTTCCCTTCTCGTGTCAACTGCTGGACGCGGGTAGCTACCTGGGGGCCTCCTGAAGCCTCTCCCATCCCACAAAGTCCTACACCCTGTTTGCTTTAAGAGAAGCAGACCAAAGGTAGAAGGGCATGCCCCAGAGTCTACCCTAGTCCTCCTAAAGGAGCCACTGAAGTCCACAGCCTTACAATAGCACCTCTGAGTGCCCAGAACCCCAGTTCTGCCAGCAGGGACAGAGATTCCTACAAGTATAGGAAAGATCTATACTGAGCCTCTGACACAGGCTCAAAGACCTTACCTGCTCCTGGCACCCCAGGCTGAGCCCTGGGGAGAGTATGTCCCACCCCAACCCAGAGCACAAAGGGTCCCCTCTCCCCACACAGAACAAGAAGGCACAGCCCCCTCTGGGCACCCTCAGGTGAACATTAGAAAGGCTATCCCCACCCCCACCCCCTTAGAGCGCTAGAGTCTAATCCCTCCCTTTCCAGCATCCCCAGGCAGGCCCGAGAATGGGACAAACATACACCTGCATCTGAAGCCATGGAGTGAGCTTCCTGCCAGAGCTGCCACTATGACAGGCTGGCTGGCCCCCTCACCTCTCACCTGCCATCCCAATCCAAGAGTCCTTGCCATCCCAAGGACCACCACCTTCCCACCTGCCCCCTTACTGCCGTGGTTTGTCCTCAGGCAGAAGCCTCCTCAGCTGAGGGGAAAGCAAGACCCTGAGAGACAGGCACACCCAGAACTCCCTTGGGATTTTGCTGGCAACTGGGCACAACTCCAAAGCACATCATGTTCTACGGGAATGGCACCCCCTGGAGTTGTACAGGGCATAAGCTGCATGCCTACAAGAGGCAGCCACGGCTGATAAAGCCCCAGGTTGCGAGAGGCAGCAAAGAGAGGATCTACTCACTGCGTGGCCCCTGTCCTACCAGGGTCCTGTCAAGCCTGCGGACAGCCACTACCAGTTTTCTGTGGTCTGGCTTCTGCACAGAAACTGCTCTGACAAAAGCTGTGGTTCTCAGCCCCGGCCATATGCCAAAATAACCTGCACCGATTGGGAAAACGGCACATGCCCACCCCAAGATTCTGATTCAGGTCTGGGGTGGAGCCCAGATGTGGGTGGTTTTAAAAGGTCCACAGGTGGTTCTGATGCATAGTCAAGGTACAGCTGGTCCACACACGTCCCCTGAGCACTTTCATCCCCACCCATGGCTTCCAATTGTCAGTTGGTCAACAATTTCCAAATTGCCATCTCCACCCCAGCTCTCTCCACGATGCTGCAGGCTACAGATTCAGCTACTTCCTGAACATCGCCGCTAGGGTAATTCACAGGTCCTTCCAACTCCACACGTCGTCGGACACTGAACTCGTGAGCTCCTGTCCTCCACATGCCCCTCCTCCGGGAAGCCCCAGCCGCCAGCATGCATCGCCTCCACCTCATCACCCAGGCCAAAGGCATACCTTTGTCCTACCTCTTCACCCCATCCAATCAGGGATCAATTGAGTTTTCAAGAAGGTGTGCTTGCGAAAGAGGCTTGCAGCCCTCCGCTGGCCCCACGCTCTGCCTCAGGCTCCTCTCTCCCCAGCAGCCTCCTTACATATCCCCAGACCATCCACCCCACTGCGGCCAGTCTCTGAAATGCTTGTCTGGTCACACCATTCTCCTGCCTGAAACCCTTCAGTGGTCCCCAGTGCCACCTGGATAAAGGCCAGACTCTAGTATGACACACAGGATCTGGCCTTTCCTTACCTCTATCCATGTTACTCACTCAACCTCCACCCCACCTGCCAAATTGCCGTAATTAGGCACCTGAAATACTACCCTCCAGCTGCTACCTCAAAGCCTCCGCGCATGTTTCTCCTCTGTGACCCTCCCTTCTCCAGCACGGGCACCCGCGCCTACCAGCACTGCCCCTGTGGCGCCCGGGTGAGCAGCGGTGTTCTCGGATCTGTCTCCACTCCAAGCCCTGGGCAGTGGGGGCCCTGCGGCAGGGCGGCTGGAGCAGGGTCAGGCCCCCAGGGCCCCAGCGCAGCGCCTCACCAACATGACGAGTTCCATGGGTCCGCTGGGAGAAGTTAGCGGTGGGCCAGACAGCAAGGAGCAGCCACTGCGGGCCGGCCAGCCGGGACCCCAGAGACCGCACCGACTGCAGGGCCCTCGGCTGAGGCAGGGACCGGCCTGTCCCCTCCCTCCCCGCCCTCAGCCCAGCCTCCCGACTCCCTACTTCGCGTGTCTACAAACTCTGAACGCCCAGTTCCCGTGCCTCTCCGCAGCCTGGGTTCTTAGCTCTGAGTCCCAGGGTCCCCTCCCAGCGTCTCCTCCCCCCAGGCTCTGGGGACCTAGGGCAGCTAGAGGGGGGGCGGGGGGACTCGATCCCAGCAGGTGGAGTGGCCAGGTGAGCCCTGAAAGGTGGAGTTGGGCGGGGGCGCTCTGGGCCCCACCCCAGGATCCGGTGACGCCGGGGCTGGAATTTGACACCGGATGGCGGCGGGCATGAGGCTGCTGAGGGATGGAGTTGGGCCCGGCCCCCAGACACGGCTCAGGGGCTCGGCCAGCAGCAGGTCCCTCAGGCCCCAGCCTTCACTGCGTCCCGGACCCGGAGCCCTGCACCTCGGTAAGCTGACCTGTTGGCCCACCCCTGTCCCAGCCCTGGGGCTAGGGGGAGCGGGCAGGATGGTTCCCCTCCACTCCTTTCTCACATTCTCTCTCCCTCCCCTGGGCCGGAGGCACAGCCCTCAGCCCCTCCCAGCCCCCTCGGTCCCCCTGTTGCTGGTCGGACTGCGCTAACCCGCTGTAATGTGAGGCTCCTGCTGCCGCTACAGGGCACAGACTGGCTGCCAAGGCCACGCTTTTGGCTAAAAGAGGCGCTGCCAGGTGCACAGCCTTGGGCATGAGCCTTTTAAGCTGCGGGGAAAAGCCCAGCACTGGTCCCAGGAAAGGTGCCTAGAAGAACACGGAGCAGGACCCCTGTGGTGAGTATCTGGCTGGCAGAAGCGGGGCAAGGACTGGAGGACCACCAAGTGGCCCCAGGCTGCAGAAGGGAGACTGGACCTGCCCTGCCCTGCCCTCAAGAGACCTGCTCCTGAGCTCCCCCTAGTGCAGGGGGCCACTAAGGCTGCCTGGCCCGGGTTTCCCTCCATCATTGAAAACAGTTACTAGCTTGGCCCATCAAGGCTCGATTCAGTTAGCAGAGCACACCTAGCGCTGGAGGACCACACCAGTGAGGCCTGGAGAGATCTGGCCCACAGGTATGGAGACGTTCTGTGGGCTATGGGGTGGGGGTGGAAGGTGACAGCTGGGACCCAAGGGTAGACCAGCTAGTGAGGACTCCAGGGCCCCAGAGGGGTGTATGGGAATGCCAGCCAATGTGGGTTCACCAAAGGTTGGTGGGGCTCAGAAAGGCTGGATGGGCTCAGGAAGGATGGTTCATGGGGGGAAACTTATAAAAGCAGGGCCAGGTTTCCAGACCTACAGGAAGCTGGAAGGGGGACAAACCTGGACCAGCTCTCAGAGACGAGGTTGAAGTGGAGGCCTGGCTGGTCCTCCTGGGAATAGCTCAGGCCTGAGTATTTGAGCAAAGGGAAAAGCCCATCCACCCTTTGAGTCAACAGGTTTGGCAATGCTGCCCCCTGGTGGCCATAGGGAGCCATGCCCAGGCCCTATGTTAGAGGACCCATCAGCCACCATCACGGACTAGCTCTTGAGGGACATCTGTGGCGAGAAGACAGAACTCTGGCAGCTCGGGGTGCAGACTGAAATCTTAGAGGAGCAAGGTGCTGCAGTGCTGCGTGGGCAACACAGGCTGAGGCCTGGGTCTCGCTAACATCAGCTAGGTCAATAGCAAGCACCCTAATTCTTCTCTAGGCCATAGTTTCCTGCTCTGTGACATGGAGAAAAAGCTCCCTAGTTCCTTCTCCAGCTGCTCCTGGAAGCTCCAGCTCTGTAGCACAGGGCAGGAAGGTCCTGAGGAAAGAGGCCTTGTGACATTAGACAGTCACTGAGCTTCTCTGAGCCTTATTTGCTCAGGTGGAACATGAGGATTCTGCCATCTACCTCATGCAGTTGTGAGAACTGAAAGAAGGAACAGGTGCAAAGCATCAACACATAGTTAGGTTCTTGATGTAGTTACTTCTCCTCCTGGGTTGGGTCCGCCTTTCCAAGCCCCTTGTTCCTGGCCTGAAGACACTGAAGTGGAGCGGTGGCCTGCTCTCAATGTTCCGAGCTGCCTCAAGAGAAGGGGGCGTGTGTGTGTGTGTGTGTGTGTGTGTGTGTGTGTGTGTGTGTGAACAGGTCAACTACAGCTGATGGGAGCTCCTGGTATTGACAGAGATGGAGCCCAGATGTGGAGGCCCTTCTGTGCTGCCCCACTGGCCCCAGCTTGGGCGGCAGGTGAGTGGTTCTCCCAGTGATGCCACTGGGTATTGAGGAAAGGTGGTCTGACTGGGGAGAGAACGCATGGCTTGGCGTCGGCAGGCGGGTGACAGAAGCAGAAGGGGAAATGGTCAAGGAGGGACTAGGAGTAAGTAGGAAAGTCAGTGTCCTCAGCTGACCTCTCCCCTGGGCTCCCTGAAGCCGTGGACCCATTGTCCTCCTATCTAAACCCTTCCATAGCTCCCCCCACCCAACTAAGAGCCCATCCTGCCCCTGATCCCTGCTGCCCCAGCCAGCCCCTTCCCGAACTCCCTACACCCCAAGCTGACCTCGGTGCCCTCTTCCTCCCTGAGGCTCCACTTTTCTCTCTGTGCAGTCTGCCCTGTGGCCAACCCTGGCCGCTCTGGCCCTGCTGAGCAGCGTCGCCGAGGCCTCCCTGGGCCCCGGGCCCCGCAGCCCCGCCCCGCGCCTCGGCCCCGCCCCGGCCCCGGCGGTCCCCACCGGCCACCTGCCGGGTAGGTGAGAAGGCGAGGGGGGCGGGGCGGGGCCGGCCCGGGACCCATCGAGTGACTCCATCTCATTGCAGGGGGCCGCCAGCCTCGCACGTGCGGCGGAAGAGCTCGGCGGCCGCCGCCCCAGCCTCCCCGGCCCGCGCCCCAGCCACCTGCGCCCTCGCCCGCGCCTCCCCGCGGGGGCCGCGCGGCGCGGGCCGGCCGCGCGAGCTGGGGGAGTCGCGCGCGGACCGCGGGGGCGCGGGGCTGTCGCCTGCGGTCGCAGCTGGTGCCGGTGCGCGCGCTCGGCCTGGGCCACAGCTCCGACGAGCTGGTGCGTTTCCGCTTCTGCAGCGGCTCCTGCCGCCGCGCGCGCTCCCCGCACGACCTCAGCCTGGCCAGCCTGCTGGGCGCCGGGGCCCTACGGCCGCCCCCGGGCTCGCGCCCCGTCAGCCAGCCGTGCTGCCGACCCACGCGCTATGAGGCGGTCTCCTTCATGGACGTCAACAGCACCTGGAGGACCGTGGACCGCCTTTCCGCCACTGCCTGCGGCTGCCTGGGCTGAGACCTCGCTCCAGAGGTTTGCGGACTGTACCCTTACCCGCGGATCCTCGAACCTGGGGCCTTCTCGCAGGAGCCCGCGGGCCGGCGGGTGGGGGGCCCTGGGCCAGAGATGGAGGCCTCAGCCAGGTGAGTGATGGCTATCAGCCCTGGAGAGATGGAAGGACGGCTGACCTGCGGCCCCAGGGTCCTCGCCCTGCAAGTCCCAGCCCTGCAGGCACCAGACAACCTCAGCTGTGGAGACCTTAGGACCCACTTCTCACAGACTCTGGCACTGACCAGGCCACGGACCCAGGACTCCTCCTCTGGAGAACTCAGCAGCTCTGAAGTCCCAGCCTCAGACCAGGCCCTGGGGGGTATGGAATTGGAGGAGACACATTGCTCACATGGGCCTGTACTCTTTCGTGGTTGCTGGACCCCTATTTATTATTCCTAAGTTATTTATTTACTTCTGTGGTTTGTCACATCCTTTCCTGGGCAGTGGGGCTGGATGGGTAAAAGCAGCTGGATGGAGATCATGCGCTAGCCATCCCACTCACTTCAGGCTGACTCAGCAATCACAGGCCTGTGATCTCCCATTGCTTGCCCCCCCCACCCAGCAGCTCTGGGACACGGGGCATAGAACACAGGCAGAGTGGGTGGCAAAGGTGTGTTCACCAGTCCTGAAAGGGCAGTTCACACCCCCCTGCACAGTCCCCAGCACTTGGGACCTGTAGTTACCGGTGGAGAAAACTCTATCCCTGTGACATCAGGCATCCTGGGGGCCTCACAATGTGTAATGACACAGAAAACCACAAATTGCCCCACCCCACTGTCACTAATCTGTCCTACCCTCCAGGGCACCTTAATGGGTGCATACACTGCCTCTGCTTGTAGACAATCCAGCATGGGGAGCTCACTACCCACATTCCATGAAGCCACCCAGGGCAAAAGAGCATCTGAGAAGGCTGAAGGTGGGGAAGAAGGTGCAGCGGGAGGCTGGTTTGGGAGAATGAAGCAGAGTGCATCAAGGGATAAGAGGGCAGGAAAGAACTGAGGTTCCCCCCTCCCAGAGGGACCTGCGTTTTGAGTGATAAACAAAGATATTCATTTATTCATTCAACAAATATTTATTACCTATTATATGTCAGACACTAGGTAGACACCAGCAATACAGAAGTGAAAGGGACATGATCCCTGCCCTTAAGCTTAAAATCGGGAGAGACAGACAATAAGTAATTACTTAAATAATTATTTTTTAAGTTCAATTTGGCAAATAGTATGAAAAAGGACAAGAAGCTAAGCGGTATACACTTTCACCTGGAAGGAAGGAGAGGTTAGTGCTGACCCTGGCCTTCCACAGTGCCCCCAAGTCATCTTAAAAGTCCATGCAATCCTGAGCTTTCCTGCATGTCCTATGCAACCCTGTTTCCTGTGAATTTGTCCAATATGATGTTCTTTGGCAATAAGACATACATATGGAAAGGCTACTGAGTCTGAGGAACCATGGGACATCCGGAGGGGCTGTCGGGAGGAAGGGATATGCTGGTCTGGAGCTGAGGAGGGAGGTCTGGGCTGGAGATTAATTCGGCAGCTGTAAGTACAAGGGCAGTAGCTGCAGCCAGGGGCGCATGAGAGCACCATGAGAGTGAGCCGGCTGAGGCCGCCCCCCCCCCCCCCCCCCCCCCCCCCCCCGCCCAGCCCAAGGCATCTGACACTGCGAACCAAAATTCCTTCCAAACTAAGTGCCTGCTTTGGCACAGGTGCCCCTTCACCCAGGCAAGAGTGAGGGCTGTGTGCGTTCTGGGTCAAGGAGGAGAAACAAGTCTGTGCTTCCACTCTTCTGTGTTTACTGCCCCAGTTCTAGGTGCTCCCCAAACTCTGGTGCTTTTGCACTGCCTTCAAACACTCCTTTGGTGTTTACCTCTTTCTGCCTCCAAACTGATTCAGGATCCTCGGTCTCCTGCGCTCCCCACCTCCACCTGAAGAAAGTGGCACCAGTACCATACAAGTTTGCAGACACTACCTGGCCTCGGTTAAGGGTGAAGGGGGCCATCCTGTCAATTGAAGGGTCACTGGGCCTAGGGAGCCCCTGCTAGAAAGACTTGAAAGCCTAGCCTAGCCCCCAAACCCTCCAGGCCCTGCCCTTCAGTGGTCATCTCTACTCTCAGAGCCACTTAAAGGAGACCGACTGAAGGCACCTCTGACAATGTTCATAGCAAGAGCCAGTTCAGAACCCAAGCCAAAGGCACTGGCTCTCAACGGTCCCCAGATTGCCAGTCCTCAAACGAGTAGGGTCCTTCCAACTCAAGGCTACGTTCAGGGCCCCAGAGAGACTGTGCCCAACATCTCACAAAGTCCCAGATGAAACAGCACCTTCTCCACGAGAAGACACGTTCCTGTAAGAACTGGCCTCGGTGTGCAGCTCACAACAACCCAAATCCCTCTTTTAAAAAATAAGGCCATTTTCCCCGAAGGAAACAAGCTCCAGAACTGCAGTGCTCTGCCTGCAACTTAGAGGCATGATCTACACATGATCTTACCAGGCAGAGCACTTTCTACTCCTGAAAGCCACAGGTGGTTCTGGTTATCTCCATTTTTGACTGCAGACTTTGTTTCACATTTGCAAAACTACATCGTCCATTTGAGTATCTTCCCAGAACTAAGGTACGGTGTCCTCCAAAGGGGTATCACGTCACCACCTCTTGTAAGAAAACTACAGACAGCTTTGAAAACTACAGCAGCTTCAGGGAGCACCCAAAACTTCCCTCTAGATTTGTTTCATCTAGGAATTGAGGTTTGGGGTTCCATGTGCTCCCCCTGCACTTGCCAATGGCTTTCCTCCTCTCTTGCCCAAAGGTTGCCCTATTTCCCCTGCCTAGAATCCCTATGACAGAGTGTATGTGCACCGGCCGACTCACTGAGGTCTCTTCTGGAAAAGGAGAAGTTGCATAGAAAGCTGAGGGATCTGAGAAAAGATCTAAGAGTCTGTGCCATGTGAGATTACCTTTCTTATTCACAGGAGTGGTTCTTTCTTTTTTAAAAATTTTTGTTAATGTTTATTTTTGAGAGAAAGAGCGTGAGCGGGGGAGAGGTAGAGAGAGGGGGAAACAGAATCCAAAGCAGGCTCCAGGCTCTGAGCTGTCAGCACAGAGCCCCATGCAGGGCTCGAACTCACGAACTGCGAGATTAGGACCCGAGCCGAAGTCAGACACTTAACTGACTGAGCCACCCACGAGCCCCCACAGGAGTGGTTCTTAAGCTGTTTTGGAGGTATAGAGTCCTTTAGAGAATCTGATGAAAGCCAAGGATTCTCTCCCTGCACCCCCAACATGATGAAAAACCCCTTCCTTCAATTTATTCTGCATACTACAGATAGGTGTTTCTAAAATGCAAATCCAATCATCACTGCCCATTTGAAACCCCACTTAAAATTTGTTGAATGTCTCAATTCCCACTGAATTTTGCTTCCTATCTAATTGAGCCCCCATCCTCACCAGTTTCTATTATTCAAGCTCAGACCAAGTTTCTCTTCCTCGGGGAAGCCTTCATTCACGTCAGGCCTTGGCAGCTATTGCCAATGTCAGCTTCCTCCACCGAACACAAGTACAGAGGTCCTTTCCCTTTTGATTACTATTTCCCCTTCTGGGATAGCTGGCAAGAGTTAATAACAGGAAAGGGCACCTGGCTGGCTCAGTGGGAAGAGCATGAGACTTTTGATCTCTAGGTTGTGCTTTTGAGCCTAGAGATTACTAAAATTAATAAATAAACTTAAAAAATTTAATAAAAGGACAAGTGTAAGGGGTAGGGACTGCTGGGGTCTGTGGCCGAC
Organism: Leopardus geoffroyi; assembly: GCF_018350155.1. Lineage (NCBI taxonomy): Eukaryota > Metazoa > Chordata > Mammalia > Carnivora > Felidae > Leopardus > Leopardus geoffroyi. Next base: position 34,541,745 of record NC_059328.1, read on the forward strand.
CAGATCTGTGGCTAGGCCGTGTGTCCCTGGACAAGAAAAATTCAACCTTCCCAACCTCGGTTTTCTCATCAGAAAATAGTGACTAAAATACCCACCTCCGAGATGTTGAGAGAATCGGACCTAAGGTATGCAAAGTACTGTTCCTAGCACTTCAAGGTGAGCTATTCTTATTCTACTTACTCATAAAGAGAAGTTGCTGCCAAGCAGCCTGTAAAATTCTCCGAGTACTGTCCATGGTATGAGGTTTCCGGGTTGCTAACCGGGCAGCCCGGAAAGCCGTCCTTTTTTACTCCTGAGGCGCGCCAAGCCCCCTTTCTTCTCAGGGTGGTGTTGACACCTTCTTCCCAGACCGCCCCCTTCCTGGGTGCCAGAAAGCGCAGACAGCGCAGCATCAGTGACCTGTTTCTCCCCGCGAACCCACAACACACACCTTATCCTCTAGCCTGGATTCCCAGCTCCATCCACCGGCCCCTTCAGTCTTACGGAGCTGCTCATCAGCGCCACCCGCGAGTCTGTCCCGGTCGCCCGCAGAACGTCTGGGGCTGGCGGGGTTCGGCGGGTCCCCAGCCCACGTGCTCCCGACCTCCGCCGCAAGGCGCCGCCCTCCCGCTAGGCGCAATGCGGACTACGTTTCCCAGGGTGCACAGCGGCGGGGCCTTGGCTCAGCGGGGGCCTCGAGCGGCGCGCCGCGCCGTCGCCTGCTCCGGGGGCGCGCGGGCCGGCGCGAGGACAGGGCCAGGGACCCGGAATGAGTTTCCGCGCAGTTCCGCTGTGCCTGGCCGGGCTGTGCCGGGCCGGGCCGGGCCAAGGCAGGCGCGGGGGCAGGGCGGCGCCAGAGTCGGCGGTGCCGGGGACAGGCGCTCGGGGCAGCCCGCGCCTCGCTGAGGTCCCCGCCCCGTCCCGGCCGGGCCGGCTCGTCTGTCAGTCACTGGGGCGGCGGCAGCGGCAGTAGCGGGGCCGGAGCCGGGCGGTGAGAAGAGCGCGGGCCAGGCCGGCCGGAGGGGATCTGCCACAGCCCCTCAACTCTACGGACTCTTCGCCCCAGACTCGCGAAGCTGCACCCCTGCGCCTCGTCGGACGCCTCCGTAACCCGCGAAGGGCTCTCTCCCTCGTCACCCCCCACCCCGTGACCTCCTCGTAGGACCCGAGAGCGCACTCAGACCAGGGTGTTGTGGGTACAGGCCATCGACCCTGTGACCTCTCACGGGCCAGGGGCTCGGTTTCCCCCACAGGCCTGCCTTCCCTGTGACTCCCTCCTCAGAGAGTCTGGGGACAGAGCCGTGACCTACCACCAGGACCCCCGCCTGTGAACTCTTCACTGACGGCTCCCTCCTCAGAGTCCCCCTCAGTTGGTCTCCTCCTAAGAGTACTCCTTTTGGCCTCTGGCAAGCCCCCCATCCCCATCCGAGGTGGGGAGGCCTCGGCAGCCATGCCCGCCCTGGGCCCCCTGTCACCCCACCGCTCCCTGGGCACCCAAGCTGGGGTCTAGCACGGGGCCAGCAGCCAAGGGGCTGAGGCAGGAGACAGGTCAGGGTCCACCTCCCTGCTGGGGAGGGAGCAAAGATGGAGCGGCGGGAGGAGCAGCCTGGGGCTGCAGGGGCTGGAGCAGCACCAGCCTTGGACTTCACTGTGGAGAACGTGGAGAAGGTATGAGGGCCCGGGGGTGGGCATACCGGTGACAGAGCAGAAGTTCTGGGGACTGACATTAATGCCAGAGCCCAGGCCTGGGCTGGGTGCCTGCTGGGATGGTGCCCCCAGAGCACCTGGCATTTGCTGTCTCTCTGGGCAGGCGTGGACAGCAGTGTTATGGTGTCCTAATGGGCTATTTTTGGCTTTCCTTAGACATGGGTTCTCTTTGGATACTCTAGGGTCTTGGGCTGGTCCCTTCAGGGTGCTGATAGCCTAGACCTCCGGCCGGATTGGCTATTCTCCAGCTCCGTGGGTACTGCATGAGCAGTGCAGTAAGAAACCAGGAATCCAGGAGACCTACAGCTCAGCCCTCGGGAACCATACCGATGCTGAGCCATGCTGGACCTGTTTTGTGACCTAGGGGCTCAGAAAATAACCTGGAACTGAAACAGTCTGGGTTATGTTTTCACTCTTTCTTAGGGAAGGATCCTTCTTGTATTGGATGGAGGCCAGACGAGTCCCGAGCAGGCAGGAAGGGCTAACCCCCTCTCTTTGGTAATGGATCTAAGGGATCCGGTCCTGCTGGCAGCCTCAGGATCCTTCTCTGCTCATCTGTCCACATAGCTTCCTGCCATGGTCTTCCCAGGCTCTCCCACTGCCCAGCCCATCTTTTTTGAACTGCTTCTCTGGTTCTTTTCTGGGTTCTGCCCCTGAGGCCTGGGATGCAGAAATGCCTCCCTGCTGGGTTGAATGGGGAGATGGAAAGCAAGGAATGGTTGCAGATATTCATTTGTTATTTTTGAGCCCCTTTTGCCATACCAAATGGTGAAAATCCATCCCTACTGCTTCTTTGCCTGCTGAATTCAGCATCCCTGAGGAGCCAAACAAGGGACTGTAAATATAAGCTGCTGTCAGAGGTACAAATAGGGCTAAGTCTACTTGGATGGAGCTTGCTTAGGGGGTCAGAGTCCTGACCTCACTCTTCCACCCCCTGGGGCTGGGTGCTGTTGGCATGGTGGCACACTCTTCCATGTGCAACCAGGGAGACAAACCACTGTTTTCTTACTGTGTGAAGTCCCTGTGGAATTGGGACCCTGGGGATTTGGCGAGTTGAGAGCTCCAGGCAAGGCATTTGCCAGGGCTGCCAGCCAAGACTTCTTGACCAGCTTTTTGGACCCTCACATGCGCTCTCTGGGGGGTGTTCTCACCCTCCCCTCCAGTATGCCTCTGGCCTAAGGCTGCCTGGCAAAGCCTTAGTCGTGCTCAGATTTCACAATGGCTTTGGTGCCAGCATCTGGAGTGACCGAGGGATGATCCTGGGGGAGCTGAATAGAACCTTTGGAGTTGATGGGACCAGCTGTGCCTGGGAGGGTCAGGGCCCTTCAGGCTGTTCCATGCTCTTTCTCAGGCTTAGCTTTATCCCTGTGGAGCCATTCCTTCAACCTGGGCCTTGTCCTTTACCTCAAATGCCTCCCCTTTGGGGAGCTCAGCCTCTTTCTGCTTTCCTGTGGAGGTTCACTTTCTGAACTCCTAATGTTTGGCTATAATGACAACATGGTAGAGCATGGGCAGAGTTCAGGCTTTCCGGGTATCAGTAGGATCCTCGGCTCGGGAAACAGTGAGCTCTACCTGCTCAGCCCCTCAGTCAGAAAGAGAGAGCAGATTTGCAAGACCAAGTTCTGGGCTCTGACAGGATCCAGAGTGGCCAACACCTGCTCAGTCCTGTGCTGTCCTGCAGGCGCTGCACCAGCTCTACTACGATCCCAACATTGAGAACAAGAACCTGGCTCAGAAGTGGCTGATGCAGGCCCAGGTCTCCCCACAGGCCTGGCACTTCAGCTGGCAGCTACTGCAGCCCGACAAGGTGCCTGAGATCCAGTACTTTGGGGCCAGTGCCCTGCACATCAAGATCTCTCGCTACTGGAGTGACATCCCCACTGACCAGTATGAAAGTCTAAAGGCACAGCTCTTCACCCAGATCACCCACTTTGCTAGTGGCTCCAAGATCGTGCTGACTCGGCTGTGCGTGGCACTGGCCTCCCTGGCTCTCAGCATGATGCCTGATGCTTGGCCATGTGCTGTGGCAGATATGGTACGGCTCTTCCAGGCTGAGGACTCACCGGTGGATGGTCAGGGCCGCTGCCTGGCCCTACTAGAGCTGCTGACAGTGCTGCCTGAGGAGTTCCAGACGAGCCGCCTGCCCCAGTATCGCAAAGGCTTGGTGCGGGCCAGCCTGGCAGTGGAGTGCGGGGCTGTCTTCCCGTTGCTAGAGCAGCTGCTACAGCAGCCCAGCTCACCCAGCTGTGTGCGTCAGAAGGTGCTCAAGTGCTTTTCCAGCTGGGTGCAGCTGGAGGTGCCACTGCAGGACTGTGAGGCGCTTATTCAGGCTGCCTTTGCTGCTCTGCAGGACTCGGAGCTCTTCGACAGCAGTGTGGAGGCCATCGTCAATGCCATTTCACAGCCTGATGCCCAGAGGTGAGCTGGTCCCCATCTTCCCAGAAAAGAACAGTTTGATTGGCCTTCCATCTATCTGTTCAATAAACACGAATTGAGTGCCTACTGCATATCTGGTCCTATGCTGGAGATACACAAGGAGGCAAACAAGACATGGTCCTTGTCCTTGTGGTTCAGAGAGGGAGACACAACTAATCATCCAACAGATTATTCAGTTAAAATATTTGACTCTTTCTTCTCTTTCTCTCAACCAATCAGTCACCATGTCCTGGCTGTTCTGCTCCTGACCATACTGCAAATCTATTTTTCCCATCTCCGCTGCCACCACCCTAGTCCGAGCTGTCATCATCTCTCTCCCCAAATGATTGCAGAGATTTTTCACTAGTCCCCTGGTTTTTACTCCTGTACCCGTATTGTCCACCGAGCAGCTAGAGTGATCTTTTGAAAAGGAGGATCCAATTTGTCCTTTCTGCTCAGAACCCTTCAGTGGCTTTTCGCAGCTCTTAGGATAAAGTTCAGAATCCTTAACGTGATCCACAAGGTGCTGCACAGAATGGCATCTCTAACCTCTTCTCATGTCATGCGCCTTTCTCCACTCCCATACAGTCTTTTCAGTTGCTTGAATGTTCCATGCTCCTTCTAGCTTCTGAACCATCACAGGTACTTGGCACATCATCTCTACCTCAACTGAAATTTCATTATCTTAGGAAAGCCCTCAATGATTTTTAAGACTAAGTTTGGTCTACTCTATTATTGTATCTCAGAGCTTCTAGTGTTTTTCCTTCTTAGCCTGTAACACAGTTTCATCATAAATTAATGTATGTCTCCTCATTGGTCTCTCAGCTCTGTGAGGACAGACACTGAATCATTTTATTTTGTCACATTGTGCCTGGCAGCATTTGGTAGCATTCGGTGTTTTTTGAACAGATGAAAAGTAGGAGTTGCCTGAGAGGTGGGAGCAGGGTGGGGGAGTTCAGGGGAAGAGGGAGCGCTCCAGGCTTCAGGAACTATAGCAGGGGCAAAGGCCCCTGGTGCACAGCACCATAGTACCTTTAAGGACTTGAAGGAAGGTGAGTGTAGCGAGGTGTTTGTGCAGCAAATGTTTGTTGCGTGCCTCTTTGTGTCTTGGGCCCTGTGCTGAGCACCAGGTGCGTAAAGATGAATGGGTTGACTTCAGCAAGCCAGGAGCTCACAGTCTAACAGACACATGGAGGGGCAAGTGTGGTCAACGAGATGAACGCTATGATAGAGAAAATGGTGGGGGGACTGTAAGAGCCCAGAGGACGCATTTAACCTGGTCTTAGGACTGTGAAAGGCTTCCCAGAGGAAGTGTGCTTTAAAGAGCCTTAGCAAAGAAAGGGTGTTGAGAAAGCCTGGTGAGTGGTGGTGATTAAACAGCAGGATTTAAGGACCAGTTGTGGGAGGTCTGGGCCCAGATTATGTAAGACCTTTGTCAGCCAGGCTTAAGATTTTGGTCTTCATCCTGAGGATGATGTAAAGATATTAAAGGATTTCAAGTAGAGAAAATGCCATAATGAGATGTTTGGTATAAGTTGGATTGGCCATGGCAAGACTGGAGACACTAACACTTCAGAGGTAGGGCTTTAGAAACCCTTAGCAGACTTGGAGGGGAAAAACATTGAAAGAGATGGCATCAGAGAGTGGTTAATGGCTCTAGCCTTGGCATTAGTCACGTCTGAGTTTGAATCCCAGATGGTCTGTTTACTAGGTCCGATACCTTGGATAAGTCACTTTTTTAAAAAAAAATTTTTTTTTTCAATGTTTATTTATTTTTGGGACAGAGAGAGACAGAGCATGAGCGGGGGAGGGGCAGAGAGAGAGGGAGACACAGAATCGGAAACAGGCTCCAGGCTCTGAGCCATCAGCCCAGAGCCTGACGCGGGGCTCGAACTCCCGGACCGCGAGATCGTGACCTGGCTGAAGTCGGACGCTTAACCGACTGCGCCACCCAGGCGCCCCAATGGATAAGTCACTTTTAAGCCTCAGTTTCCTCATCAGTAAAATGGGTGTGATCATATTAACCTGAGAGAGTTGTAAAGGCTTAAATAGGACAACGTGCACAGGGTCTGCCCCTGGTATTCTATAAAGGATATTTTGATATTAATAGGATTAAAGAAGAAAATGTCTATGAAAGGTTTAGACTGGTTCTTGCACGCCCCATAAAAGGCAGTTGTTAGTATTTGGTATCGTTTTGCATTGGCAGTTAGTGTTTCTTTCCCATGGTTTCCCAGGTTTTCCAACTCAAGGTGGGTATCAAGTCCCAGGACTAGCCTTTCTTAGCAGCTTGAAGCTCGAGTGCCGGCTGCACTCAGACAGTTGGTAGCTAAAGGGAATTGGCCAGGGCCAGTGCATGGGTGATGTGGGGTGTCCTTGGATACACCCAGGTTTACCCGCCCAGCCTGTCTCGAGGGCTTTGGCAGGTAATTGATGCCTCTTCTCTTCTGAACGAATGAGCGAACAAGGAGCCAGTGAGGGAACCCACAGCCTCCTGAGCGCCCATTGGCTGCAGCCCCCATGGTTGCTTAGCAACTCTCCCCATTTTCTCAGCTCTCCTCCCTGAGCTCTAATTGCAGGTCTGGGCTGAGCTCAGTGTGAGTGGCAGCCAGCAAGTCCCAGCAGCCCTGCCCCGGCAGCTTGAGCTGACCAACAGAACTAGACTTCTTGAACCCAGTCTCAGCCATGGGCTTAAAGACATCCTCTCTATCTCCCTCTCCCAAACCTAGAAACCTCTGGAAGCCTCAGACCTGCTCTTCTGTGTGCATAGTTCTCAGGAATAGGTGCCCAGGTGGTGGGAAATCTAAACAAGGGTTTCCCCCACCGGGGTGCTGCACCAGCCTAGTGTCAGTTTGGGTCTTGCTCTGTCTAGTGTAGCTTCCTAGACTTTGGCTTGAGAAAGTCACCTGTGGTTTTGCCTCTTGGGTTATCCAGCCACTGCCTTCCCCAGGTGTCCTAATATTGGCTGTCCCCTTGGCTGAGCTTGCACTCAGGTTCCCTCTTTCCCACTCTTCCACAGCTGCTGCTGCTTGCCTGACTCTCTCTCCCTCAATTTTCTTTTTCCTGAAATATGTTTTTAGTCCTGGAAAAGCTTTCACTGGGGGCTGGGGGAGGAGAGAAGGTGAATTAGACAAGTTCTTGGGGGCTCCCATCAGTTAGAATTTGAGATATGGGCTGAGATTTGCATAGATCCTTTGGGGAAAATTCAGGTAGGGCTCTGAAAGAGCAGTCCTGCAGCAGAAGAGGCTACCTCAGCCTGGAATTTGTCTCAAAGTTGCTATATGACCTTGAGTTATACTCTGAGCCCTTCTGGACTTGTCTGTGACTTAGCCTATTATGCAGCTCAAATGTGACCAATTAAGAACTCAGTGAAGATTGAGTACCTGTTGTGTACATGAACTTTGGCAGGTGTGAGGGAGCCTTGGTGGGGATGCTTTGGGGACAGGGCGCTATCTCCTGCCCCCATCTCAGCTGCTGGTAAGCTCGCACGCCATGACTTTGGCCCTGTCCCTGCTCTCTGTGCCAGAGTCTGGCCTGAAGGTGCCCATTGTCTGGTGGTGCAGCCTGTGTCAGGGTCATGAGACTGAAGCTATCCCAGCTGTTTCCAGGCAGAGCCCTCTAGGGCTATCTCTGGGTTGTGAGTATCCTGGTATGGATACCTTGTCCAACCAGAATGAGGATTTGGAGAAAGCTGACATCTGGGCTGGTTGCCCCTTGTTTTCATCTTACCCCTGAGGTTATGAGACTACCTGCCTAGCAGCCTGCTTAGGGCAAATGCAAATAGAACTCCTCTGGACTTTCAACCTCCTACCTCTCCATAGATTGCTATGGTGACACTATGATTGGTAGCAGAGGGGTCTCAAGCATCTGATTCCCTCTGAGAGTATCACTTCATGCGGTTAGTCTGATCTCCACAGCAGGCTGCTGGGGAGGGGTCCAGTGAGATAGAGCTAGCATTCTCAGTCTCCTTTGTATACTGTGTGTCCCCTGCTCCCCTTTAAGGATCATTGTGCTTCAGGACTCTGACTTGCACCTTCTTTTCTCTCATTCACCGCTTTCTTCCTGGGCAATGCTCATCTACTCCCATAGCTTCAGTTACCAGCTGTTTGCTGATGACTATGTCTCTTGCTCTAACTTCTCCCTTGGGCTTCAGGTTTTTATATTCAACTCTCTGGACACTTCTGTTTGCATATCTCACCAGGTACCTCTGATTCAACATGCCTAACACTGAACTTATCACCTTCTGGCCTCCCATTAAATTTATTACTATTCCCCTCTACCCACCCCTCCTGGCCTCAGTAAATAGCTCCACCATCTACTTAGTTGTTTAGTCAATAACATGAGAGATGTCCTTGACTCTTCCCCATTGTCATATTCAATCAGTCATCAAGTCCTGTCCATTTTTCCTCTTAGCTATCTCCTAGTTCATCATCTATTGCTGTCCCTTCATACTGCCACCAGAGTACATAGGAATTAGGATCTGGTGGTAGGGAGTGGAATGGAAGGTGGGGACTGATGCTGTCGGTGCCTTCCGAAGTCTTCATCAGGGCTCCTGAGCCTGTATTAACTCCTCTGTCACTCATCCTGTTCAGTCTCCTGTAACACTGTCTATATTAGTTTTCTGGAGGGGCTGTAATAAAGTACCCCACACTGGGCAGCTTTAAACAACAGAAATTTATTGTCTCATAGTTGCAGAGGCTGGGGGTCCAAAATCAAGGTGTCGGTTTCCTCTAAAAACCCGGAGGAGAATCCTTCCTCACCTCTTCCTAGCTTCTGTTTGTTTGCTGGCAATCTGTGGTGGTCCTTGGCTTTAAGTTGCATGACTCCAATCTCTGCCTTTGTCATCACATGTCATTCTCCCTATGAGCCTCTGTCTTCACATGGTTGTCTTATAAGGACATCCATTGTACTGTAGTAGAGCTCCCCCCCTACTCTGTGATCTCATCTGCAATGACACTGTTTTGAAATAAGATTACATTCTGAGGTATTGGAGATTAGGACTTCAACACATCTTCTTGGTGGATACAACTCAGCCCATAATAGGCTGCCCCCTGGCCCCTCTAAAATATGTCCTTCCCACATGCAAAATACGTGCATCTCATCCCAACTTCCCCAGAAGTCTTAACTCGTGCCAGCACCAACTGTAAGTCCAATTAGAGGACACAATTTAACCTGTAACACTGACCTCATACTTCCTTCTCAGAGTTCTCCTGGAAGTCTCTGACCAAAGGTTCTTCTCAACATGGGCAGCATCAAAGCTACGATGTAGGCCCTGACCTCCTCTTTTTTGCTTTGGGTTTGTTGTGGGGAGTGAGCTTTGATGGAAGACGGGGAGAATGTGCCTTTCTCTCAAAGCTGGTGGGGGATGGGTAGACAGCTCTGATGGGTCTCCTTACCTCATGCCTCCAGGTATGTGAACACACTCCTCAAACTCATCCCGCTGGTGCTGGGATTGCAAGATCAACTGCGACAGGCAGTGCAGAATGGGGACATGGAGACCTCCCATGGCATCTGTCGCATTGCTGTGGCCCTAGGCGAGAACCACTCCCGGTGAGCAGTTGGGCAGCTGGGGGTGGGATAGCAGGGCCCTCTAAGAGGTGTGGTTTTGGAGCCCTGTTGGGGGAGGGGGAATGACCTTACTATACCTCCTCCTTCCAAGGGCCTTGCTGGACCAAGTGGAGCACTGGCAGAGCTTCCTGGCCCTTGTCAACATGATTATGTTCTGCACCGGCATCCCTGGCCACTATCCTGTCAATGAGACCACCAGTTCCCTGACCCTCACCTTCTGGTACACGTTGCAGGTGTGTCTATGTGACCTCTAGTAGAATTGGGCTGTAATGACAGAAGGTAGATCATGGGCTTCTGGGCCTGGTGCTGAGGTGGCTAACTTTCTTCCCTGGCTCTCTCAGGATGACATTCTGTCCTTTGAGGCAGAGAAGCAGGCTGTGTACCAGCAGGTGTACCGGCCGGTCTACTTCCAGCTGGTGGATGTGCTTCTGCACAAGGCCCAGTTTCCTTCTGATGAGGAATATGGATTCTGGTCCTCAGATGAGAAGGAGCAGTTCCGAATTTACAGGTGATGGTAGCAGGCCAATCCTACCTCTAAATAGAGTCCTGAAATAATGAAGGCAATGAGGGGAGGAGCCCAAGACCAGGCCTCTTGAATCCTGAGGCTCCTTTCTCTATTCTCTAGGCACTTTTGCAGTTGTGAGGGAGCTGGGGTGGGCTCCTGGGCTTGGGAGCAGGATCCGGGCAGTGTATAAGGTCTTCGTCTACTTCTTAGGGTGGACATCTCAGATACGCTCATGTATGTGTATGAGATGCTGGGGGCCGAGCTGCTCAGCAACCTCTATGACAAGCTGGGCCGTTTGCTCACCAGCTCAGAGGAGCCCTACTCCTGGCAGGTACCTCCCAAGCCTGATTCCCTCAGCCCTCCCAGAACTGTCACACCCTCCTCCTCAGCCAAGCCAGTGGCACCCTCTTTCCTCAGCACACAGAGGCCCTGCTCTATGGCTTCCAATCCATCGCAGAGACCATCGATGTCAATTATTCTGATGTGGTGCCTGGGCTCATTGGCCTCATTCCACGGATCAGCATCAGCAACGTGCAGCTGGCGGATACTGTCATGTTCACCATTGGTGAGACCTGGCACACACCCATGAGCACATTTCCAGAGCCACAGGCACCCCATCCCCAGCTATAGTTGGCCTGCTGGTTCCTGTCCAAAATGGGAGAGACACACATGCCCACACACACAATCAGCATTGCAGCCAACTGGCTGTCCTGGCACATCTAGGGGTCCTTCCTACAGTGTTCTGAGCTGCAATTCAGTGAAGCTAGTTTGCTGTCAATGGAACAGCAGTGCTAGACCTCTTCTGAGTAACTTCTTCCTGCTTCTCAGCTATAAGGCTCCTGTTTGAGCATGTGCATGCATATTTGCCTATTCAGCTCTAGGGCTGTAATTTGATCTGCCAGAAGCTCTGCCTGCCTCTCAGGGACATGGTACAAAGCCAGCCTGGCCTGCCTCAGATATCCTCCCCTCTCCCTTCTTCCCCCAGGAGCTCTGTCTGAATGGCTGGCTGACCACCCCGTCATGATCAACAGTGTTCTGCCCCTCGTACTGCATGCCCTAGGCAATCCTGAGCTCTCTGTCTCTTCAGTGTCCACCCTCAAGAAGATCTGCCGAGAATGCAAGTATGACCTGCCACCCTATGCTGCTAACATTGTGGCTGTCTCCCAGGTATGCATGGGCTAGGGTTGGGCTGGGTCTCAGGGCACACTGCACTGTGCTGATACCAAATTCCTTCTGTTTATCTCCAGGATGTGTTGATGAAACAGATCCACAAGGTGAGCCCAGAAGTTTCTAGGGGGTCCTTGGGGATATTATGGGAATCTGCAGAAATCCTCTTCTGCCTTTTCCTACCCCTTGTCTTTTATTCTCTGTTCTTGGAAGCTTCCCCAAGAGGTTTATTCTTCCTACCCATATCCAGATGTATCCAGGATTGACTTTCCATGTTCTGCCCCACAGACAAGCCAGTGCATGTGGCTGATGCAGGCACTGGGCTTCCTGCTGTCAGCCCTGCAGGTGGAGGAGATCCTTAAGAACCTGCACTCCCTTATCTCACCCTATATCCAGCAGCTGGAGAAGCTGGCAGAGGAGATAGTGAGTGAGCTGGTGTGTGTGTGTGTGTGTGTGTGTGTGTGGCCAGAAGGCAGGGGTGGGTTGCCCTTTGTGTGGGCTATGGCTGTTGGGGAGTGGGGTTGGAGTTGACAGTCAGGGCTGGGGTCCGGGGGCCAAGCTGGGCCTCGGAGATCCAGAGCTTGGTTTGATTCTCCCCATAGCCTAATCCTTCCAACAAACTGGCCATTGTCCACATCTTGGGGCTTCTCTCCAACCTCTTCACCACGCTGGATGTCAGTCATCATGAGGATGAACATGAAGGCCCTGAGCTCCGGAAGCTGCCAGTGCCACAGGGACCCAACCCCGTGGGTGATGTTGCCATTGCCCTCCACCCCCAACACACACACACACACACACACACACACACACACACACTACCACACACCCTGTGGGAATATCATTGTTACTCCCCAACTTTATGGATAATATTGTCATGGTTCCCTTGGCCCCATGGAGCATGATGCATTTGGTGTGTTGACCCTGTGAATGACCTTATCATTGTGCCTCATTTTGTAGGGAGTGATATCATTGTGTCATCCAACCCTGTGGGTGATATTTGTCTTTGTCCCCAGCCCAACCAGGGTGATGTCATTGTGGTTCTTCCATCTCATGGGAGACATTGACATTATCCTTCAACCCCATAAATGATGTAATTATGGGTTCCTGTTTGACCCCCAGTTCCGGGGGGTCTTCTACTTGGCTACTCACCATCCCCTGTGGGCACTGGGGATGCTTACATGCTCTACATGTAATCGTTCTTGCCTTCGACTTGCTCCCAGTCTAGAGGAAACATACGTAAACAGATTGTCACAAAGCAGTGTGATAAGTACTGTGATAAGCTCAGGCACAGGGGGTTGGGGTGACCACTTACAAGCTGTTTGATCTGGAGCAAGGCTCAGCTTCCCATTCAAAACTATGAACATCAGACTACCTGGCTTGCTTATCTCAATAGAATGATGCTGGGTAGCATATGTGGTCTTGAGTAAAATTTTGTATAAATATGAGACACTGCTTGGATTATTGTTCCCAGGGTTTCTCCTGGAGAAAAGGGAGCCACAGTATCCTAGCTTCTCTCTTCAGCTCTCCACCTTAGTTTCAGTTGCCCTTTTGGCTCTAGACCAAAGTTGGGCTAGCGTCCTCCTACAGAGCCCCTTCTCCTTCCGTGGTAGTCATTGTCCTGCCTTCCCTTACCTCCCAGGACCTCAGTCTGCTCTCTGCTCCTCCATAAGTTGCCATATCTGTGCATCCCTTGGGGCTCTGCACCCTAAGCCTGTTTGAGTGAGACAGCATCTCCACCTCAGGGGCTAACCCATAGGCTTTTGATACTGAAAGGATTTTTCTGAGCAGAAATGGATAGGGAGTGATTTTTCTTAAAAGTTACAAAGTTTTAATAATCTTCTGAAGCCTTCATAATATCCCTGCTTTGCACTTTGAGGCTTCCTCTAAAATGATCCCTAGAATTCAGGATATCCTCTTTATTCATGGGGGATTCAACACACCACTCCTTCCCCCAAGGTCCCATCCATTGAGTCCTCAACGTGCAGTCTGGAGTAATAGGTTTGAACTTCTGGCCAACTTTGTACTACCGGGTCCTTCTGGGGTGGGTGAGAGTGGTGGTGGGGCACCTCACTTCTTCTGTGTCTTCAGGTGGTTGTGGTGTTGCAGCAGGTCTTCCAGCTTATCCAGAAGGTGCTGAGCAAATGGCTGAATGATGCCCAAGTGGTGGAGGTGAGCCTCAATCCTTGCTCTCTGCCCCCATCGTGACTTTGCTTAGATACGGAGCAGGATGAAGGTGTTGCTGCCCCATCTTGGCTTACAGTGGTCTGGAGAAAATAAAGGAGGTGAATCCTGCCTCACAGACACAAGGAATGTTTTGGGAAGACATTCAGAACTTTCCAATATCACAGGAAGTCCTTGACCAAAGAACTATGATGTTGGGGCTAAGTGACAGTCAGGGATCCACCTTGTAATCAGAGACCTGCCTTTGGTCCGTTTTCAATTCAGGATTTTCTTACTATTGCTGCTCTCTGAGAGGAAATGGTGGAGATGTAAGTAGCAAGACTTGAGTTACAAAGTTCCATCCCGTGCTCCTCTGAGAAGGCCTTTTGGCCTGCTGCCTTTCAGGGTGAGGGTCAGGCTTGTTTACCTTTCTTGATTCGCAGGGCCAGGCCAGGCCTTATAGGTAAGGGTCCCACCTTAGGCCTCCTCTGTGCAGAGCCTCAGTTGTGTTCTGGGTGATTGTGACCTGCTAACCAGGACCCCTTTGCTTTCTTCCTTTTTTCTTTTTTTTTTTAACGAAATATATTTGACGGTTAACATTGTATAAATTTAAGGTGTACAGCATGTTGATTTGACACATTTATGGATTATAATATTGCCATTGTATGATAATTAGAATCCCTATCACATCACATAATTATACTTCTTTTTAGGGGTTGGAATAATTGAGATCTAGTCTCTTGGCAGGTTTGATGATCATAATACTGTTGTCTATTTCCTGGGCCCCTTTGCTTCTTTCCCAAGGCGGTGTGCGCTATCTTTGAGAAGTCTGTTAAGACACTGCTGGATGACTTTGCCCCCATGGTGCCACAGCTGTGTGAGATGCTGGGTCGGATGTACAGCACCATCCCCCAGGCCTCTGCTCTTGACCTCACTCGACAGGTGGGCCTTCTGATTGAGGCAGCAGTGTTTTAAATTTCATCCTAGTTAGAGGTCTGACCCAGGGATGGGGTGGTGGGTAGAGTGGGGTGGATGGCTGTCCTGGCAGGGATCCTGACCTGCATTCTAGGGATGCTGGCCAGTTCTTGGTGAGACAGGGCCTCAGCTGACCAGCATTCCCTGCTTTGTTGTAGCTGGTCCACATCTTTGCTCATGAACCTGCCCACTTTCCCCCAATTGAGGCCCTCTTCCTGCTCGTCACCTCCATCACACTCACTCTCTTCCAACAAGGTAGGTCCTGACCAGGGTCCCTGCTGTTGCCGCCACTGCCACCACTGCCACTGCCTCTGCTTCCCTGATTGGGGAGCCAAAGCTGCCCACTCTGTTCTCCTCTGTCCCCTGAGTTGCACATGGGACTTGGTGGGAAACTTGGGGGATCAAGCACAGCACAATTGTCACCCTCCAAGTAGTGACACCGTAGGTTGAAGTGGATAAGAGAGTGAATGATGTCTTCTACTGGCCTGCTGGACTTAGGGCCAGTCTTGATGTGGGGGGAGATGGGGCCAGAGCTCTGAGGGACTTGGGACACTAGGCTGGCTCCTTTTCTTTGGGATATAATGAAAAGTGGAAAGAGCATGGGCTTTGGAGTCAGATAGACCTAGATTCTAAGCTCATCACCACCAACTAGTTGTGTGACCTTGGGCAAGTCACTTAACCTTTGCGGAGCCTTTGTTTCCATGTCTGTGAAATAGAGATTTCGTGTACTTGATAGGATTGTTATAGGTATGAAAGCAGTGTCTCTTGGTCCCCTGGCTTGGGGTTTTTGCACATGAAGTACTCAGGGAGTTCTGGTTCCTTTCCCTGCATCGGGGCTTATTCCTTTTTAGGCCCAAAGCTTTTGGCTGTGGTCCCAGCTCCCCGTTCTCTGTGGCCCTCTGCCTGAGAGTGCTGGGAACAGGGGGCTCTAGGCTTCCCCTGCTGTCTAACCCAGGCTTCTAACTTGGAAAAGAAACAGCGCTGCTCCACCAGCCTCATGAGTCTTGTCTGGATTTGTGGTTGCAGGTTTGAGGCTTACCAGGGGTTTCAGCTGGAGCCAGAGCGCTCTCTGCTGATGTCATCATTATGTGGTCCCATGATGCTGGCCTCTGCTCCAGTGGCCCATGGGTAGGTGCAAAGCGAGCAGAAACTTGAGCCAGAAACCAAGTGTGGCCACCCTTAAATCCTTAACTCCACCTCTCCCACTTCTTGCATCCAGTCAGGGGCAAATCTAGGTGGTCCTGACTCCTGATTATCCCGCAGACTGCCCACCTCTCTCCCCTCCCTCCATGACCACACCTCAGTGTCCAGGTTGCCCCAATAGTCCTCTAACTGGTTTTCCTGACATCTGCCCTTCCCTGCAGTCCATTCTGCATCCTGCAGTTGTAATGTTCTTTAGAAAACACACATCTGAGTATTTTCCCTCTCTGGCCGGAAACCCTTTCGTTGGCTGTCCATTGCCTCAGGTTCTCACCCTGCTCCCACCCACATGGTGCAGCTCCTGCATACTCCTCAGTGTCTTCTGCCAGTGTCCCTGAGACACCAGCAGTCTAGCCACACCGACCTCCCCCTTTGATGTCCCATTTGATCCTCTAACTGGAATGCCCTGTGCCCTTTACTGGGTGAGCTCTTACTCCTCCATGCCTTACTTATGCATCAGTCCTAGAAGCTTCTCTGGGGCAGAACTAGGTGCTTCTGACTTTATGCTGAAACTGCATCATGTACACACTGCTGATATAGTACCAATCATACTCAATAATCAGCTTTCATGTGTGTGTCTCTCTCCCTAGACTAAGCCCCTCAAGGGCAGGGTCGAGCCTCTTCTCTCTGCATCCTCAGTGCCCAGAACAAGGCCAGCATAGAGTAGGTATCAGACACTATTGAAGAAAGGAGGGTAAGGTCTCCCTGCCCTCGGAACCTTTCTTCCTCACTATCTGGGGCCAGCCACTAGCAGGGTGGCTGACGAATGTCAAACATGCTGTCTGTAGGGGGACCCTGGCATAGGGCATGGGCCTCACTCTCCAGGACCTGAGTAAATCAGGGCTCAGATGTGAAAGAGATGGGCTTTATCAGTGGCTCCTCATAGCCTGGAAAAGGAAGCATGGAAGAGATAATTATCTACTTTACAGTTGGGGAAACTGGGCATTTGTGGCTTGCACAAGATCACACGGCTCCTTAGTGGTGTATCAGGCAGATGTTCGTGCAGCGCCTCCTCCTGAAAGGGGAACAGCCCAGGAGCTCTAGACACATGCCTTGTCCTTGCCACAGGTGTCAACAGAACTGGAGGCAGAGTAGTGTCCAAAATCAATCATACTTGCTGGGCTTGCTGGTTGTCTTGCAGGACAGGACGGCCCCCTTACCTGTTATGCTGTCCTGGTCTTGCCATTCCGTTCTCAGCCTCTGCCCTCCCACTGCACCATGGGGTGACATGTTGACTGGTTTCCCTCTTTCTCTGTGTGTCCAGATGGTGGGAGCTGGTTTTCAGCCCTGAGCCTGGCTCTCTGCTCAGTCGGTGTCCATGTGGAGGGGCTTTGCTGGGTGGGGCTCTCATTTTTGGCCTCATGATACAGTTTCTTCCCCGAGGCCCCGCTGGTGGCTTGCCCAGCCATCCCCACAGCATATTGGACTCTGCCCTAGCCAAGGAGGAGTCCTCTGGTTTAAGTGGACCCCAGGGAGTCCTTCCCTTGGCCAGACCAAGAGCCCTAAGGCCATGGAAGTGAGGGGGCACCTGCTCAGGCCCTGATACCCTGGCCTTTCCAGGGCCTTCAGCCAGGCCCCCAAGGGAGTTACCAAGGACTAACCTCTCGCCATCCCTGCCCTCCTCTTTGATGGCTAGTGTTGGGGAAATGTGCTAGGAGGCAGTGTAGGGCCACCCCAGCCAGCCAGAGGCCGCAGCAAGAGTGGGGGTTGTTTCTTCAGCTCTGTGGAGTCCAACATTGCTTCAGCACCAAAGGCTCACTGGGGGGACTGGCCTGAGGAGGAGTGGGGAGTAGGTGGAAGGACCCCTGGGAGGGAGCTGGGGCAGGCCCGTCCTTCACTTTGCCGTCTCTTTCTGTTGGGCTTCTCCCAGTTCATGGTTTTTGTATGTTTTGTTTCTTTATCTTGCTTCCTGCTGCTCATGTGCCCCCACGCTGTCTCCCTGCAGGCTCTCAGTCCCACATAACTATATGAGGTTGAGTTGCTGTTTGTATAATTTTTTCTTAAGTTCCATCTTTATTATATTTTAGGGCCCAGGGATCATCCTGATATTGTTGATTCATTTATGCAACTCCTGGCACAGGTGTGTTTTAGTTTTATTCATTCACGTTCTGTTCTCTCTCTTTCTCTTTCTCTTATGTTGAAATTCAATTTAAGCCTATTTTTAGCTTTCTGTTGACAAATTTTTTTTCTGTTCAGTTGAATAGAGTTTCTTCATCTGTTTCCGTGGAAGTTGACAACCCAACATCCTCCTTTAGTGCCCCTTTGCCTCAACTAGCTCATTCTTCCACCAAGACCAGGGAGAGGCGATCCCAAAGGGAGGGAGCTGGGCTGGCCTGGGCGGGGGAGGGGGAGTAATTGTGCCCGGCAGCTCCTTCGTAGCTGGGGTGCCCTTGAAGTTCAGGGGTGAGATCGGAGTTGAAGGGCCTGGGGTTCATTGTCCCGTGCTCCTGCCGGGGAACTGCCTGCCTCAGTGCCCCCACCCCCCCACCTGCTCTGGAGAGGTGGCTGGGAGGAGCTCCGAAGGGAGGGGCCAAAGGTGAATGTGCTGGGGTGGAGCCCGGAGTTGGGCTTCAGGTTGTACTGCTGTTGGGAGGTGGGGTGCTGGCTCCACTGTGAGGCTGCGTTGGGATGTGTTTGTGTTTGGTGCATGTGTAAGTGGGTTGGACCTTATTCGTATGTTTTCAGTTTAGTTTGGTTTGGAAACAAATCACATAGCTGCTGTAAGTAGTATGTGTGTTGTGTCGGGAAAAATGTGTAGTTGAAGTGTGGGCACGTGCACTGATGCATGTTGTATGTTGGTGTGCATTAGGCATTGATGGGTTTTGAAGCAGTGTCATGTGTTGGAGGTGTGTGTGTGGGGTTGTGAGAGTGCGTATTTGGGGGAAGGAGTGTATGTTGTGGTGTTGGTGTCGATATGTCTGACATACAGGGAATGTGTGTTGTGGAAGATACATGTGAGCTGTGGGGACATGGGGCTAGTGTGGGGACCATGGTGGGGATCCTGTGGGTTGGGGTAAATGATGTGTTCCTTTGCTTAATCAGTCCACAAATACTTAGTGTGTGATACATGTCTGGTGCTCTGCCAGGATCTGAGGGTATAATGGTAAACAAAAACAGGCATAGTTCTTACTCTCTTGGAACTTACAGTATGGTGGGGGGGTGGGGCGGAGGAGGAGGGGGGAATAGGGAGTGTGTTCTGGGCCTGGATAGACATGTGTGTGGGTAACTGAGGGTGCATCCTTGGGGGTGAGGGCGTTTGTGTGTGTGTGTGTGGATGGGTGTGTTAGGAGGGTACATGTGCTAGAGGACTGGGTAGCTTGAAAGTGTGGGCATGGGACATGACTGGGGAATGTGGGGCGTTTGAGGGATGTGAATAGGTAGCAGGGTGTGTTGCAAATGTGAGAAAGTATGTGTAAGGGATGTGATAGAGGTGTGTTTGAGGGTAAGTAGGGTGTTTCCAGAGAGGGTGAGTGTGGGGGTGCTTGCACATGAACGGGAGTGGAAGGTATGTGAGGGGCTGGAGGGTTGGGGGTCTACATGGTATGTGTTGGGGGGCTGGTGGGGAGCAGCCGTGTTTGATAACTGCTGGAGCTGTGCAGAGCATCTCCTGTGACCTGAGGATGTGCCAGTCGTGTCCTAGTACCACTTGGGGTGGGCTTTCTGCCCCTTGTACTCATTCCCCCCACATGGCAGCACTGACTCCTGAGCTGGGTGTGGCTGAGAAGGGCCTGGACTCAGGGTATCCCGGTTGAATGGTGGGGCCGTGGCTCCAAGGCTCCGACCCTACTTTTTCTCCTCCTAAGCTGGAGGGTGTCTGAGGAATGCAGGTGGGACGTGGGGGCTGTTGGACTGGGCTCCACATCCAGCTTCCATCTCTTCTTTCTGCTGTCCTGTTAACAAATCCAGGGGGCTTTGACTGCCTCTGAATCAAAGCAGTCACTGCTGGCTACCTGGAGCCTGCAGGAGGTCTGGCCTTGATGGAGGGGAAAATAAAAGCGTTTGCTTAGGGAGTGACTTGGGACCCAAGCTTTCTGTATTGTGACCACCCCCTTAACCCCTCACACACACCTGTGCATTCATGTACACATACATGTACGTAGCATCCCCTGGCTGCTCCCTTCCTGACTGAACTGTGGGGTGGTTTGGGTCCCCCAGAGATGGCTGGGTGGCTGATTTTGGCAGCCTGTACCTATGGTGCGTGAAGTTGGGGCCTGGGGTGGCAGGTGAGTGGTGGGGAGGGGGGATGGTCCTTGGAGCTGGTTGGGGCTGGGCTTACCAGCTCCACCTCCTGCAGGCTCTGAAGCGGAAGCCAGATCTGTTCCTGTGTGAACGATTGGATGTCAAAGCTGTGTTCCAGTGTGGTAAGTGGGGCCAGGTGGATAGGAGGGCCTGGGTCCCCCTTAGGAGGATCCTTAAGCCCCGCCTGATCTGCCTCTGCCTCTCCTACAGCTGTGCTGGCCCTCAAGTTCCCTGAGGCACCTACTGTCAAGGCCTCCTGTGGCTTCTTTGTGAGTCCCATGCTGAGTCCTGACCCCCCACCCCCCACCCCACACCCCAGCCCCTATTCGCAGTCCTGCCTGGGACTCCAGAGTGTAGGGGTATGGTGTGCAAGTCTTGTCCCCAGGGAGAGTGGGGAAAGAGCTGAGGCTGACAGTCCTCTCCATCCTCCGTAGACAGAGCTGCTGCCTCGGTGTGGGGAAGTAGAACCTGTGGGGAAAGTGGTACAGGAGGATGGCCGTGTGCTGCTCGTAGCAGTGCTGGAGGTGAGATGCAGCCGGTGTTTGATGGGGCTTTGATGGGGGTGGAGTGGCCCTCACTCCTGAGGCAGCTGCCCTCTGGGAAGCTTGAGCCTTTGGTTCCCTAAGCTGACTCTGTTTTCTTCAGCAGTTAAATGGCTGACAGTTGTTAGGGTTGCTGTGAGGATCAGCTGGCTCTCAGAAAGCAGCACTTACCATGTGCAGCTTGGCTGAGAAACTGTCTGGGAGTGGGTGGCGCATGGCTAGGCACCCTTGCTGCAAAAGGGGCAAGGCCCTGGTGTGCTGAGAACCCGTCTCCCTCAGGCCATTGGGGGCCAGGCCTCCCGCAGCCTCATGGACTGCTTTGCCGACATCCTATTTGCTCTGAACAAACACTGCTTCAGCCTCCTGAGCATGTGGATCAAGGAGGCACTACAGCCACCTGGTTTTCCCTCCGCCCGCCTCAGCCCTGAACAGAAGGACACCTTCAGCCAGCAGATCCTTCGGTGAGCAGAGCCGGCGGCACTTGGGCTCTGGTCCAGAGGAGAGGGTGGTGGTGGTGGACGGTACTAACCTGCTGTCCTTTCCCTTCAGTGAGCGAGTGAACAAGAGGCGGGTGAAGGAGATGGTGAAAGAATTCACACTGCTGTGCCGGGGGCTACATGGCACAGATTATACAGCTGACTACTGAGAGGCGCCCCCGTCCCACCCACACCTCCTCCTCACCCCTCCCGATTCCCAAAGAGTAAACCTGGATCTTCACTGCATTGCTGTCTCTGCTTCCTTTTTTCTGCCACCACCACCTAACTGGGCGAAGGCCTGGGGAAGGATGGGAGGATGTTTGGATCCAGGCCTTATTAGGGAGTTGGGGGGCCAACTTCTAGCTCCTAGAGTGGAAGCGCTCCGCTGTAGCCAAGCCTCCTAGGTTGGAGCCATACATAATACTGCCATTGCTCTTGGGTTGGGGTGGGCCTGCAGTAGTATCAGCAACCTCCCCACGGCCCACTGCCACCCATTAAATTAGTCCCAGCATTCATGCATGCATACGTTTATTTAATCAGCGCTGCTGAGTACTAGCCCTCTAGTTCTGCCTTGCTTTGTTCTGTCTGAACAAGGGCTGATCTAGTCCATAGCTACCATGTTTAGCTGGGAGAATGGGACCAGTGAGGGAAGGCTGCTCGGAGGAACTTTCACTTCTGATGGGACTGGAAGGTTTCCCAGGTAGAGGACTTGGGGCTTTCAGCTGCAAGTGAGGTGGGGTGGGGTCCAACTAGGAGGGAAGAAATGGAGAGTGGTTTTAAGTCCCAGGATAGGTTTCTTGTATGGGGTTATGGAGGCCACACTTGCACAAGGTTGAGGAAAGGTATAGAAAGTGGAGCTGAGCATGTGTAGGAGGAAGCATGGCAGGCCCCTGAGGAAGAGGAATGCAGGGCCTCAAGCTGTCTTCACACCTGGAGCTTCCCACCTCTGTGCTACCTGACCAAATCTTGATGGTCAGGGCTCAGTCAGGACCAGGGACAGCTCCCCAGCGGCTGTTGCTCTCCTCCCTTGGTAGGTGTCCCTTACTTTCTGTCTCTCAGCCATAGTTTCACCCCTGCTGCCTCTTAGACACCCCAGGCTTCCCCTCAGTAAGATCTGAAGAGCAGGACTCGGATCTCCCCATTTCCATTCCTGAACCTCGAGTCTCCTTGGAGGTGATAGAACTGGTTACCCCCCTGTTCATCTCACTCCTTCCCCTGTCCTTTTCCCAATCTTTGCGTGAATTCTGTGTCTTCCATTCTACATCTCTCTTCGATCTCTCCCAATGCCAGCCAGCATCCATCCCCCTTACATGTACCATCCCCTGAGGCCACTCTGTTCCTCTTCCTCTATCCCTCCTCAGTCCCATCCTCACATTATTACATTCACAATTCGTATTACATTCATAATTCAAAATTACATTCATAATTTCTCATTTCTGGAGTATGTGGGGATGCTTCTTTTAGTCCTTTTCTCCCACTGCATGGTGTCTAGGTGTCTTCTTCCTCCCCCATCCCCCATGATCAAATGTAGCATATATAAGCTAAGAGATTGAGGGGGCTAAAGCCTAGTTCCTGAAGTCAGACCTGGTTTTGATATTGATTGTGCCACTGAGTTGCTGTGTCTTACCAGAACTTCAGTTTCCTCATCTGTAAAATGGGACAAAATTTTTTTTTAAGTACTCTACACCCACCATGGGGCTCAAACTCACAACCCTGAGATCAATAGTTGCACACGCTACCAACTGGGTAGAGCCAGCCAAGCACTCCTGGGACAGTTCTGACTCCAAAGACTGTAAACGCTAAGAATGTAGTGCCTGAACAGTAAGTGCTCAATATTTGCCTGATTGACAGACTGCTGTGAGGATAACAGCAAATGCTTTCAGTATATATGATATGCAAAGGACTACTTCATAAAGTTTTATATCTAAATTCATTTGATCCAGCAATCCTATGAGGAGTGCTATTGTTACAACCCCCATCTTGAGGATGAGGAAACAGTGACAGACACGTTGAGTAAGAAGTAATGGCAGAGCACAATATTCAAACCCAGACAGCCCGGCACCTGAGTTGAAAATTAGGCAATGTCACCTCCCAAATGATAGAATGCACATGAAGTTCTGCTCAAACTGGAGTATTTTCAGGGAGTTGCTTTTTTTTTTTTTTAAGTTTATTTAATCTCTACACCCAACGTGGGGCTGAAACTCACGACCCTGAGATCAGGGGTCGCATGCTGCACCAACTGAGCCAACCAGGCGCCCTTAGGGGTCGGTTTTTCTGAGCTCTGCTGGCGGTTTGGGAACGGAAAGCGAATGCCTGGAGCGGTGGTCCAGGAGAACTACAATACCCACAAGGCCCCGCGCCTTCTGAGGAAGTACCGATTGCGGGGGGCTCTGAGACAGATTATTGGTTCTCTGTGGGCGGCCTAGCGAGGATTGGAGGGCGGGAGCCGTGCTAGTTTGATTGGTAAAACTACCACCAGCCCCGCCTCAAAAACCCGGAAGTAATTCCCTCGTTGGTCCGTGTGTGGTGGTGTAACGGAGAAACGTGAATTTGGAGGGGTGGAGGGATGGTTCAAGGGCTGCGCACTGACTTCCCAGCCCCACCGCCCCCACCAAGTGACTCTGACTCTTTGAGGGCTGCTTTTGAGGACGCGGGGCCTGAGGCTGACCGAGGGAGGTCCCTGCTGCTTTCTGCCACCCAAGCTGTACCTCATGGAGTCTACGTTCAGCAGCCCCGCGGAGGCAGCGCTGCAGCGAGAGGCGGGCGCTGCCGGAGTGCTCACTCCTCTCGCGGACCTGGACCGCGTGTACGAGCTGGAGCGAGTCGCTGGATTTGTCCGCGACCTAGAGTGTCAGCGGGTGAGGGCAGATTGGGGAGGGGTGGCTCACCTCTGGATGGGTCGCCCAGAAGATCGGGATCTTGGTGTAATTTTGTGAGGACGGAGGTGCGGGAGGAGTTGCTCCTCTGGGAGGAGGGGCTTTGAAGGTCAGGTAGGGACTCTTGGAAGGTTTTCCTTAAGAGGCCCTCGGTGGAGGAGAGGTTGTTCATGACTCCATGGCTTATGCTTACAGGTGGCCTTGCAGTTCCCTGACCAGCTATTGGGAGACGCTGGGGCCGTGGCTGCACGACTGGAGGAGACCACAGGGTCGAAGATGTTCATTCTGGGCGACACAGCTTACGGCAGGTGTGAATTTGAGCTTGAAGATTGAGGGTGGTGTAGGTCTACTGATGCAGGGCTCATGGTGTTTTCCCCCTAGGACAGTGTCTGCCCCCAGCGGCTGTGTTTTTCCTTGATGATGATTCCTCCTCTCCTGATACTTCCTCCCCTCAATGACAGTGTCTTCTTTTCATAACATTATTTTCTTCAGTGACCACATTTCCCATGAAAGACAGCTTTTCCTGATGAGAACTCTTCTCACTAATGGTATCTTTCCTGCAGCTGCTGTGTGGATGTACTGGGTGCTGAGCAAGCTGGAGCTCAGGCCCTTGTACATTTTGGCCCTGCCTGCTTAAGCCCTCCAGCTCGCCCACTGCCTGTGGCCTTCGTCCTTGGTCAACGTTCTGTGCACTTGGAGCTCTGCGCCAAGGCCTTTGAGGCCCAGAACCCAGACCCCAAAGCGCCTGTGGTGCTGCTAAGTGAGCCAGCCTGTGCCCACGCCCTGGGTGAGCGTTTTTGCCTGTGCATGCAGGAAGGGTGGACCAACTGCTTAGTGCCTTGATAGCCCCATTTCAGTACATTCCTGTAGAGCTCTCGATATGGGCTTGATCCCATTCTTTGCTTTTGGGTCACATTCAGCCTTTTGGGGATGAAGGGGTTCCTGACACCACCCCTTTCTTCCAGAGGCCTTGGCCACTCTCCTGCGCCCACGGTACCTGGACCTGCTTGTCTCCAGCCCAGCTCTTCCCTTGCCAGTGGGTTCCTGCAGTCCAGAACCTGAGCCCCTGGAGCGTTTTGGGCGTCGCTTTCCCCTGGCTCCCGGGAGGTGTCTGGAAGAATATGGTGCCTTTTATGTGGGGGGCTCTGAAGCCAGCACTGACCTTGACCTTGACCCAGACCTGAGCCGGTTGCTCTTGGGCTGGGCACCAGGGCAGCCGTTCTTCACCTGCTGCCCGGACACAGGGCAGACTCAGGATGAAGGTGTTCGGGCTGGACGGCTAAGGGCACGTAGACACTACCTGGTAGAGAGGGCCAGAGATGCCCGGGTGGTGGGGCTGTTGGCAGGTACTTTGGGTGTAGCCCGACACCGTGAAGCATTGTCACACTTGCGGAACCTGGCTCAGGCTGCAGGCAAGCGTAGCTATGTGTTGGCCCTGGGGCGGCCCACACCTCCCAAGCTTGCCAACTTTCCTGAAATGGATGTCTTTGTGCTATTGGCCTGCCCTCTTGGTGCTCTAGCTCCACAGCCTTCTGGTGGCTTCTTCCGGCCTGTATTGGCACCGTGTGAGCTGGAGGCTGCCTGCAACCCTGCCTGGCCACCTTCAGGCTTGGCTCCCTACCTCACACATTACGCGGATTTATTGCCTGGTGAGTGGTGGGGTACTGCCTGAGCTGGAACCACTTGGGGCATGGAATTGGGCCGGTATGGATCCTCTTTTTCCCTCCAGGCTCTCCCTTCCACGTGCCCCTCCCACCACCTGACTCAGAACTGTGGGACACCCCAGATGTGTCACTCATTACTGGGGAACTCCGACCCCCACCTGCCTGGAAGCCATCAAATGATTCTGGATGCTTGGCCCTGACCTTGCGGCCCCAGCTGGAGCTGGCTGAGAGCAGCCCTGCAGGTAAGTGTGCCAAGTCTCTGCTCCCAGCTGAACTCTTTCCCTAAATTCAGCCTGCTTGGCCTCAGTCCCCTCTCTCTGCAGCTTCATTCCTTAGTTCCCGGAGCTGGCAGGGGCTGCAACCCCGTCTGGGTCAGACACCGGCAACAGGAGCTGTGAGTGGAAGACGAGGGATTGCCATCGCCTATGAGGATGAAGGAGGCAGCTGATACCATGTGGGGCCAGAGACACAGATGGGCTGAAGAATTGCTGCAAAGACCCTTAATACTCCCTGCATCAACCCCACTCCTCTGCCTGGATCCTTGATGCAGGGAAGGACAGACAGCCCCTCACTGAAGAAGGGGACCCAGCTCTGTCCTGTTGTGGCACTGGCACGAGGCTTAGCATATAGCGGTTTAATAAATGTCTGTTGAACTGATGGGGACTGACTTGGGGTTTCCTGAAGTCTTATGGGTCCATCTGTCCTCCTGGGAACAGTCCAGGACCTCTGGCCAGTCCCAGTTTCTGGTGTGCAATTGAGGTTCTACCCTTGTCAAAGGTTCCAGGTGGTCTAGACCAGGATTTCTCAACTTTGGTACTATTGACAAATTTGGGTCAGATAATTCGTTGCTGTGAGGGGCTATCCTTACGTTATAGGATGTTTAGCATTATCTCTGGCTTCTGCCCACTAGATGCCCCTAACATACCCTTATTCAATTGTGATAACCAAAAATGCCTCCAGACATTGACAAATGTCTCCAGTGGGGCAAAACTGTCCCTCGCTGAGAACCACTGGTCTAGACCTGTGTTGTCCAATAAAGCAACCGCTAGACATGTATGGCTATTTAAACATGAACTTAAACTAGTTAAAATTAAAAACTCAGTTTCTTAGGGTGCCTGGCTGGCTCAGTCAGAAGAGCATGAGACTCTTGATCTCTCAAGGTTGTGAGTTCGAGCCTTGTGTTGAATGTAGAGATTACTAAAAATAAACTTTAAAACTAAGTAAAATAAATACGGGTACCGGGGTGGCTTAGTCGGTTAAGCATCCTGCTTTAGCTCAAGGCATGATCTCACAGTTCATGGGTTCGAGCCCCACATGGGGCTCTGTGCTGACAGCTCAGAGCCTGGAGCCTATTTCAGATTCTGTGTGTCTGTGTCTGCCCCTCCCTGACTCATGCTCTGACTCCCTCTCTCTCTCTCAAAAATAAATAAACCTTAAAAAAACAAATTAAAAAAATAAAAGTAAGTAAAATAAATAAAAATGCAGTATTTATTTATAACAAGCATATTATAAAACATTATATAGGGGCACCTGGGTGGCTCAGTCGGCTAGGTGTCTGACTTTGGCTTAGGTCGTGATCTCATGGCTTGTGGGTTTGAGCCCCATGTCAGGCTCTGTGCTGACAGCTCAGAGCCTGGAGGCTGCACATTTTGTGTCTCCATCTCTTTCTGCCTCTCCCCTATTTGTGCTGTGTCTCTGTCAAAAATGAATAAACATTAAAAAAAAATAGAATATTATATAAAAACAAGTACATTTCAGTGCTTATTTAGTCACATGAGAGGACAGTGCAGCTACAGGACATTTCCATTATTGCAGGAAGTTCTTTTGGACAGTGCTGGTCTACAATGACTAATTTGTTTCTCCGGGAAATCATAGAAACTTGAATAAACTAGATACTTTTTCTCCTGTTTATTTTTATTCGTCAAACACTACAGGTCCTGAAGGTCTGAATTGTATTTGACTGGATTCCTGTCCTCATAGTGGAATTGGGAAGAGAGGCAGTTAAGTAAGCAATTGCCACACAGTGAAACAGTACCGTCTATAAGGAGGGAAGCCCCTGTGGGCACTTCTTCATTCCCCACATTTGCAGAGAAGCGTGGCATGCTGGCATTGTCCAAAGTTAGTTAAAGAAGCAGGTGAACAGGGAGATGAGGTCCTTGCTCTCAGGGAGTGCCTGGTCTACTGGTAGAGGCAGATCTGTAAAAGGACCATGGCAACAGACAAGGTGGGCACCAATCGTGTATTCTACAAATAATGTATGGAGTGTGCTAGGCACTGGGAATACAGCAGTAAGCTCAAAAACCCTTTCATACTGCTTACATTCTCATGGAGCGGGGGGGGGGGGGGGAGGGAAGAGATGAACAAAATAAAGTAATTCGCATGCCAGATGGTGATAAGTACTATGGGGAACTATAAAGCTGGGAAGGAGTGTAAGGAAGAGTGGGTTGCAATACTCAACAAGATAGTTAGGGAAGGCCTTTTGAAGAATGTGACAAAGACCAAAAGGAAGTTATGGAGTGGGCCACGTGGATAAGTAGAACAGAGAGAACAAGTGCAAGGGTAATGTACCGGGGGTATGGCTGGTATGTTCAAGGAAAAGCAAGGAGGCCGGTGCAGTTAGTGGAAGAATATTAGATGAAGTCAGGTAAGGGGCATGGGAAGCTGCACTGGGAGAGGCCTAGTGGGGCCATTATAAGGACTGTGGCTTTTATTCCAAGTGAAATGGCATTTAAAAATTTTTTTTTCAACGTTTATTTATTTTTGGGACAGAGAGAGACAGAGCATGAACGGGGGAGGGGCAGAGAGAGAGGGAGACACAGAATCAGAAACAGGCTCCAGGCTCTGAGCCATCAGCCCAGAGCCTGACGCGGGGCTCGAACTCACGGACCGCGAGATCATGACCTGGCTGAAGTCGGACGCTTAACCAACTGCGCCACCCAGGCGCCCCTGAAATGGCATTTTAAACCAAAGAGTGACATGATCTGAAGTTTCATGACGTGAACTGAGTGACATGATCCGAAGATCACCAGGGCAACCGGGAAGCCCAGAGCAGGTTATCACCCTGCCTCTGGGTTAGGGAAGGCTTCCTGACAGGGCTTTCCGGGGACCAGTAGGTGTTAGCTGGGCAACGGGATGAGCACGAAGAAGAGTGCTCCAGGCAGAAGAAAGCATGAGCAAGGTGAGAAAGCATGACACTCTCACGGAACTGGGTAGGACGACAAGGGAGGGGGCCCAGGGGATCCAAGCAATGGCTTGGAGGATAAGCTAGAGAGGCTCAAGAGCGGACTCCGGTGTATTGCAGGGCTGGTGGGCCGATCTGGGACTGAATGTCAGGGCTGAGGGGGCGCAGATTTGGAGAGACGCGACAGGGACCACCTAGAGGTCGAGGTACTAATGACGCTAGAGCCTCTTCCGAAGCTCAAGACTACAACAACCACAATCCTCAGCGCTTGCAGTTCCGGCGTCGCCAAGTTCTAGACTGGAGGCGACCCGGTGCGGGGTCACGTGGTGCGGGCGCGTCACGTGGATAAGTCAGGTGACGCTGCGGGGCGGGCGGACAGACTGCGGGGCGGACGGTGGACGCAGGGACGCGGGTTTAGCTGTGGCCCCACGGACCCGAGCCCCGCCGTCGTTGCCGCCATGACGGGGCTAGCGCTGCTCTACTCCGGGGTCTTCGTGGCCTTTTGGGCCTGCATGCTCGTCGTGGGTGAGGCCGGGCCCTGGCGGGCGGGGCCGACATCCAGTCCGAGCTGGTGGGGTTAGAGCCCAGAGGGAGAAGTGGCGTCCCGGGAATGCTGGGCCACTATGCTGGCCCTGTGCCTGAGGCTCGAGGACTTGCCTCATGCCTGTTGGGGCTTCTGACCCTGACAGAGGAGACCCAGATCACCAGCTCCTTGAAGGAGGGTCGCGGGCGGTGGGAGGTAGGGGCCGCGAGAGCAGCCCCGGTCCCTCTCGGTCACTACCACCTCCTCCCCCCGTCTCACTGCTGCCGCCCCTCGCTTGCTCCTGATGGGCCTGCTTGGGTCACGAGCCGACTGTTCCAGTTCCTCTTTTCCCGGTCGTTTTGCCCTCCCCCACCCACAGCTTGTTGGGTAAACAGCGGCTCAGACTGGGCTGGTGGAATCTGGTGTTCTCGGCCAGAGCTTCTGCTCCCTTCTTTTCTCCAGAGTGTCCAGGTCTGCCAGTAGCTGCCGGTGGAGGGACTTGGTCTGAGAGGAGGAGTCACCGGGCGGGGGCATATGGTACTGAGGGAGTGGCAGAAAATGGAGGCCTGAGCAGAGGGATTTGAATAGATAGCCGCGCTTTGACACGAAAGCCAGCTTGAGGACTCTCCCTTGACCTAGGTGTAGGCAGACCTTCGAGGAGATGGCACATCAGCCGGGCAGCAATTTCTTGTGTAAGTTGAGAAGCTTCTCTTTGGAGAGCCGCCTCTAACCCCCCCCCCTTTTTTTTTTCTCTCACTGCTGCAGGAATCTGCTACACCATTTTTGACTTGGGTTTCCGCTTTGATGTGGCATGGTAAGGGAGGGCAGGGAGAGGATTCCCCTAGGAGCTTTTCTGCAGCCTTTCCTCTCTGACCTAAGGCCTCTACTCCACCCCATCCCCAGCTACCTGCGATATGGACCTTTGGGAGATATGAAATGTTTTGTCCCAACATCTAGGACCGGGGGGGTTTGGGGGATTGAGGGCTGGATTTCGTGCCCACTTCTTCACTGGGGCTGAAATTGCTTTCCTCCCTGTTTCCACACCAGGTTCCTGACTGAGACTTCCCCCTTCATGTGGTCAAACTTGGGCATTGGTCTGGCTATCTCCCTGTCTGTGGTTGGGGCAGCATGGTGAGTGTTGGGGTGGTGGGACTGGGGGGAGGGGCTGAGTCATAGCAGGTGGTCATTGGGTCCTTAGTCATCCTGGGGTCAGTGACAAGCTTGGGCTCTGCTCATCAGTTTCTTATCCTTCCACCAGGGGCATCTATATTACTGGCTCTTCTATCATTGGGGGAGGGGTGAAGGCTCCCAGGATCAAGACCAAGAACCTGGTCAGGTAAGTGTAGGGCCTTTGGATGGTTGTCAGAACCAGCTGCATTGTGAGCTGCATATTTGTTTGACCTGACATGCTGCTCCTGACCAGCCCCCAATGGGGTGGGGTATCAGTGGGGGAAATGGTGGCTGGGGACTCTCTGGGGACGAAGGTTGGTTTCTTTCTTATCTTTCTCCTCTCCATCCCCATGCCCACCACTACCAGCATCATCTTCTGTGAGGCTGTGGCCATCTATGGCATCATCATGGCAATTGTGATTAGCAACATGGCTGAGGTATGGAGAACCAGGGTAGGGTGGGCATCTATTCCAGTGTGTTGGGTACAATGCTTAGTGATATTGAGGGAGGGGGAGTGGCATAAGGAGTGGTTTCGGATTACTTTTCTGTCTCCCACAGCCTTTCAGTGCCACTGACCCCCAGGCCATTGGACATCGAAACTACCATGCAGGTAGGTGGATATGTGAAGGAAAAAAAGCTGGGGCTTCATGTCTGTTTCCCCCCCTTCCATGGCCCAGCTTAGACTTATTTCGATAGTCTCTTACTTTGTTTGGCCTGCTTTGCCGAGTTGGGGGTGGTGACTGGCCCCATTAGTCCATCTTGGGCCCTTGTCTTCCTCTCCCCTTGTGCCTGGCTTGGTCTCAATACTCTCTTTCCATCCCCCCAGGCTACTCCATGTTTGGGGCAGGCCTCACAGTGGGCCTGTCTAATCTCTTCTGTGGAGTCTGCGTGGGCATCGTGGGCAGTGGAGCTGCCCTGGCTGATGCACAGAACCCCAGCCTCTTTGTAAAGATTCTCATCGTGGAGATCTTTGGCAGTGCCATTGGCCTCTTTGGGGTCATTGTTGCAATCCTTCAGGTGATGAATCCCCTGGGGGAACCTGTGTCCTTGTCCCCAATCCAGACTCATTCTCCTTCCAGAGGAGCCACGGTGCTCCCTTTCCCTCTATAACCATAGAACCCCTGAATAGCTCCCCCCATTTCATTCCCATTTTTTGGTTTCTCTGTTTGAAGCTTTCTAATCTGGTATCATTGATAACTGTAATGTTTATTTCCCTGCTGCTTTGTGTCTTTGTCTTTCATTGAGTCTTTCTGTTCTGTTATTTTTTCGTCTGTTTATTTGTAGTCTAGACTGGGTTGGGATCTTGGCTGTGTGTCAGTCTGTCTTGGTGTGTTTGACTATGTTTCTCAGGGCTTGTGTGTATGTATGCTGTCAGTAGGACAGCATGTCTGAATTGTGTGCGTCTTGTCTTTGACAATGTGTAAGCGTGGCTAAGGATCAGCCTGATGGTCTGAATGTGACTGAGTGCTTAGCTGGGTTGACTCTTGGTGACTGGTCCTGTCCATATGCCACTTCTCTCCATCTCTCTGTCCCACGCCTAACTCTGTGGTTGTCTGACTGTCCTTGTTCATCTGTGTTTGTCACAGCATGCCCATCCTGGTCTAGTCATCCATCTGTTGTGGTCTGTCCATCCTGCCATGGGTTTGCTAGGCCTGATCTGTCATTTGTCACTGTTTTATCTATTGCTCTGCCTCTGTCTGATTTCTCCTGTTCTTCTTTTGCAGACCTCGAGAGTGAAGATGGGTGACTAGATGATCTGTATGGGTGGGGCTGTGTCCCACTCTTATTTATTTGTGGTTTTCCTGGGACAGCTGGAGCTGTCATCCTTGGCCTTTCAGGGGGCTTGTGTTCAAGAGCCCTCCCTGCACTCACTTGTTTGTCAACTCGGAAGCACTGCCTGGCTGGAGCCTCAGTGTGGGAAGTGGGTCACTGATGACCGTGTGCAGCTGTGCACCTGTGTCCCACCTCCACCCCTAACCCATTTTCCCAGTGTTTGTGAAATAAACGTGGTATTTGTCTGGGTCAGTGCCGCCTCTGTTGCCTTCCTTTGCTACTTTCTTTCAGGGAGGGAGGGTAAACGGGCCTGTAGGCCTCAACCTAATGTCAGCCTCTTGGCACTTTTCTGGCTCATACACAGTCTGTACTCTGGACAGAAGTAGTTCCTGGGTGGGGAGGTATGGTACTGGGCTAAGGACTCTAGCCCTGAACATCCTTATTGAAAGGAACAAGGGAGTCTGGGGATATGGACCCAGGTGATTGTGCAGGGGAAGGGTCTGTCCTTAGTCCCATGTCTTCAAGGTTTTGTCTAAGCCCATATGAGCCATCTGCTTACCTGGCTCTACCCTCCGGCATCCATCACCCTCTACCCCTCTGGAGCTTGGAGCCCATACATTTGCCTCTGCCTATCTCAGTGCCATCCCCTGCCAGTAACAAATTTGAATCCTTGTTCCCGGGGCCCTGTCCAGTTCCTCCCACTTCCGTGCAGGGAAGGTACCTCCTGTTACCCTAGAAGCCCCTGCCACACACGTCTGTCCTCGCCTTTAAGGGTCCTGCCCAGCTGGCGGGCCTTTAATCCTGTTCCTATCGATGAACTGACAAATCCCTAACCTCCCTGTTTGTGTCGCCTAACTTCCAGGCCCCCTTCTTTGGCGGAGTTCGAGCTCCAGCCCACACCCACCCCGAAATGGGTTTGACCCACCCACACCGCCCCATCCAGGCCCCGAATCCAACCTCTGGAGTGACCTTACCGATGTCCGCCCCTCTCCGGTCCCTCGCCACCCCCGGCCCCTCGCTCCGCCGCGTTTGGCCGCCGGCGGGAGGGGCGGGTGGCGGAGGCGCGCGGCGGGTGCGGGCGCGCTGGAGGCGGGGGCCGCGGGGGCGCGCGCGCGGGCGCGCCGGCCGGGCCTGCCCCTCCGAGGCGCCGTAGCGCGGGAGGGAGGCGGCGGCGCTGTGGTCCATCGGTCCTCGGGTCCGTGGGTCTGCCCGGCCGCCCGGCCCCGCCCTGCCCCCCGGGGCGGCTCGGCTCCATGGCCCGCGGCGGCGGCGGGAGGCGGCCCGGGGGCCGCAGGGGCCGCTGACCGGGCGGCGGGAGGCGGCGGGGCCGGGCCATGGGGGACGGAGCCGTCCGCAGCCGCGAGAGCCGGGAACCCAGCCCGAGCAGGAGCGGCACCCCCTGCTGAGCCCCGAGCGCCGGGTGAGAGGGGTGCGCGCGCGGCCCCCAGCCCAGGGCCCCGACATTCCAGACCCGGCCCCGCCAGGAGCGCCCCGAGCGCGGCCCCGCGATCCCCGCCCAGGAGCCGGTGAGAGGCGCCGGCGGTCAGACCCCGGCCTGGCGTTTCCCCACCCCACCCCCACCCCTCCCCCTCGGCTCCCCCCGGACTCTTCTGCCCGCCCCCTGCCAGCCTCCCTTATTGTCCTCGCTCGCCCCGGCCTCGTGGCTCGGGGAGGCGCTCCACTCACGTTTCCTCCTTGCCTCGGCCCCCGCCCCACATCCACGCCCCCCCCCACCCCCCGCCCCGGCTCCACACCCACCCGGTCTTCGCTGCCTCCCCCGTCCCGGGAGCCACGTGTTCAGGCCGCTCTGTCTTCCAGCCCCGCCCAAGCGCATCTCGCAGCCTGGCCGCCAGCCTGACCCAGAACCCCTGCCCGGGAGGGAGGGGTGGGAATGTTTGCACGTGGGGCCGGGCGTCTGAGCTGCCGGGGAGCCTGCATGCATGGCTGTGTACATCGAGGAGCAGCGGCTTTGTTTGTGAGTGTGTGACTCTGCGTTACTGTTACTGTCGCTGGGGTGTGTCTGTGACTCTATATGTAGTTCTCTGTGTGTCCTGAGTGCAGGTGACTTTAGCTGGGACTCCAGGTATCTGTGGTTGTGTGCTGCTGGGTATCTGTGAGACTCAGCCTGCTTCCTGAAGCATTGCCAGAAGTGTTGGTGCTCTGTTGGAACCGCAGCTGGAGCTGTGGCCCAGGCAGACCCTTTCCTGCCTGCTGGTGCTGGACCCACCTCCAGGGCCCATATGTTCCTTCTTCTGGGAATCAGCAGGAGCAGTGCTGCGCAGGCGCCAGAAAGTTCATCCCAATCCTTGAGGTCTTAGAGGAGGGGTGTCTCATGCCCCACCCTGTATTTTGACCTTGTGCTCCGGACGGAAGGGAGCCCATAAACATCTCATTCGTATTTGGGCCTCCTGGATGCTGAGGGCCACTTCCCAGCCTGGTCCTAGTTGGCCTGGCCTACTTGCCACTGGTACCTATCCAACCCAACCACTGCCCACCATGCTTCTGGGAAGACTAAGTGACGTCGTGAGTACCAAGCCCCCTTGCATGGTGGGTACTCAATAAATGGTCTCCCTTCCCCAGACCACGAGTCCTGGGTTGAGGATGCTACCCTGTGGGGTGTGGTCCTCTGGGGGCGCAGGTACACATACGGGTCTGCAGATAAACGTGTTTCCGTGTTGAGGTATGAACCAGTGTGACTAGAAGTCATGTGTCCGTGTTTCTGAGAACACATGGGGGTGTGTGTCAAGTAAGGGCGTGCACCTGAGCGTGAGAGTGCATGAGGCTGTGCTTGTGTGTATGCGTGTCCACGAGGACAACGAATGTACACCTATGTGGGTTAGTACTCAGGTGTGTGAGGATGTGTGAGTAGTGAGTTGCCAGGGACCGTGTCTGTGTATCTGTTTGCAGGAAGAATGTGAGCCCGTGAGTATCACAGGGTACGAGCAGGTAAGTGTGAGGATGTGGATCCGTGAGTGTGAGCAGCGGGCGGGAGAGGGGTGGGTAGCCTTGCCCACAGGGCCCTGACCTTCTGGGTCTGTTTCTCTCTTCCCCCTGTGCAGGCCGGCAGCCGGATGCCCGGGCCCATCGGGCGGGCCGGCGGCCGCCTGCGGGATGAGCAGACTGCTGGGGGGGACGCTGGAGCGCGTGTGCAAGGCTGTGCTCCTTCTCTGCCTGCTGCACTTTCTCGTGGCCGTCATCCTCTACTTTGACGTCTACGCCCAGCACCTGGCCTTCTTCAGCCGCTTCAGTGCTCGGGGCCCTGCCCGTGCCCTCCACCCAGCTGCCAGCAGCAGCACCAACT
Organism: Leopardus geoffroyi; assembly: GCF_018350155.1. NCBI lineage: Eukaryota > Metazoa > Chordata > Mammalia > Carnivora > Felidae > Leopardus > Leopardus geoffroyi. Next base: position 34,577,163 of record NC_059328.1, read on the forward strand.
TCTCTCGGCCCAACACCACTGCCCCCAGCTCGGGGCTCCCTGAGGCTCCCAGTGCCCGGCCGGGCCCCACGGCTCCCATCCTGCCTCCCTGTCCTGACTCGCCGCCTGGTCTTGGTGAGCCTGCAGGGTGGGGCCTGCCTATCGGGGTGGGCAGAAGACCTGACCATTTTGGTTTGGGGAATGACCCATGGGAGCGCTGGGGCTCCGGGTCTGTTGCGAGAGGGCTGTTCCTGGGGTTCCCTTGCCCACCCCTGGGCTGCAGGAGAGGGCTGGTGTCCCTGGATTCTGATGAAGGCCTGATTCCTGCTACCGTCCTGCCTGCAGTGGGCCGACTGCTGATTGAGTTCACCTCACCCATGCCACTGGAGCGGGTGCAGAGGGAGAACCCAGGCGTGCTTCTGGGCGGCCGCTATACGCCACCTGACTGCACGCCCGCCCAGACAGTGGCAGTCATCATCCCCTTTCGACACCGGGAGCACCACCTACGCTACTGGCTCCACTATCTGCACCCCATCCTGAGGCGACAGCGGCTGCGCTATGGCGTCTACGTCATCAACCAGGTGTGCTTCCTGTGGCCCCAGGCCGCGCACCGGCCACCAGGGAACCCATGAGCACCTGTAGGTGTGGGGACCCACGTGCCTTGTGGGGCATCCGTGGGGTTGGGGGCATCCGTGGGTTCTTGTCTGCCTATGGTTGTGAGGAGCCGTGGATGTACGCCTGGGGCTACGTGTACGCCCATGCACACACAGGAAGGTTTGCGTGTGTGTGAAGAGGAGTGTGTGCATGCGAATGTTGGCACGCACACTGACAGGTGTGTGCATGGCCTCAGTGGGGATGAGCCCCATTGTCTACGGTTGATAGGCCCCGCCCCATGGAGGTGGAAATGTAGGGTCTGCTGGCTGTGAGGAGATGTGGAGGAGCCCCAGGAGAGGGAGAGTTAGACCCTGAAAGAGAAATGGAGTCTGCATCAGGGCCAAGGCCATAGCAGAGGCCCGGGAACTCAGCTTAGTGTCTAAGCCTTCCCATGGGCCTCGCTGGGGCTGGCTGCTGGGGTCTGGGGAGGATGCGATCAGGTCCTCCTTCCCATACTTGGGACTCCCATACTTGGACTTGGATCTCTGTAGACTCCAGGAAGATGGTGTGAGATGAGTTGGAGCAGGGCGCTTTGGGAGCACATGGAGGCCCTGTCCAGCCCTGAGGGATGAACAGGCATCAGCCAACAGACAGACTGGAGGCCCCAGGCCCCAGTGAGAGAATGGGTCTCGTGTGTTCGGGAACTGTTGGCTGAGGTGTGGAGTCCAACGTGTAGGGTGGGTAGCAAAGATGATGCTGGAGTTGCTGGTGGAGGCCAAATCCAGAAGGGTCTCTGGAGGCATGTGAAGCAATTGAGCTCCAGGTAACGGGGCACCACTGGAAGGTTCTAAACAGGGAGTGGTGTGTACGTTTCTTATTGGGAAGATTGCTCTGCCAGGGCATCTCGAGGGTTTCTTCTTGGCTGTTTGCCAGGTGGTTGGCTGCACCTGTGAGTGAGAGGGGAGCACAGGAACTGGGCCAGTCTGGGGGAGAACATGACTCTGAATTCTTTTTTGCATGTGATGAGTTTGAGTGTCTGGGTGAAGTATGAGAGGAATGTTCAGGAGGCAGTTGGACCAGGAGTGAGGCCTGAGGTGCAGAGAGGGATCTGGGAGCCACCAGCATGCACATGGTCCTTAAAACCCAACAACATCCAACCTGCCCAGGGAGCATGGGACCCGAGAGGAGAAAACCAGTATGTAAGGGACGGGTGGAGAAAGGGACAGTGCCACAGAGGCTGTGAAGGTTGGCCAGAAATGTTCAAGGAGCCCCTGGAGAGTGTGGTGTCCCAGAGGCCCAGGAATAAGTGTCCAGAAGGAAGCATGGTGGCTACGTGAGTATTGCCGGGGGAGTGAGGATGTGGACTAAGAAGCGTCCAGTGGATTTAGCAACAAGGTGGGCCCAGCGAGAGCCATTTCAGGGGCATGGTGGGGGCGGAAGCAGATTGCAGTGGGTTGAAGAAGGAATCAGATTTGACAAAATGGAAATAGCCAATTGGAGACAACTCTTTAAAAAACTACTCTGCTGAGAAGGGAAGGCAAAGGTAGGGCGGTGGCTAGAGAGAGGTTTATTTTTCAGATGGGGTAAAACTGAGCGTGCTTATGAGCTGCGTGGGAGAAACCTAGGGCTCCTGGCTGGTGAGAGAGGTCAGAAAGGAGAGCCGATGAGCCAGGAGAAAACACAGAGTTGCTGCAAGGGCTGGCAGGAGAGAAGTGAAGGGCCAGGAGGAAAGAGAGCAAGCAGGGCTAGGTGGTTTAGGGGAGCAGCTCTCACCCCGTCAGGCCCAGGTTGGCTGGTGGGAAGGAGGGGCCAGGATTCCTCTTCTTCTTCCAGCAGGGCCCACCCTCTCCAGTCTGGCTCCAGTCTGTAATTTATGAGTTGGGACAGGGGCTCGGGGTCACCTCCTTCCATGGGATCCTCCTCGCTCTGGCCAGAATTTGGAGCTTGGGCCTGCATGGCCAGGAACCCAGCCTCAAGGAGGCCTGGCCCTGCAGCCCTATTTCTCAGGGGACCCCCAGGCTCACTGGGCCATGGCTGCCTGTATACCCTGTGCTTGTCATTTTGCTGGGGAGACCAGTGAATCTAGCCAGGTCCTGTCCCAGTCCCAGAGGCTGCCCAGGGAGTTGGATGTGGATCCAGATGAGCCAGAGGGGGCAGGTGGCTGAGACTTAGTGGCTCAGTCCCCATTGTTTCTTTACCTTAGACACTGGTCATTTGGGGCATTCATTGTTCATCTCATTTTGTGACTGTGCTCAGCAGGGATACAGGGCTGCTCTTCTCTAAGGTTCCCACCAGCACAAAGATGATGCCTGGCATCAAGGACAGGGCTGTAGGGCGTGCTGGAATGTAGGGGTGAAAGGAGTGAAATGAGAGCTCTGAATCACAGTTTACCCAGACACTGGCATAAGTGAGGCTCATAGGAAAGAATGAATAATTATGCTGAGGAGGGGAGGTTTGATCAGAGAGGCCTTGCCAGACATAAGCCTGATAAGCAGAGAAGGAGAGCATTCCAGAGCTAACACCGAGGCCTTGAGGCAGTAAAGCCCGGCATGTTCTGGGGCTGCTGAGGAACATAGTACAGCTGGGCCATGGGGTCTGAAGGCAACAGCCAGAGAGGAGACTGGAGCCAGGTCATGGAAAGCCTTAGAAGTCAGGTCCAGGACAACAAGCTGGACTTAGGGGATCCACTCGGAGGGCAGGGCGGGGGCGGGGGGTAGTAGTAGGCCCCTGGGGACTTCTGGACAGTGGTAGAGTGGCAGGTGCCTGCCAGTCACAGGCCCCGAACTGACCTTTCCCCTGCGCCAACCCCAGCATGGTGAGGACACCTTCAATCGGGCCAAGCTGCTCAACGTGGGCTTCCTAGAGGCGCTGAAGGAGGATGCCACCTATGACTGCTTCATCTTCAGTGACGTGGACCTGGTCCCCATGGATGACCGAAACCTGTACCGCTGTGGTGACCAGCCCCGCCACTTTGCCATTGCCATGGACAAGTTTGGTTTCCGGTGAGGGCTCCTTTCTCAACTGGACCCAGACTCCCCACCCCTACTGTCTGCACCACACCCAGCGCCCCCTTGCTTCTGGCCCTTGTGGCACACTCTCCCCCACCCCATCTCTGGCCCTCCCTCTGGAATCCCCTCAGGCCTCTCACTGACTGACACCTGCCCTTCCATGCCACAGGCTGCCTTATGCTGGGTACTTTGGAGGTGTGTCGGGCCTGAGTAAAGCCCAGTTTCTGAGAATCAATGGCTTCCCCAACGAGTACTGGGGCTGGGGTGGCGAGGATGACGACATCTTCAACCGGTGAGTAGGGGCGGGGCGGGAGTAGACCGGGTGCAGAAGGTGCAGCGCAGACTGGGCGAGGCTCCTTGCCCTTCCTGGTGCCTGCTCCAGCCCGTCTGTCCCCATCCCCAGGATCTCCCTGACTGGGATGAAGATCTCGCGCCCAGACATCCGCATAGGCCGCTACCGCATGATCAAGCACGACCGGGACAAGCATAACGAGCCCAACCCGCAGAGGTGACCCCAAGTGCCCTTAATCCCTTACTCCCTAGAAGTGACTCCCCAGTGCCACTGATCCCCAGATGTTTCTCCAAGGCCCCTGACCCTCAGTTCCTAGAGATGACTCCCACATCCCTGATTCCTGTTCCCTAGCCCCTAGCTCAGCCTCACTCCAGACTTCTGTCCTCCTAATTCCGAGAGGTGACAGGAATGTAAAGGCAGGGCTCAAATCATCACCGAGTACATTACATTCCCGTCAGTGTCCTCACAGACCTCCCTTGTGCCAGAGCAGATGGGACAAGAGATAGCAGGCGCCGGGCACAGCTCCTGGGCCTGGGGACCCAATAAAGGTGGCCTGAGCGATGTGGGGCAGGGCGCGGAAAGATAGTGCTGGCCTTTCTGAGACGGGAGTGGGCTGCTCCGTCCCCGAGGATGCGGCAATATTTGGTGTCTGGTGCTGGCTGGGAGGAGCACCTGAGGGCGCATGCAGTGTAGACCGGCACTTCCTGGCACTGCTTTAACCTTGGTGGGAGGGGGGCCCAGAGCCAGTCCCAGCTGGACATCCCATGTGAAGTTCATTCCAGGGAGGGAGACAGGCAGTTGCAGCACAAGGTTCAGGGCATGTACTGTCCTGGCAGAAAGAGGGAGTGATGGTGGGAGTCCTCCTGGAGGAGGTGATGGTAAACTCGGAACTTGGAAAGGTTATTTATTCAATAGGTACTTGTCACACACCTGCCTTGGGCACAGTGCTGTCTTCACCAGGCTAGTGGAGGTGGTCAGTTTGGAAAGGAATAGCATTTGCAGGAGTCTGAAATGTGAACGTGCCGAGAGTCTGAAAGTCTGGTATTACAATCTCTGAAGGCTGGGAGTGACAGTAGAGGGGTCAGTGCTGGGTGTTTGGGGTCGCATATCCCAAGATGAGAGTTTCACTTTTGTCCCAGGGGCACTGGGGAGTCACAGAAGGGCTTTAAGCAGGGGACGGGCAGGATGAGATTTGTGTTTGAAAGGATCACCCTTTGAGTTTGAAGAAGGTGAAGGGCTGGCAGAGCTGCTGGTGGGCCAGGAAGGGAGCCGACCAGGCTTGGAGGAATCCGCCGGGCCCAGGGGTGTGATAGGTGTGCGCCTGCTGTGCCCCCAGATGGATCAGTAGGCTTGTTCTCTTCTGAACCCAGGATATAAGAGTTGGGAGGTCGGTTGCAGCACCAGTGGAAGGTTGACATTTGGCAGGAGCATGAAGCACAGGGCACAGGGAGCTGATGAAAGAGCAGTTCAGATAACAGACGTGGTGAGCGGGGGAGGGAGAAGAGGGGCTGCAGGGCATCCAAGGGAGAGTGCTCGGTGTTGGGATGGCTCCAGAGAGGGATCCAAGCCGAGCTCGGAAGGACCTGAAAGGTCCAAACAGTTGGGATGAGGGTGGGAGCAGAGCTCTAGAAGCACATGCCAGGAGCCTAGGTCCTGTTTCAGGCCTAGGTGTCATCATCAGTTCGTGATATCTGCCTTGGGTGAGGACGTGGCAAGACAGCACAGCGTTTCTGGCTTAAGGAACTCTGGATGGTGGTTCCATCCACCTAGTTGCTTTTGTCTCAGATCCCGTTCTCCTGGATTCTTCTTTCACTCACCCTACATGTCTAAACCATCAGCAAGTCGTGTCCGTGCCATTCCCAAAACACATCTGAGCCCATCCACCTCTCCCTCCACCGCCTCTGTCATTTTGTCTGGACTACTGCAGTGGCCTCTCACCATCTTCCCTGTTTCCCCTTGCCCTTCTGCAGTTCACATCCTCTGTCCCCCCCCCCCCCCACCCCACCAATGGGCTAAAAATCCCTGTCTTCTCACTCACAGAATAAAAAAACTGCTTCCTCTGACTTACATAGCCCTGCCTCTACATGCTCTAGCCTCCATGCTATTCCTAAGCCCTTGGCCCATTAAGCTCTAACCCCTTGCTGTGCAAATTCTCATTCCCAGTTTAGGGTCAGGATTTGCTTACCTCTGCCCGAATGCTCTTCCCCTGCTGTCAGTGTGGTGTCACATGTTCACCCCTTCCAAGGCAGCCATCTTGGTCTCCCTCTCCTGTTTCCCTTAGCACCCGGATGTGTTCCTTGTCTGTTACCTGTCTTCCCTAGTGGAATAGACTTGCCACAAGAGGAAGAACCTTACTGTCCTGTTCATGGCTGTGTCTCTGGTACTTAGAGCAGAGCCTGGCACTTGGGGACTGCTCAGTAAGTAAGTGGTGAGGGACAGGGAAGATAGCACAGAGAAGAGGGGCTTGGGGAGTGAAGATGATGACCCGACACAAGACACATCACATTTGAGGTGCCTGTGGGTTACCCATGTCTGGGTCTAAGGCTTGGAAGAAAAGTCTGAGATGAGAGATTTGTGAGGGTGTCACAGTTCTGGATTCAAGGGTTTAAGATCTCTGTTCTGAAGGCAGATGCCAGAGCAAAAGGGCTCCAAGCAGATGACGGGCAGAGGGGGTGGTGAGAGAACGGAGTCATCCCTGGAAGAAGCCAGGATGGTTTGAGCCTTAGCCCAGAAATCTCATACTGGGTTTACTGGGTTTACTGGGTAACCCTGATCTGGACCCACTTCCATCTTATCTAGGTTTACCAAGATTCAAAACACGAAGCTGACCATGAAGCGGGATGGCATTGGGTCAGTGCGGTACCAGGTCTTGGAGGTGTCTCGGCAACCGCTCTTCACCAATATCACAGTGGACATTGGGCGGCCCCCATCATGGCCCCCTCGGGGCTGATACTAATGGACAAAGGCTCCCAGTGCCAAGGATTGCCTGCCAGAGGACTGACCTATATAGCCTGGCTGGTGGTTGCTCGATGGGGGATCTCCCAGGACTGAGACTGTGGGCTCTGTTTCCGGAGGGTCTTCAATAGGCCCCCCCTGCAGCTGCACCTGGAAGTTTCAGAACCTACTCTGGGGGACTTCCAACCTGGGCAAGCCCCTCAAGTGTGGCCCTCTCTGGGGTCAACCCTTCTTCCTGCCCCTTCCTCCCCGGCCCAGCCCTCCCTCACCGTCAGGGTCGGGCCAGCCCCTGCACTGCCTCACCGAGTGGCCTGGGCTAGGTCACTCCACCTCTCTGTGCCTCAGTTTCTCCCCCCTTGAGTCCCTCTAGGGCCTGGAAGAGTGGGAGGTGTGACTAGGGGGCAGTGTCGCTTCCAGGGGGAATTCTCAGACCTGAGGATCCCCCGTACTCCCAGGGGAGGGGAAACCTTTTTCATTCAACATTGTAGGGGCAAACTCTGGTGCGCCCCCTGCTGAGGAGCAGCCCCAGGAGGGGACCAGAGGGGGTGCTGTGTCGCTGCCCGGGATCTTGGGGTTGGGCTTTGCATGCGGGGCAGGCGGGGCTTAGATCAGTCAGTCAGGTTCTTGCCTCCCTGTCTCGGAGAGAAGGCAGTAGCCCCAGGGCCGGCTCGTTGTTTGTACATTGCACAGAAACTTGTGTGGGTGCTTTAGTAAAAAACGTGAATGGAGCAGCCCCTTTGTCTGCTTGAGGTTGGGGATCTAGGTCCCTCTGTGTGTTGTGGGAGGGCACCTGGCCCAATTCTTCTGTCTGGCCCGGGCTGTCCTGGTTCCCCAGGCCCCTCCAAGGGCAGTCGCTCGCGAGACTTCCGCCAACCCTAAGAGGAAAGGTTTACCCTGCCGCTGCCTCCGGGCTAGGGGAGGCAACGAAGTAATAATCCCAGGGGGAATCCCATTTCTGGGTTCTTCCCACCTGCCCCGAAGCCGAATGCTGCCCAGAGATGAGCCCACAGCGCTTGGCGTCAGAGCTCTGTGGATGGTCGGACTTCCAACCCACCTGCCTCCGCCGTGGGTCCGACTCCCCGCGAGCTGGCGCCGCCCTCCCCACCTGGGATGGCTAGGGGCGGGGCCTGGGTAGCGGCGCGGTCTCCCGGGTGACGGCCGCGCGGAAGAGGCGGGGCTAGGGCCCTGGTCTCCACTGCCCGGCTCCTGGGGGCCGTGACCGGGAATCGCGGCCCCCGAGAGTCAGGCAGAAGCGAGGCAGAAGGGACAGCGCCAGAGGCCAGTGCTCCCAACCCAGTAATTCCAGTCTCTGACTGGCGGCAGAACAAGGGTGGGGCTTGGGAGAGGCCGGCGAACGCGACAAGCTTGAGGGCGTGGCCCGCGAGGCCAGCGAGGGGCAGGGCCCAGCCTTGGACTACCAGCCTTGTAGTGATTGATGCTGCGCTCCGACCTGCTCTCCCGCAGGTCGGAGCCTGGGGCCGCTTGTCGCGGAGTGGCGGCGCGGGCGGGCCATGTCTTGGGACTCCCCGTCGCTGTGGGTGCTGGTAGAGGAGCACGTTCCGCTCCCGGAGCGGCCCGAAGTGAAGAGGATTCTGGGGGAGACGACGGTGGACCTGAGCCTGGAACTGCGGGCAGAGGTGGGGAGTGGGCTCATGGGTCACTCCAGGCCTGTCCCACGATTCGGGTGATTTCCCCACCTCCTCCGGATCCCTGGCCCTGCCCGATAACTCTCGAGATCTTGCTGCATCTCACTGTCCGCCCAGCCCTCTTGACTCCTCTCTGCCCCTCAGTCCCCCAGCCCCCTTCACGCCCGTCACTTCTCTCCCCAGTCGCAAGGTGTCCCAGCTCTCCTTGCAGGTGGTGATGCTACAGTCACTGCTCCGTGAGGCTCGATCCTCCCAAGCCTCTGGCTCCCGACCCACCTCTGACCCCTCCTCCCTTCTGGCACCACCGCCCCTCCTAAGAGACCTCGTGCGCCAGGAACTGAGACAGCTACTCCTTGGTCTCCGCCAGAAGGCCATCTGCGAGGGCAGGTGGGAACCTCAGACCTAGGGCTAAGCCCCACAGCAAAACTAAGAGGGGCTAGCCCTGTGCCTGATAAGGGGCCAGGATTGCCTTCCTATGGTTCCCTGGAAGGAGCCTTGGAGTTTCTTTCTGTGATCTTCTGCAGAGACCAGACCCAGGCTTGGATCCACTATAGCCCCAGGGTCCTGCGCTTTGCCCTGGAGGAGCCTGGGTGTAATTTGCCAGAACAGGAGATATTCCAGATGAGAGCTGGTGAATCCAGGTAAAGTGGAGGTGAATCTAGGTAGGAGAGGAGGGATCGCTCCTTGCTTAGCAGAGGGCCCCAGCCAGCTGGTGGGTTCCACCTGGCTCCACGGAGAAGTTCCTGGCCTGAAGCTGGACCTCCTACAACCACATGTATGGATCAGTGAGGGCTGGGTTAGAGAGCACTGGGGACCAAATGAAATAAGTGAGAAAGGAGCACATTCGTAAGTGAATGGAAGCAGCCACTTATTTCTAGTTCTTACACAACTCTGTGGGGAGCAGTGGCCCCCTTTTACAGATGAGGAAACTAAAACTCAGAAGGGATACTCGACTTGCACAAGGTCACACACACTGAAGGGTGGCAGAGCCCATTTGCAAACCCAGGCTCCAGAACTCCTCCCCTTTTGCACTATGTTATGTTGCCTTTGTGAGAAAAGACACAGGATTGTCTGGGAGAAGTGGCATTCGTGTCCTGAAGGCCTGGGGTGAGGCAACATGGGGGGGGGGGGGTTGTGATGTTGGCCTCATCTGCCAGCAGCAGTCAGAGGGACCTCAGTGTCATCAAGGACCAGCTGAACGTGTCCAGCATCGACCAGGTTGCCAGACACCTGCGGTGAGGCCCCTGAGTGTGCGTGGTGAGGGTGGAGACAGGGAGGATGGGGCTGGGACCAGTCTTGAAGTACTGGGACTGGACTGTGAGAGAGGAGGAGGAGGCCGCACATCTGGTGGGGAGACCAGGAGGGGAAGGCTGAGAGGTGGAAAGGGCAGGTTGCTGCAGGGCCTGTGCAGTTGCTTCCAGGAAGTGGTTAATGATGGATGCCAGCAGGCGCTGAGCCCCGAGGATTTTTATCCTGAGGTGGGGAACCACGGAAGGGTTTTGAGAAGGGGAATGGCCGTGATGCAGGGCAGAATGGAGGCAGGACGAGGCCCATGCAATAGAGAGGATGGTGGGCACTGTGAGGGAGGCAAGGGACGGACACATCCTGCCCAGGGAGAGGCCCGCAAGGGCTGGAAGGCTGGGCCAGCGCCCGGCCACAGAGAGCAAGGTGGGCTGAGGAAGGAGGGCCTGGTGGAGGTGACAGCTGGAGGTTAGCGCTATGTGGACGGCTCAGCTGAGACAGTCCTGTGGCACTGGTCCTGGCTGCCTAACTCCCATGTGTCCCAGGAGCCTCCTGGAGGAGGAGTGTCACACGTTGGAGAGGATGATCCCCATCCTACAGGTGAGCTGTGGCCCTGGGCTTCGCTGCCCAGAGCCCTTCTGCTGAGTGTAGACTCACCTGCCTCTCACCTGGTGTGTGAGACCCACAAACGGGCATGTCCATGTGCGTATGTGCATGTAAAGGTGTGCGAGTCCTGTGTCCTTTTCTCACACGTGCACGTTCCCTGTGTGTGTGTGTGAATCCAGAAGATTCTGGTTGAGCTCCTAAGTCCAAGGTCAGCACTTTTAGATTAACTTGTGAAATTTGCCCCTGGTCCTTGGCTCCTTCCCTTCCCTAAGTCTGAGTCCAAGCCAGCCAGCACTTTACCAAGCTGGGCTTTTTGGGCGGAGGGTGGGAGTGTGCTGTCCCCAGGGACTGCCTGGGCTGGTTTTGGGGTCCCGCCATGGGATCATGGCCTCTGTATCCTGCCCTGCCCCTCCCCTGCCTGTGGCCGGGGCACTGAGCCAGCTCTCCCTGCAGCGCCACCTGGAAGAGGAGTATACAGGGGCATCCCAGCCCTCTGAGGCCACCCTAGAGCCCACCCTGGCAGGTAAGGATCCCAAGCGGACCCCAGAGCACCCAGCCTGCTGCCCCCTGCCCCACACTTGTACACACCCTGGAACTGCTGGGTGCTGTGACTCAGGTACACCTGTCCTCCAGAGCTACGGGAACAGAAGGTGGCCATGCAACAAGAGCTGCAGGTGCCTCTGAGGCCTTCCTGTGTCTCTTCCAGCCACAGGTAAACCGGAGCAGGTGGATGGCTGACAGGGTAGGCCTAGGGTCAGGCCACTGCTCACTCACAGCTACTCTTTCCTGTTCAGGCAGCAGCCCGCGGGGTCCTCCAAGGGTCTCAGACCCTTGCCTTGCCTCCGTGGGGCTTCTGGAGTTTGGGCTGAGCCTCTCCGGTGCTGCCTGCCTGCCCCTCCTCTGGAGCGCTGCCCCCGACCTCGAGGCCTGACTACCACCTGCCGCTGGGGACGGAAGCTTCAGCGCAGCCCTGGGAAAAGGCCAGCTTCTACTCCAATGTCCAGTACAGCACCCCAGGCCCCAACCTGAACAACCGGTCACAAAGTAGGCTTCGGCTCCTGGTGGAACTCGCTCCATCCGCTGCTGCCACCTCTCAGCTGCCGTGGCCCAGCCCGCTTCAGATCTCATCTTGGTTGGATGGGCCCTGGCCAGGACGCCAAGGCTGTCTGTCTGTCTGGCCCTTGCCCCACCCCCTCGCCAAGTCCCTAGTGTCTGCTTCTGACAATCATAGCCTTTGGCCTTTCTTCTCCCAGCCCTCCACAAACTCTTGGCAGGCAGAGGTCTCATCCCAGCCCCAACTCTTGTCCCCCTGGGGGACTCACACAAAGCACAGCAGCAGCTCAGAGACAGGAATAGAAATTTCATTAAAATCTATGGACTTTAAAATCCTAGTGGTGCACGGATGGGTAGGGGTGGGCGGTGCACCGTTATTGCTACAGAGGATTAGAGGCGGCTGTTCTGGGGCTGTCACTGCACAGAGGGGCACAGAGGTTGGACAGACAGACACTGCAGGGGGAGGGAGCTCTGGCTCCAGAGAGGGGATGGGGCACGCAGGCTGGGGCCATTTGGCACATGAACAAGGGCAGCCCAGTTTGGGAAGCCTGGGCCTTCCTTTCGCCTGGTGGAGGGAGGGCAAGGGGGTTTCATGTAAGGTCCCCTTCCCCAGGGCTCTGGGTCCAAACCTCCTGCTGAGCAGCACCCCACCCCTACCCCCCAGAAACTAGTGCTTTGGGCAGGCTGCTGGGTCATGGGCCTCTGCTGGCTGGGCCTGACAGCTAGGGCTGGAATGAGGTGTGGAGACCCCAGAGCAGCCAAGTGAGGTCCAGGCAGGCCTGGAAGACAGAGGGGGCCCAAGGCTGGGGGCATGGGAGTGGCAACCACGATAATACAATTTTTACAAAAATAATTACACAGACAAACAGGGCCGGGTGGCACAGCCTGACGAGTAACACTGTATAGCCCCTTAGCCCGTCACCCTGCTCCCAGGTAGGAAGACCCAAATTTGCCTGGGCAGGGCTGGGGTCTGCTCTGAGGGCAGGAACACTGGTCAGGAGGCTGGAGGCCTAAGGAGGGGGACAGGTAGGGGGCCAACCTAGAACCTCAGCTCAGGGCAGAGTGTGGGGGCATCAGAGGCCATGTAAAGCCCAGCAGATCTCTGGGGACCTGGCCTGAGACCCCTCCAAAGTGCTTTGGGCCCCCCACCGACCCTCCCATCGCCCACACCCATCCCCAGCTGCCATCTTGGCATCCAAGGGACCTGTAAACACTGGGGACACGAGCACAAATGACCACGCTACCAGTGATGGCCAAGGTGACAGCAGCCACCCTGGCCAGGGCATGGCAGGGGCAGGCGGTGACACCTGTCCCCTGTCTCCCCAGTCTCTGTGGTGGGAGCATGGGCGGGGGTGGGGCACTCCCCGGGCAGCTGTGCTCATATCCGGGAGTCCTGCAGACGGCTAGAGCCGTTACTGCCCACCATGGGGATCTGGGCTTTGTCTGGGTGCAGCGGCTGGACCTCAAGACCATCTTCAGGAGAAGGCGGTATGGTGGGGGCATAGCGTCCAGTCCGGTGCTCCAGGAGGGCGGGGCCCCAGTCTCTGCTTGGCTTTGTGGCATTTTTCAAACGCTGCAGGAGAGGTAGACATGGGGGGTGGGCAGGGCACTTCAGAAAGAAGCCATTAAGCCCCATCCACCCACCCCCTCCCGGTTCAGCTAGCTGCTGCCTGCCCCCACCCCTCACCTGGAGGAGGGTGTCCCCATCTGTGCGGCAGAGCTGGAACAGGGCATAGAGAGGGATGCAAATGACGGAGGACAGAGCCAGAAGGAAGCCGATGGCTACAGCCCAGCCTGGATACTGGTAGTGGTTGTAGGTGATTGGCTGGTACTGGATCACCGTGAAAATGAGAATGAACTGCAGAGAGGAGGGACGGGAGTGCACGTGAGGCCTGCCCAGTACTCTCCACCCCCGCCTTTCCCCAGGGCTCGGTCCTCCTCTCAGCACTCCTTCCCTTCCTCTCCAGTTTCCCAAACTAGAAAGAGACATTTTTGGGGAAAGACAGGGGCAAAGTCAAGTTCTGGGTAGTGGAAGAAGTGGAAGGAACCAGAGGCCAAGGCATGGTGGGCAGGTAGGCATTGCGGAAGAGGAGAGGTCCATCTTCGCCATAATCCCGAATCAGCCAGGGAACAATCGACGTCCCCTTTGAAGTCAGTCAGTTCTGCTCAAAGACTCGCAATGGCTCCCTATTGCCTACTGAAGTAAGACCAAATCCTTGGCCTTAGGGCTTTACCAACTCACATCCAGATCTCAGCTCATCCTTCTGGCCACATGACCCTTGTCTCAATGTCTTGACTGCACCCAGCATTTTCCTCCCTCTTCATTTATTCTGGAGAATCCTCTACATTTTCCTTTTGTCAGATGCTGTGCAAATGTCACCCCCTTCAAGAAGCTCTCCAGATTTCTCATCCCTCTTCCTCAAAGGGCTCTCAATGGCATTTTCTGTCTGCTAAGCGTTTAATGTTTCCCATAGCCTGGGGACCTCCTGGGATTGCCTCAGCTCTGGGTCTCTAGGGCCCAGCACAGTGCCCGGCACAACCTCACTTGCTGATCTGAACTGACTTGTGCAGAGAGGTGGGGGCAATGGGGGAGATGGGAGCGCGAAGCCCTCTCTATGGCTGTAGAGAGGGTGATAGCCCGGGGAGGCCCCAAAGGCTAGAAACGATGGGTGTCAGGCTGGAGGCCAGGAGCCGCTTTGGAAAGAGATGAGTGGGACGGGAAGTGGAGCCTGGGGCCACAGCAGCAACAGCAAAAAAACTAAGGAAGCGGAAAGATGGGTGGGTGGCTCATGGACCACCCAGAGGGCCTGGGTATGTGTGCGCCACTCACCAGGAGGGCTCAGCATCGGCCTCCTGAGCTCTCAGATGCATCCCAGTGACCAAATTCAGGAGAGCAAGACCCACATCCAGTGGGGGGCCCTCCTGGGATGCTGCACATAGTGAAAGCTTATGTCAAGTTTCCTGAATGGAACTAGATCCTGATCCCTGACGGAAAAAGATGGTTTGTCAAAAAGAGTTTTTCAGAAATATAAAGAAGTAAAGCTCCCAGAGAAGACACAACAGCCCAGACACACGAGTCCACGGGGCCTGGAGTCCTCACCTTAAGGTGACTCCAGCCTGGCTTTCTGAGCACAGAGAGGGCACTGCCCACCTTGTCTCAATCTCGCAGAGACACGGGACCCAGGCCAAGGCTGCCCCTCTGGAAGCTTCTTGTGCCCATCTCCTTCCTGCCTCCTTCCCTGCCTTGATCGGTACCCCAGGTCTCTGCCCAGGGTGGCAGCCTCCTCGGAGCTCTAGAGGATGAGCTCCCCTCAGGCTGGTCCTGGGCACGGCCTCAGCCACAACCCCCAGAGAGCAGGGCACTTGGCAGCAATGTCTGGCCTCCCTGGCCTCCCACCACTTACAGGAGGCTTCTGTTCCTCCTGTTTCAAAGCTGGGCCAGTGGCCAGAGCTGGTGCCTGTGCCAGCCTCGGGGAAGATCCCACACCCCCGATGTGGTGGAGGCCTCAGCCCTCAGGGGCCTTCCCCACCGCACCCAGAAACATGAGCCAAAGTGGAAATCCGGTGATGAGCTCCCTGTGGCACAGAGAAGCTGGGTTTGACGGGAACGTGACTGAATGCTGCCCTTGCCACTGGGCTGACCCTCCCGTCACTCAGAGATGGCCCTGCCTCTTTGCGGAGTGACCACTTCACTGTCAAACACTTTGTGCCCCTTCCTCCCACCCTGACCATAAGGGGGCAAAATCAGATAGTAGTCCATGGAGCGCTCCCCCTTCCTGCGGGTGTTTCTAGTGTAGCACTGGCCCAGCCTGCAGGCTCCAGATTGGACTACCTGCTTTGAAGGCTGGCTCTGTCATTTATTAGCTGTGTAAACTTCGGTCGATTACTTAACATCTCTGTGCCTCCATTTCCTCATCTGTAAAGTGGGAATAATAACGATACCCGAGAGTTGTATCACATGAGTCGATACATGAACACCGTGCAGAAAATGCCTGGTTGCTGGCCATGGGGAAGTTCCCTCCACCAATTCGTCTCCCTCGTGGGAGTTTCCCAGGTGTTGAATACTGGTGGAGATATTCCCTCTCCCAAGTCTGGAAGGTTTAAGAGGTTGCCCCTGACCCTGAGCTGACATCTGACTTGTACCACCCGCTTCTGGAACACTCACGCATTCACACCACGTACTCCAGGCACCTCAGCTAAGAGGGGTTGGAGGTAGGAGCTCAGCAAAGCCAATGGAGCTGACACCAATATCACTAATTGTTCCTGAGGCCTCTCTGGGGATACCAGGCAGGAACGCCAAGGAGGCAGGGAGGGCCAGCTCTCAGCCGCTGCCAGCCTGCTTTCCCCTTCCAAGGCTGGGCACTGTCTTCAGTCAAATCCAGGGCTCTATATGCTCCCTTCCTAACCCCAGGCCAGTGCCTGGGTGCTTCTAAGTCTCCGCCTGACGATGCAACCTCTCTCCGTCTCCCAATGGCCAGAGTTGTGGAAGCAGAGACCCCGTAGGGGAGCTCTGGCCAGATGAATGGGCTCCTGTTCTCCCTCTGCTGGTTCCCAAGAGAAGGACACTCGCCTGGGGGCAGCAGGGAGGGAGGGGCCAGCCCTGGAACTTACAAAGATGATGGCCGGAGAGACAAAGCGCCAGCAGATCTGGAAGAAGATGGGCGGCGGGAATCCCAGCATCATCTGGATGTCCTGGAAATAGTTCCGGTGCCCTGGAGAGAGCGGTGTCAGAAGGGCTGGGAGAGCAGCTTGGATAGGCGGGGGCTGGGCCCAGAGAGGCCACAGAAGCTCAGGCACTTACCGTAGATGTACATGATGGACACACACATGATGCAGGAGATGACAACCAAGGAGAAGCTGGCCGCGTAGTTGTCCATTAACAGCAGCCAGTAGATGCCTGCCTACGGGCCAGTGGGCAGCTGAGCCGGGGGTGCCTGAGGCTGGGCTCCCCCACCCACTATGCCCCCCTACCTTGGCAACTCCAGCCCAGCTTTTCCCTCAGGTCTTACCTGGCTGGTGAGGGGGATGCCCAGTAGGAAGCCAGCCACAGCCACGCCCAAGGTCACATAGGTCTTCTTCTGCAGGATCCACTCATTTCCCACCTCATCCACAATGGCTGTGACCAGTGTCTCTAGGAGGCAGAACTGCAGGATGTGGCCATCAGAGCAGGGGCCTGGCCTCTGGCCCTGCCTCCTCCCTCCCCAAGCCACTGGCCCAGGTCCTGCACCTCATACCTGAGTGCCCAGCCCCAGCAAGATGAGCATGAAGAAAAAGAGCAGGGACCAGAGCGGGGAGATGGGCAGCAGCGTGAGGGCCTCAGGGTAAGCCACGAAGGCCAGGCCAGGGCCGTGGTCAGCCACGCGGGACACGTCCACACCCAGGTGATTGGCCATGAAGCCCAGGATGGAGAAGATGACGAAGCCAGCATAGACGCTGGTGGCACAGTTAGTGATGCTGATGATGATGCTGTCCCTGTTGGGGAGGAAAATGGGGCTCAGGATGTGCAATTTGCTTCCCTTTGCCCAATTAGGGCTGAGAGAAGAACTGAGATGGAAAGTTCTAGGAACAGAAGGCCCCCCAACCTCTTTCCTGGTCTGCTCTGGGCCTTTCTTTATTTTTTTTTTTAAAGTTTATTTATTTATTTTTGAGAGAGAGAGAGAGAAAGAGAGAACCAGTGGGGGAGGGGCAGAGAGAGAGGGAGACACAGAATCCAAAGCAGGCTCCAGTCTCCGAGCTGTCAGCACAGAGCCAGACGCGGGGCTCGAACCCACGAACTGAGAGATCATGACCTGAGCCAAAGTCAGACACTTAACCGACTGAGCCACCCAGATGCCCCTGCTCTGGGCCTTTTCAAGCAGGTTGAGTCCTCACTCTTGAGTCCTCACAGACCCCTGGGGCATCACTGTCCCCACCTTCTTCTGTGTTCTCCAGTGGCCGGATCCAGACTCAGCATTCCCAGGACCTCAAGGCCGTGAGTGGAATGGAGGGCCCTAGCAGGGGGTCCAGGGGGCTGCACTGGACCTGGGGGTCTGGGGACTCCTGGGGAAGGCTGCAGGGTAGAGGGGCAGCCCTGGGCTGGCAGGGAGAGTCTCACCGGTAGCAGTTGTTGTGGAACTTGTTGTAGGAAGCCATGGTGATGAGGCCTCCCCATGCACAGCCCAGCGAATAGAATATCTGGGAGGCGGCGTCCCCCCACACCTGTGGGGCAGGACGGGCAGAGCAGCTGGGGTCAGAGGCAGGCGCCTCTCTGCCCCTCCCTGCCCCTTCCAGGCCCTCCTCCACAGCCCACCTTGGCCTCCAGGATCTTGTCCCACTGTGGGGTCAGGTAGTACATGATGCCCGTGAAGGCTCCTTCCAGGGTCACGCCGCGGACGAACAGGATGGTCAGCACCACATAGGGAAATGTGGCTGTGAAATATACCACCTGCGTGCAAGATGCAAGGTGCAAGATCCTCCACTGGACTCCTCCAAGCTCTTCCTGCCCTGGGCGCCCCCTCCCTGGCCCCCCAACCACGGCCGGCCCTCCGGTTCCTCCTCCCCTCTCATGTCCCTTCATCACCGCCTGCCCCCGACTCCTACACACCACCCCGGCAGGGGAGGCAGGATCTTTCTGGGTGGGCACAGACCCTGCTGAGGGAGGGGTACTTACTTTCCCTGAAGACTTGACCCCTCGGATGAGGCAGAGGAACACCACCACCCAGGAGACACCGAGGCAGCCGAGGAGGGGCAGTCGCACCTCCCCAAAGTTCCCGATGTCGTCTGACAGCTTCAGCACATAGAGCCTGGGGAAGGGGATACTCTGGTTGAAGGCCGGACCCTGACACCCAGCAACAGATTCCCAAGGCCCGGGGCCCAGCCTGGCAGCTCCCTCCTTTCTCAAGAGGTCCTCGCATGTATGAGGAGGGTGTCACTGTAAGGCCCCAGCCCCAGCTAACCCCGCCCTACCCCCTCTGCCTGCTGCCCTAAGACTCCACTGGTTGCAGCCTCTCCCAGGACCCTCAAGGACGCCTGGAGGCCAGCCTCCTCAACCCCTCGGGTGTGGAGGTCTCACTCCCTACCGGGCCCATCCCAGGCCCTGGCTTGTGCGTTTCTCCCTTCAGTAACATCTTCTCCTCTAGACTGGACATATCCTATCAGGCGTCACCTCCTCCAGGAAGCTTTCTGTGAGCTTTTCACCCACACTAGTCTTCTCCATCTCTGATGAACCGAGGGAGATGGTGGAGTGCTGAGTAAAGACGGGAGGCTCTGGGGCGTACAGGCCTAGGCTTGAACCAGAATTCCTCCCCTAGGTATGTGTGGCTCTATCTGGCGCCCTATGTCACACCAGCAGTGCCCTTTCAATCGATCGGACACTTATGTGCCAGGCCTTGTGCTAGGTGCTGTGCATACAGACCTGAATCAGGCACGTGGGTACCACCAGGAAGGGAGTCTCAGTGCCACGGGGAGGGGCACACTGGAAGGCTTCCCGGAAGAGGTGAGGCTAGAGCTAAGGTTTGAGGAATTGGGAGGAGGAAGTGCATGCCAGGCTGGGGCAGCAGCATGCAGCAGGACAGGGGGTCATGAAATAAATAACACGGCCTAGCCTGGGCATGTCAGCAGCTCAGTGAGGCTAGACCAGAAGGTAAAGGGAATAGAGAAGGGTGAAGGATAGGAAGAAGCCAGATTATAAGAAGCCACAAAGTCAAGGCCAAGAAGTTTGGATTTTATCCTAAGAGCAATGGGAAGCTTCTGAAGGGTTTTTATAGGAGCATCGTCAGGGTCTCTCCTTGACTCAAAACTTTGCAGGGGCTCCCAGCTCTCACCGTGGAAAAGCCTAAGTCCTTACAGTGGCTGCAAGGCCTTAAGTGGCCTACTGCCCCCTACCTGCCATCTCTCTGATCGCCTGTCTTCCCACCCTACTCCCCTGCACTGGCTGCCCTGGGCTCCTCGCAGTTCCTTAATCATGCCAGGCATGTCCTCCCTCAGGGCCTTTGCATGTGCTGTTTCTTCTGTCTGGTGTGCTCTTTCCCTCAAACATCCATTCACACACGTGCGTGGTATGCAGTCGTATGGGGCCCCGTACTGAGAAGGCTTTGTGCTGGGTTTAACGCTCTGGCATCTTGAAATCCTAATACATTTGAACATGGGGCCCCATATGTTCATTTCACACTGGACCCCACAAATTCTGCAGCTGGGTTTGCCAACATGGCTTCCTCCCTCCGCATTTCCTTCAAGTATTTACTCAGGGTACCCTCTTTGCAAAGGGGCCTTTGCTGGCTACCCTGCTTCAAACTGCAACCCTGGCCCCAGCCCAGCACTCCTCACCCACTTCTTTGCTATATTTTCCTCCACAGCACATGTCTCCTTTTTTTTTTTTCTTTGTAACTTATTTATTTTATCTATTTATTTTGTTGTCATCCACCTTCTATGAAAGCAGGAGTCCCTAGTACCCCAGTGCCTGGAAAAGTGCCTGGAACAGAGAAGTACTCAGTAAATATTTGTTGAATGGATGAGTGAACCCTGTGGTAAATGGACCAGGAGGTAGAAAGGAGAGAACCTGGGGAGGGAGGCAGGCTAGAAGCGATGAGTGAGAGACAAGTTCTTGAGCCTCAGTTTCCTCATCTGCAAAATGGGCATAATAACACCAACAGCATAATATGTAGATGAGTTTAGGTAAACACAGGCTCCCTTCTTTCCCCTCTTACAGCTAGGACCTCTCAGGATAGCTCATAGGCTGTCCTCTATCATTCTCAGCTATTTTCACTTTTTTTTCCAAATCAGTTCTCAAACCTCATGGCAACATTTTTAATACCTTGTGATGCGATGTTATTCTGTCCCTTCATGGGACAATGTTGCCAAGCTGTTTGCTTGGCCTCTTCTTAGCCTCAAATCTTCCCTAGAGGCCTTCCTTCACACCAGGACCAGGAAAGGGCGCTGTCCAACACGTCCCTCTCCTGCCCAATGCCACCACTGAGATGGTACGGTGAACAGGCATCAGAGCCAGGCCCTGCCTTTGACCTTCTCTGGGCTCTTAGTTGATGAGGGAACCAAAGGCCAAGGGATGGAGAAGTTCAGGGGCTGTGGGACTACCAAGAGGCACCTGGGCCCCAACAGTGCTTTCCAATCTTTTTTCCTTCATAGCACACACACAAAATACTTTGGGGCCATTGGGGTAAACAGACAAGGGCACTCAAAGCTGAAGGCAACTGGGGGCTCCAGTCTACCCCGGTCTCACCCAACCGGGCGCACCTATTCAGAACACCTGCGGCTGGGAAGCTCTGCCCCAGAATAGCCCAGGGTCCTTCTGCCATTACTCAGAGTTCCTTTACTTCAAGCAACAGCATTCAAAGTAGGCACCGTTTCTTGTTCCAAAGATTTTTTTTTTTAACTTTGTCTGATTTTATATGTTAAACTGGTAGCGTTTAATTTTTAATTATTTATATTATTTGCGAGGGCACAGCATTTACAATATTAGGGGCTAAAAACTAAATAATGAATTCTACCTTTCTTTTTATGGCACCATATTTATTTTTTTGTTTTGTTTTGGGACCATGTGTTTTGAGGTCAATTCACCTAAGAACTTTTGGAACCCAGTATATTTATAAGTTGGCTCTTGATGCATAACATCTCTGGGATTATTCTGCATCATTTTTTTTTTTAATTTTTTTTTCAACGTTTATTTATTTTTGGGACAGAGAGAGACAGAGCATGAACGAGGGAGGGGCAGAGAGAGAGGGAGACACAGAATCAGAAACAGGCTCCAGGCTCTGAGCCATCAGCCCAGAGCCTGACGCGGGGCTCGAACTCACGGAGTGTGAGATCGTGACCTGGCTGAAGTCGGACGCTCAACCGACTGCACCACCCAGGCGCCCCTCTGCATCATTTTTTTAATGTTTATTTTTTTTTTATTTTGAGAGAGAGAGAGTGGGGGAGGGGCAGAGAAAGAGAGAGAGATAGAGAGAGGGAGAATCCCAAGCAGGCTAAGCACTGTTAGTGCAGAGTCTCACATTGGGTTTGATCCCACAAACTGTGAGATCATGACCTGAGCTGAAATCAAGAGTCGTATGCCCGACTGACTGAGCCACCCAGGTGACCCACATTCTGCATTATTTATTAATTTCCCCAACCTGATGATAAACTCCTTGAAAACAAAGCACCCTAATCTATTTCTTTGCATCTCCAGCAGTGGATGTCACTAGGCTTACTGAACACCCATTGCTGTTCTTGGTATTTATGCCGCATTATCTCATTTCATCTTTATAACAAGGTAGGTGTTGTGACTCCTCCCATTTAATGGATGAATAGCTATGACTGAGAGAGGTTTGCTCATCTCCCAAGGCCAGACAGCTGATGAGCGGCAGAGCCACGATTTGAGTGAGGTCTGTGTGACTCCAGAACTGCCATGAAGACACTGGGAGAGGGGTGCACCACAGGCTCTGGAGGCGAGGCCATGGCCGTGAGCTCAGGGCCTACAGGCTGGAATCAGACCAGCACGCAGAGGACCGTAAAATGAGATGGAAGGGACGAAGAGAGAGAGGAGATCATGGGCCAGAGGGTGAGCAAGAGGCAGACCCGCGTTTGGAAATCTGCCCTCTGAGCTTCTCTTGCTTCAGAGGAGTCTGTTAATCCTTCTGAGTTGTTTTCCTCACTTGTAAAATGGGACTATTTTATCCTACCTGCCCGAGCTACCAAACAAGGTTGTTGTGGGGCTCAAATGCGATCACACAGCTTTCCAAAGGGGTGTTGGAGACTGTGGACCGAGATCACCTGCAGAGTATCATTGGCCTAATTCACACCAGGCACCAGGCACAGCGGGACATGCATATCCTGACACAGCACTGCTGCCTAGTTCCTTAACCTCTGAACATCAGTCTCTAAATCTGAAAAATAGGGATAACACTATACGAAATAATACTCCCGGCACACAGTAGGTGCCCAGGAAATAGGGTTGTTTGCTCTCCTCACTTCCCTTGCTGAAGCCAGCCTGGACGGCCCTCTCAAGGCTCATGTTCCCAGGCTCTCCAGGAGGGGGCAGCAGGGAGCCATCCTGCAGAGAAAGTCCTGTCTGGGACAGTGGCGAGTCAGGCAGGCCTGGCTCCAGCCCTGAGGAGAGTTCAATGGGCCACCCAATGGGCACCCGAGCCCCACCCATGACCAGTTTTCTTTGAGGGCTATTCTCCTCTAATTGTACTGGATAAAATCTCCAGAGCTCTGCCCTGGGTGGCCCTACCCAGCTGGGAATCCCTGGCAGATGGCTGCTGGGGTGAGAGCTTCTCACCCCGCGGAGCAGTCCCATGGGTGTGGGCGGGGCTTTGTCCTCCCAGGTTCACCTCCTAGTCTAAATCAAGTTGTCCAGTCCACGCCATGCCTCAAACGTAGTAGAAGACCTAACTGGGCACTTGTTTGCTTAGTTCTCTCAATAGACGTGACCTCCATGAGGGCAGGATCTGTGTGTCTTACTCCTCATCCTGTCTCCCTACTGAGTGCAGTGTCTGGTACCTACTAGGGGCTCAAAAACTGACCTGTCCAGCGACCGAATGGCTGAGTCTGCCCAGAGGTCATTTTGCCTGCCTCTCACCGGGAGGCAGCAGCTCTGCGGTCTACACCATGAGCCCCTGCGGGTAGTGACATCTTAGCTGTCCTTGGATGGCTGTGGTGCACCACAGAGGCTGGCACAGGGAAGCTGGGCCCTGCAGGGTCTGAGCACTGGGACCAGGCTTAGAAGACATTGACCTGCTAGGACTGCAAGTCTCCCTGGGGCCTTGGCCGTCTCCCCTGTGCCTCTCTACCAGTTGGCGGAGAAACTTCGAACCCTCGGCCTGGCACGGGAAGCCCTGTGCCTTATGATGCCTCTGGCCTCTCCTGTCTCAATACTCTGTCACCTGTCTCCAGCTTGCCACTTCCTGGCCACAGCTTACCTGCCTGTGTCTCTCCACCTCCCTCCTCCCTCCTTGGGAAGCCTTCCGGACCACTTCCTCTTGCCCCCATCCCCTCAGAACTGACCACTTCCTTTGTGTCCCCTACCATATCCCTGAGCGTATCGGCATGTGGGTACCTGGCCCTAATATGATTAGCTGCCTGTCTCCCCCCTAGATTGTGAACTCCTCAGGGCAGGGACTCTGGGCTACTCAGACCTCATGGGCACACAGGGCCTGGCAGAGCAGACCACGAAAATGTGAATGAATTAACATGGCCTACCCACACGCCCCCAACACTCTCTTCCCACGAGTTTCCCACAAGGACATGGGGAATTTCCTTTAGGACACCCTACTGTGCCCTCACAACCACCCTGTTGGGACGAGGTGTGACAGAACACCTCCGGCAACAGCTTCCCTGCAGCCAGCCCCAAGACTGCAGTCTCTGTCACCACAGAGCACAAGAGTGCCAGGCTGTCTTTCCTATGCACAGCTTGATGATGACAGCCCTGGGGTCAGGAGAGCCCTATGGCTGTCTCTCCTTGCTCTGCAGCAGTACGTCTAAGCTTAATTCACATACATTCTCGAAGAAGGCTGGTGGCCCCGCTGGTCCCCTTTATGGTCCACGGGTTTTCCACACACCTGTTACATCAGAACAGCTTCCCCTGGGTCTCAGGTCCAGCCTCTGCTCGTCTGGGATCTAGGGCCTTTGCTATGCCGTTCTTACCAGGAAGCCACCCCCCTTCCCCCTGACTCTCCTCTGCGGACTTGCCTGCCCGCCGAGCCTCCCTCACTGCACTTTGTAAGGACTCTCACTTCAACATCCCGCCTTCCATCACCCTCTGGGGTGTCAGCCTCTTCTCCTGAACTAGTCTGTAAACTCCTTCTACCTCTTCGTGCGCCTCTACCATGCTCTGTTCCCGGCATCCTACCTAGTCTGCAGGAAGTTGCCCAACGGTGGGAGGGAGGGATGAGGCTTGGCACCAGGGGTCCCCCCCACCCCGGCCCAGGCCCAGTGGGGCCTCACCTCCAGTACTCCTCGCTGGGGCTGGTCCTCTGAAGGGAGTGGTTGAGTAGGTGGGAAAGGTTTCCGGGCAGGGCGGCAGGCCGGGAGCCATTGGTGAGGTTGGAGGCGTCCAGCACTCCGGCACAGTCGGGCGTGTTCCAGGGGTTACTGCAGTAGGCCCAGGGTAGCACGTGCGTCATGGATGAGAAGAAGTAGTAGAAGGCAATGCAGATGACCACATTGTAGTAGATGCCAATATACGTCGATACCACCATCATACCGTAGCCCACACCTGGAAGAGGGGAAGGAATGGAAGCAGCCTCACACATCTAGCTGAAGGAGGCTGGGTTAATTTCGAAGCGCTTAAGAGGCGGGCTGTTATGGAGGGCCACAGAAGGGACAGGTCAAGGCCTCGGCCGGGGCAAGCTGGGGGGCAAAGGGGCTTTGTGTATACAAGTGGTGGGAGGGGAGGGTGGAGGCCGAGTAAACACGGATCCCAGCATGCACCCATGGCCTTGGCCATTGATGTAGGGCTTGGGGTCAGCACCGGGGCTCCGTGGGGGTTGGCAGTGTTTGTACAGATGGGTGAGTAGGCCCCCAGAAGCCCGTGTGTGTGTGCGTGTGCACACGTGCATGTGAGTGTGTGTGTGTGTGTGTGTGTGTGTGTGCACCCCACCCAGGCCTCACCTTTGAACATGGGGCTGATCCTCCAGACCCCCAGGCAGCCCTGACTTGCAAACTGGCCGAAGGAAAGCTCCATGAAGAAGAGAGGGATCCCGCAGAATATCAGCATGATGAAGTAGGGGAACATGAAGGCGCCTGGCAGGCAGGGAAAGGGCGGGCTCAGGGTGGGCCTGGGGGGGTCCCACCCTCTTCCTGCCAAGAACCCAACAGCAAAACCTTTGCGTTTGTCTGAGACCCGAAGAGGGTGAGCCACGCATTGTGCAGGAGCCTGGGTCCGAGGTATCCTACCCACGGCCTGTCTTTGAATTTGACAGAGGCTTCCTAAGCAGAATCCTGGCCCCAGAGCCATCATGTGAGGGTGGGCTTTGATGGCTTAACCAAGCAATTTCACAAACATAAGTCACTGGGATCCTCAAATTCCCTGAACCATTTAGGGGGTTGTTGAAACACAGGGGGTATAAGACTGGGAAACTTGGGAGGTTGGGGTGCCTTTCTCCAGGGCTCCTCGCCCCGAAGGAGCAGGCTAGCAGGGTCTGGCCCAAACAGCAGATAGCCAGGGTCAGGGGGTGGTGGTCTGTGCCTTAGTAAAGGGTACCTAAGCCAGGGATGGGGGCGAAGGAGAGGAGAGCCAGAGGCCAGAGGCCAGCCTGTCTGGAGTGGGGTCTGCACCAGGGAGGGGGTAGCCCGCGCCTTGGTGGGTAGGCTCTATCCAAGTGGGTGGTCCCTGCCCTGTGCCCGCTGGGTACCTCCCCCGTTGCGATAGCAGAGGTATGGGAAGCGCCAGACATTGCCCAGGCCCACGGCATAGCCCACGCTCGTCAGTACAAACTCGATCTGGTTGCCCCAGTTGCCCCGTTTGAGGTTCTGGTCCCTCTTGGTGGCCTCGCTGGGCACAGCACCATTCTGTGGGGACAGGAGAGAAGCTACCATCAGAAAGGCATTTGTGCTCCCGTGCCTGACCCTCTGGGCCTCTCCCAGCGGGGACACCATGGACCCTCCAAGCCCCCACCCCCACCCTGGGCTTCCCCTCTGCTGGCAGGAGCTGCTGGCAGGCCTGGCAGAGAAGGGGAGAAGGGAGGAGTGGCTGCCAGAGGGTGCCAAGCGGGGCCTCCCTCACCAGCCCCCCCAGCACCCCGTGCCAGGAGCACCAGCCCACCTGGGGAGCGACTGCCAACATCCGAGAGGTGGGACGCTGAGAGGGCGCTCGAGTCCAGAGCCCCCCAGCCCCAGCCCCTCCAAAGCCTCCCCTCTCCCCTCTGGGTGAGGATCTGGGAGCAGCTGAGCCTCATACCAAGCAGCCAAGTCGGGCTGGGCACAAAGGGGCCTGTGTCCAGACAGCCCCCCCCACCCGCCGCTACCACATCACCAGGCTGAGCACGCTGCCCATGGGCAGGCGGTGCGGGGGAGGGGATGCCCGACCCCTTCCCCCCAGCTGAAGGCGCTTTCCTGGGGGCACAGGGTGGGCAGGGCTGTGAGGTGGGGGTTGGAGGAGCAAGTGAGCAGGGCCAGACTTGGGGAGGGCGTTCTGGGACTCTGGGTGGGAGGGCCCAGGGGAGCCATCTATATCGCCCATGGCTGGGGAGAGGGCCCTGGGGAAGCTGACCTGGGCTGGGTGGTGCTGGCCATGAGCTGGGGGAGGAGACCAGAGTTGTAGGCACCACGCCAGACTTGGAGGACAGATTCTGCTAGGGGAAACAGAGGGAGGGACTCCGGAAAAAGGTCTCGGAGCTGAGAGAAGGGGGCTGGCCAGGAAGGGCTGATGAGGGGATTTGCCCCAAGGAAAGGAAGTCAGGCCTTCCTGGAGAGCTGCAGGGCTGGGCTGGGTGGCCTGAGGCCCCACTGAGGACAGCCCCTTTTAAACCCTAACCGTACTATTGGAACTGGCTCAGCAAGTCCCTTTATAAGTGTAAATGCACCCCTTCCCATGCCACGCCCCTTCCACCCCCTCCCAGGGTGAACAGGAAATCAAGCCACCTTGAGCAAGAGCCTAGAGGTCAGGGGGGGTCTCACTGGGAGACAGGGACCCTGAGAATCACCAACAGAGAAGCACAGTCCTTGACTGACAGAGAGAGCCTCTCAGAGATGGGCTATTCTCTTGAGAGAAACAGATAGGAGTCCCAGGAGGACACCAGGATCAGAGACAGAGCAGCATGGCTTCTGAGGGATGTTGCTGAAGTGACACTGACCC
The DNA here is from genome assembly GCF_018350155.1 of Leopardus geoffroyi. Taxonomy (NCBI): domain Eukaryota; kingdom Metazoa; phylum Chordata; class Mammalia; order Carnivora; family Felidae; genus Leopardus; species Leopardus geoffroyi. The sequence goes on from NC_059328.1 coordinate 34,604,310, forward strand.
TCAGCTTGAAAGAGACATATTCAAGGACAACAGTCACACTGGCCAATAAACAAAGAGGTCTGGTGCTTTGAAATGCTGTCGGATCTTGACACTGACCCACAAATGCAGAGGGAAGGAACGGCTTCATTGGGACCTGTGTGCTTTCCAGAAAGGCCCATTTGGGAATGCAGGCACAGGAGGCACCAGCGGCCAGTGGAGGTCCCAGCCAAGCACCCCTTGTTCCCATGGTGGGCAGATTTTGGCTTGCATGCCACGGGCACCACGGCTGAGACACCCTTGTGGATCAACTGTCCTGCACACGCAATCAAGCATTGCCCCTGGAGGAGACACTGACCTTCACACCCTCCAGGGAGGTCTGGGGACACAGCACCAGGAACCAGGGTCCCCTTCAAGGGGCACCCGGAGCAAATGGACAGGCTGAAAGAGTCTACATACATTCATTCACGCAACCATGGAGATTTACTAACACCTACTGTGTGCCAGGCCCTGTGCCAGGCATTGGGAATCCAGCAGTGAACTAAACAGACACCCCTACACACTCAGAGCTCAAAGTCTAGTGGGGAAGCAAGCCATCAATGAAATAAACAAATAGGTGATTTTCATATGCAGCCACAAGGTGACCACAGAGTGGAAGTTCTCAAGTCACAGGAATATGGAAGGAGGCCAGGTGAGGGGCAAGTAGGGTGAAGTCAGGAAGGCTTCCCTGATGAAGGGGCCTGAAGGCCAGTCTGGCTCTGGGAGAGGGTGGCTCACAGCCTGAGCGTGCCCTCTGGGACCGGCCCCTACTGAATCTCGCCTAAGGCTGTTATCACCTCCTAGGGCCTTCTTTGGGACAGGCCTAGCAATTCTGCACAGTCCAGGGGGGCATTTTTTCAGAGGCTGGGAGGCCTGCTTGGGGGCAGTTTATGCATTCCCAAACAAATCCCGGTCAAATAGGGCTCCTATATGTTGACCCTACAATAACAGTTTTATTCTGTCCAAAGCTTGTTTACTTAGGGGCACAATGGGAGACTGTGGCAGCTGCGGAGTACATGGGTGGGGTCACGAAGCAGTGGTTACAGCTGTAAAAGAGACACTCGAGGGTCCAGGATGGTTTCATGGGCAGGGCAGAGTCAAGGCCCGTTGCCGAGACCGAAGTCTTGTAGCCTGGGGCCTCTCTCCTGGCCCCGGCCACCCGCCCCCGCCCACCCCCACCCCCCACCCCGCAACCAAGCGCAACAGGACCAGACTTGGGGTTCTGGGGTCTGCTCCTTCCCTGGCATCGAGGGGGACAGCAAGGGTGGTGATGCCCCCAGCCACGTGCCACAGGCAGCCGCTTGGCTGAGCCCTCGGGAGCCAGCACTGCTCAGTTAATGAGCAGCATACCACTGGGCCTTGCGCTAACCACTTCAGCCCTGCTGGCCACAGCCCACAACTCGGGGAGGGGAGGCAGGAGGCCTGGGACAGAGGCCTGGGACGGGGGAGCTGGGGATGGGGCTCTAGTGGAAGTTCCCGGCAGCACTAGGGGTCTGCAGTGCAGAGAGGGCTGGAGGTCAGTGACACCCTGCAAGCAGTGTGAGAAGCGCCCGGCAGAAGCAGCACAGCTCCCGCTCCCCAGCCCTGCATCTCAGCACTGTGGGGCCGCCTCCTGGAGCTGTGGCTGGGAGGTCACTGTGGGAGCCTCCCCATGGCCAGGACTTCAATTCCAGCACGAGCTCTGCTCAGGCGACTTGGCTGGTGAGGGCTTGGCTCTCTGCAGAGGATAGAGCAAGCCTACCTTTCTCCAAGTACACTGGAAGAAAGGATCTCCAAAGTGCTCTTCGAGGCTTCTGGGGGTTCCAGTTCCCTTCTCTGTTCTCCTCTGGGGACTCTCTGTCACTTCCTTCCTGGGCAGCAAAGCCCATGGCTGGTGAGCCTTTCCCAGTGCTGCCTAGATTTTGTTCTCCTTGCATAATCTTCCCTATCCTATGCCTCTCATTTTCTCCATCTGCCGGGTGGACACCTGTGTCACTGATAAGAACTGTCCCTGCAGTGGACGTCGGCCTGGAGGTGCCCACGAAAGAATCCTTTGGTGCTCATGGTTTCACCCAGACTGGCAGTCTTTCTGCCTAACCCAGCTTAGCCCTGCCGACTGGCCGGGCTCCAGGTTTCTCCTGCCCATCACCCATCTTTCACTGTCTGCCCCTCGCTGCTCTCTCCTCCTCCCCTGCTCACACCTCGGTGGTGAATTAAGCCATGGTGGCTGGTGCTTCTTCCCCAGACTCCCTGGATAGCCCCCACCCTCACCTCTGACTCCATGGCCGTGGGCCTGATGGTGGTCTCTAGGATATGGACACCCCTGCCCTGTGCCTGAACTCCCCCAAGTTGGGCAGAATGCAGGCTTTGGAGCTTTCTCTCCATGGTTGAGTGCAGTGAGCTGGATGATCATCCTCCACGTTGTCCACCGTACAACGCGCATAAGACCCTCAGATGCCCCTTCCCCTTAGGAGCAGTCCTTAAGGCAGCAGTGTCCAGTCCCGCACAAGGACTTGTGACCTCCCACCCCTGTGCCCGGCTAGCCGGATGAGCCATTCCGAGCAATCACTTACATAAATCCTTTATGTAGCCCAGTGCCTGGCTTATTCCTGCTCTAGACGAACTCTTGGAACTAAGGGTGTTCAGCTATGAGGGCAGAATCCCGATCTCCTCTCTATGTCTTGGGCTTGGCAGGGCAGGACCCTGTGCGGGGCAGTGAGAACCCCAGCATTCTAGAGCCTGCTCCCCCAGTGACTCTGGGCAGGTCATTTCCACTCCCTGCAACTCAGCGTCCTTAACTAACTATGAAATCAGTGGACAGACTAGACAACCTCAATAGATCTACTAATTTCTGTGATTCTGCCTTGCCTGGAATATTCCTATTTCTGACTCTCTCCTGTATCTTCCATCAGTTCCCACTAACTTTCTAAATGACTTTTTTGAATGTTATTGTTTTTCTTCTAATTATAAAAGCATTAGAAGCTTAGCACCAAAAAAAAAAAAAAAAAAAAAAAGAAAGAAAGAAAAGAAAAGAAAGAAAGAAAGAAAGAAAGAAAGAAAATAAAAAGGAACCTACAGCAAAGAGTAAAAACGAAACAGAGCTGCAAAGCCCACCCCCAGAGGTAACCACCACCACTGGATGTACCTCCTCCTTTCGTCACGCACAGTCTTAGAGACAGCCCAGACTTCTACCCTGGGCTGTGGCTCTCCTCTGGCTCCTCACTCCCGCCTTCCCAGATCAGTGTCCCCTGGATATTTTTGTGAATTGTGAGCTCCCTCCTCCTGCTCTCCGTGGACACTAAAGAATCCTGGAGCTGCCCTGGCTGGGCGGGCCCCGCTGGGATCCAGCAGGCCTCTTGTTCAGGACTCTGCAGCCCCAGGGTTTGCTCATGGGATGAAGTCCCATCCAAGACAAACTTTATGGAGGAGGACAGACAAGACCCCACATCCCAGACTGACCTTGAGCCAAATCCAGATCACTGGCAACTTTCTCTGAGCCCCAGTGGGGAATTCAGGCAGAATAGCCATTACAGTAAACTGTGGCTGCCTTAGAAGACCTCACGACCTCCTTGCCCCCCTAGATTCTTGCCGCCCCCCGCAAGTTATCTCCCATCAATCCAGGAGCCAGGCTGGCCCTTAGGTAGCACCCTTCATCTGGCCTGGCTTATCCAGATATGGGAAAGAGTTCGGGGCCAGAGGTGAAGAAGCAGGACCATGGGAAAATCCATCCTAGTCCCGAGCAGTACCCAGGGGCTCTTTGTGCCTCCTGCCCCAAGGAAAACTTGAGAGCAATCTCTGGGCGGGCACCTGTTAGGAGTCCAAGCCTTCAAGCAGGTGAGAGAACCAAAGGCATGCCCTGTGCTGTTTCGTCCAGAGCCCTCATTGGTGGAGACAGACCTGCCGACATTGTTTAGAGCAGACAGGAGATGCACCCCCAGGCATGCCAGGCTTCGCTCCAGGCCCTGGGGAGCAGCGAAGGGGGATACTGTGTGGGCCCTGCCCCTGCCCTGGAGAAGCCCAGCAGCCCTGTCTCACACTGCAGCAGCTGTGGGCAGCCTCTACCCCAGTCGGTTGGCAGCAGGCTGGCACTCTGGGAAGTAGCTTTGGTTTGTGACTCTGGCAGTTCTCAGGTTTGAGGGCAGCCCTGCATAAAGCTTCTCCCAAACCCAACCCATGTCTCCCCAGAGGACATTCCTTCTCTGGCCTTCTGAAGGTCAAGTCAGGATGCTCTACAGGGTGGGGAGGATGGCTTTCTCCGTCCCCAAACCCTCGCTACCATCAGCCCCACTGCCCCTGACATCGTTGCCCATCCCCAGCTTCTAGGGATGAGGCCACACTGATGCCCACCCAGGCGCTTGCCGTGGACACTGTGAACATTCTCTGGGGTCTCTTGCCTCCCAGCTGAGCCTCTCATCCCATCCTCTTCCCCCACCCTCACTGCTGAGTCCATGCACCACGTCCCCTGCCCCCTCACTCACTCTCCCCATAGGAGTAACTGCCGTGGCACGGACAATGGGGCTGTATTGATTAGTACAATTCCTGGGCACCTCCGGCCCGTCTCCCCGGGAGCTAGGACAATGCAGCTTTGATACACAGAGCAGATTCTCAGCAGGTCCTTGGGCTGGGGGAGCCCTCACACCCCCACTCTCCTCCCCCATGCCCCCACCACATAGCTAACTCTTCCTGCACTCCTTTGCACAGTTGCAACTTTCTGGGTCACTTTTGCCGGTGTCTGTCTCGCTGGCTGGCTGTGCCTGCCCCTCCCTGGCACAGACCACTCAGCCCCTCTCCCCACCCCCAGCCCAGCCTCCCAGACCGCCTGGCTCCACGGAGGGGGCTCAACCTCTGGGAGGTGACTGACCTGTTCTGGGGAGGAGGGGGCCACAGGTCCACGAGCCGAGGCCATCCCAGGATGAGCACTCAGAGCGGAGTGCGCGTGTCTCCGCTGCTCATTCACACCTCTGCCAGCTCCAGGCGACACTGACGCATCCCCTGCCTCTCCCACTGCCGGCTGGGCAGCGTCAATTACTTTCACCTCATCTCCTCCCCAAGCTCTGCCTACCCCCTCCGCTGGCCCTCCCCCTCCGGCCAGTCCCCATGCAGCCCGGCGCGGGTGCTCCAGAGCTAGAGTGAGGCATGGGGTTTGTTGTGTTTTCCCCTTGTTCCCAGCAAGTTATTGGAACAAAACATACACTCACATACTCACAACCACAGAGTGAGGCAGAGCGAGCGCGGAAGACAGTGAGCGGCCTCAGGGCCTAGACGCTTCTGAGCTCCCAGGCCTGGCACTTGGTGGGCTCCTGGTAGGGTGGTTGGGTGTCATTGGGCACTAGACATGTTAAAGGGCAGGAAGAAGGGGGCATCGTCCACAGGCACTACCAAAGCAGCTTAGACTTCATAGAGTGGTGTGGGCTGGGGGGGGGGTGTTGGGCCCTGGAGCTGTTCCCCCACAAGAGTTAGAGACTCTCAACCAGCCAAGATGATTGAGAATGTGACTGGCCATGCAAGAAAGCTCGGGCCTGCACTGTCACTTGCCCTAAGAAAGTTGGCGCTAGCCAAGAGAGTGGTCACCACAGAGTTCAGACAAAGGCGGAGCCACGCAACAGAATCCTTGGCGATTTGCACTGCACTGCACTGCCCAGAACCCCAGACGTTGCTCTGGAGTATGTGCTGTGTGGGCTGGGTACAGACCAGCAGGTGTCACCGTAACCGGGGCGAGGGGTCACTCAGACCCATCCAGTCCCACTTCTCTGGGGCCACACTCGCTAGTCAAGTCTCCAGCTGATGCTGAGATACCACAAACCAGCAGTCAGGAAGGCGGGCATGAGTACTCTGGTCCCGGGAAGGTGCACCTGTCCTCGGAAATTGATAGGTTGGCAGAAGGAAGGATCTTGGGAAGCATCCACCAAATGGAAGCATGCATGGATTCTAATGTAAAGAACAGCCAGCTTTTCTGTTAGTTTGGTAAGTGTGGTGACCCCAAAGGGAACACGGCAGGATGGATTTTTTTTTTTAAAGGGCGCAGGCTTTAGAGTCAGGCCTGGTTCCAACCGCCGCGCTGCCAGTTTCTCACCATATACAGCCTTAGGCAAGTCATTAACATGTCTAGTCTTAGTTTCCTCATCTCTGCAATAGGGATAATGTCCACCCATCATCGAATCTAGTGAGTATTAGCAGTAATAGTAAGAGATGGTACATATTCAGCGCTTACTATAAGCCACTGTCCTCGACACTTTATATATATTAATTCATTTAATCTCCCCTCCACCCCCCGCAAATGCCTTGATGTAGACACATTATTACGTACATCTTGGGGGGGGAGGTGGAGACCAGCTTCGGCTCAAGCAAGTCCCCTAAGAATGGCCTGAGACCCCACCGACCCAGCCTCTCACTGGGCCAGCCTCACGCAGCCAGGTCCCCAGACACGCTCTGCTGACTTCCTGCGGGCGCAGACTGTGGGCCAAGGCGCTGGCTGGGCCACTGGCTTCAGGAAGACCCAGTCACCCATGATGCCCAAATGCTCACTTCCACCCAGGGTGGGCTCTGGGCTCCGGCTGCCCTGGCCTGGGCAGGCTGCCCAGAACAGGCAGCCCTGGCTGGACAGCTTTCTCTGGCTCTGGCCATGGGGACAGGAGGCGGCAGCAGCCCAGCTGGGCCCTGGCCGTAATGAGGCCTCATTAGTGGGATCCAGCTGCTCCAGCCCCACTTTGGGAGGCCGACTCCCCCAGCCCCCGCCTCTGACTTTTCTTAATAAGAGTGGGCATGCCTCCAGAGGGGCGAGCAATCTAGTTGCTTTGTCGTGCCCTGTGACTCCAGGGGGAAGGTCCCGCTGAGCTAGGCCTGAGTGGGGGGAGGGCTGCAGGGAAGCTGCGTGAGGGGAGGTGAGGGCACAGGACTGAGCAGGTGTGCTCCAGGGAAGCTGGAGGGGGAGGGGAAGGAGACCAAGGGGAAGGGAGGGTAGGGTCTCAGGTCCAGAGAGGAGGCCTGAGGACTGTTGGGCCTTTTCCTCTGGATCTAGATATCGTCCAGTTCACTGGGTATGTGTCGTTGCACATCTCTAATCACCTGGTTGATCATCTGGGTCATTGCTCAGAGACCAGTGACCATCTGGGTCATTGTCCCAGCTAAGAGAGCCCCTCCTCTGTGTTAGGCCTTGTATAAGGAGAGTGCCCACTACTATGTGCTAGTCCCTGAGCTAGGAGAATACCTACTATGGGCCAAACCCTATGCTAGCAAAGCAGCCACCGTATGCCAGGACCGGTGTTTGGAAAGCACTCCGTGTGCCAGGACCTATTAGCAGAGTGCCCACTATGCACAACGTCTGAGGCCAAAAGAGAACACAGTGTGTCAGGTCTGTGTTAAGAGAGCACCCGCTGTGTGTCAGCCCGGTGCCGGTGAGCCCCTGTTGTGTGCTATGTTCCGCACTAGATGAGCATATCCTTCGTGTGCCAAATTCTGTGCCAGGTGAGGACCCAGTGAATGCCCAGCCTTGAGATGGGGGAGCACCCGCTGTGCGCCTGGCACTGTGATAGATGGCACCCAATGTGTGACAGGCTCTATACTGAGGGAGTGCCCAGCGTGTGCCAAGCCTGTACGAGTTGAGCACGTGCCACATGCCAGGCCTTGGGCCGGGGGAGCACCCGCTGTGTGCCTGGCCCTGCAATGGATGGTGCAGATAAGAGGGGCACAAACCCTCATATCAGAGAGGAACAGAACAGGTCAGGGTGGGGCAGCCCGGGTGGCCAGCGGTGCTTGCAAAGCCTTCTGGGATGATTTAGACGTTCTGGCACCCGGGGCCCTAGCCCAGGTGACTCTGTTCTTATTCATCACAAGGTTTCCCGGCGGCAGAAGCAACCAGCATGCTCGAAGACATGGGGAGAGGCCAGCGAGGCTCACCAAGGCCTCTGTTGCCCAAGACTCTGTGTTAGTGGGCAGTGGGCAGAGGGGAGGGGACTGAATCAGCCCAGCTTGTGACCTTGGTGTGAGGCCATGTGTGTGGGGGGCTCTCCTGTCCTGGGCTCCTCTCCTCTAGCTCCCCGTCCTCTGAGCCTCAGGCAGCTCCACCCCACATGTGTACAGAGGCACTAGGTCTCCATGGAAGTATCACCCCATCCACCCCCTGGTGCCCCCAAGCATCCCAGCTGCTCCCAGGCTTGGAGGCACCCTGGCCAGCTGGGTTCTCGCACGGCCCCGTCCTAGGAGCTGCTGAGGCGTGAGGGAGGCAGCTGAGCTGGCCTGGCAGAGACCATCTGGGCTGGGAGTCGGGGGAGGGACACGTGCAGCAGGCATGTGGGCCTGGGCACGTGCTGCGAAGGGGCTTGCTTCTCCACAGAGCACCTGCCACATGAAGAGCGGGGCAGGAGCGCCAAGGATGACACAGGGTATCTGCTGACTGAAGGGAGCCGAGGGGACCCATGTCCTCACACCCAGACCTGAGGCAAAGCAGATAGAAGTGAGGAGCCCATGGCAGGGACTAGCTACCCGCTCCCTGCATACCAGAGCACAAGTGGTAAAAGAAGTCACGGGGCTGGGACTGTCCAAGCGGCTCCCATGCGTGGTCCTCAATGCCCTCTCTTCTGCCCTACCATGGCATCCAGAGAAGGGCACGTCTGAAAGGACCGTCCTTAGCTATTTGCCTTTAGGGGACCGCAGGCACCTAATAAAGCCCTGGCTCAGCTGCCTAGGTTAGCCAGGAGGGATGGCGCTCCTCAGAGCCTGTATCCTAGAGACGAGCACTGAATGGAGGAGGTGGCTCCAGTTCCAAACTGGGGCCAGAGAATAGAGTAGCCCAAGGTCATCAGCAGAACTGAAAAAGAGGCAGGAACAGAATCTCTAGCAACCACTGTGGTGGTGGTGGTTGGGGGGGGGGGGGGGTGGAGCCCAGGGGACAGATGTTACGGGCCTCAAATGCAGCAGTGGCGGGCAGAAGCCAAAGGGCAGAGGGCATGGAGGAAACTAAGCCCCGGCTATCTTTAGGCACATCCTGGGGCTGGGAACAGCGTCCCAAGGCAGCGCTCCCTTCCACAGACATGCTGGCCCGGCAGGCAGAGCCCAGAGTCCGGGAAGCTCAGCTCCTGGCAGGGATTATGGGACATTGTGATTCATGCTCCCTATGTGGCCCACATGGGTCCTGCTGCCTGCCTGCCACAGTCCTTTCAGGGTCACTCCAGAGAAGGAAGAGCAGCCAGGGAATACTCAGAGGGCTTCTTAGGTTTCATGGGGCTCAGAGCCTCCATGTAGGATGGGACAGAACCACACCCCATGTCCTATGTACAACAGGCCCGTGGCAACTCCAAGACTTCTCTGGGAAAGGGAGACCATTTTTGGTCCTATCACAGCATCCATCTCTAGCAAATGTTCAGGTCATAAGACTTCCCTCTCTGCCCGTTTCTGAGCACCCAGAGTTCAGGTTGGCTCAGGAATACCTTCACGTGCCCAGTTCATTCAGACTTGTTCCAACCAGGTAGGAGTCAGGCCAGAGCAGGTCTGAGGGGCTGAATGTTAGAAACTCAGAACAGGGCAAGATAGAAGGTCCTTACCTTGGGGAAAAACCACCCATCTCCTTCTCCCAGACCATTCCTTTGGACCAGGTACTCTGAGTCCCAAAAATCTTTGATGAGAGACACAGCCTATTTAGGGGGTGGGGGGAGCTTGGCAGAGACCCTAGGTCAATCAGTTCTTAACAGAACGAGAAAAGCAACAGAAGGAATTGATGCGGGCAAGAGAGGTGCCAAGGGAAGGGGCTGTACTCATCACTGGCTTCCTCCCCTGACAGCTGCCCAGTCTAGCCCGTCCCCGAGGCAAGATCCCAAGAGAAGAAATCCAACCACTGCTCTTGGGATAGGATCTGACATCCTTTCCCCAGTTCCTGCTTCCAGTGCCAACCTGCTCCATCCATCAATGAGTCTGCCTCCTTCAAGCCCTGACCAGGCCCTGCCCTTGCCCCTCTGCTTCTCAAGGCATCTCACTACCTCCTCTCCTGTGCTCTGAGGCAGTGGGCAAAGGAAGGGGGGCACGGCTTGGGGAAGGGGGAGAGGGAGATTTTCCAAGGCCTCAGAAGAGGATTCGAAATGAAACGCTCTTTGTTACTTTTCAGAGTGAGAAGGAACCAGGGAAGTAGAGAAAAGCCAGACAGGGTTTGAAGACCCCTTGATCAGCTCATACTGGACATTCCCTGAGGCAGGCAGAGCACAGGGTTGGGGTGGGGTGCTGGGGAGCCAACCATGTGACAGTCCTGGGTGTCCCGCTTTCCTCCCAGCCCAGGACAGACTGCAGGCTCTCCAGAGCATCTCTGGTGATGAGGACTGGGAGTGTGCTCCTGCCTCCTGACATGCCTTTGTGGGCTCTGTGGCAGAATCTGCCCTATTACAGGCTCAGAGCCCCACCACCATCTAACTCGTTGGGTAAGGGGCTGCCTGCTTGGGGCCTGAGATAGCCCCAGTACTCAGGAGCCTTAGCAGTGCCAGACTCAGGGCCCCAAGAAGCCTCCTAGGCCCTCCTGTCATGGCAAGCAGCTGGCAGAAGGTCCCAGAGGGGGCGGTGCTCACGACGCACCCCCTTCCTCCCTGCAGTCTGGTCCTTGTACTTACCAGCATCCCTTTGGCACCTTTTCCTACCATGGCAGCAGCAGGTTGGGGGGCTCTGGAGTCCTGGACCCCACTCACAGGCTCTGCTTCCAGCACCTTTCAGACCACAGACCTCAAGAGCTGTGGAGAGAGCAGAGAGTGGGGTGGGAACCTGGCCCAGGAAGGGGAGGGCAGGACACGGGACGGGGTGGCCCTCAGGGTTCTCCAGGACAGGTAGAGCAGGGCCCAGACCACCAGCTGGCAGGCCCTCACTTCGCTCCCAGGCTGGCCCACCCTCTGCCAGGCCATTTCCCGCCTCCTTTCTTTCTGGATGACCCTGGATCTGCTCCTTCCTAGCCCTTCTTCCAGCCCTTCCCCTGGATCCCTTGGTCTCCACGCTTCCCGTCCCAATGGGCAAAGGTCTATTTTTAACTCTCCAGATGCCCAATTCTATAAAAGATAAAAAAATGAACACAGAACTGGGACAGAGTCCAATTCCTTCATCGTCTATGTGAATGGCTTCAACCTTTCTCCTGAAGGGGACTCAGCACACAACTCCCCAACCTCACCCCAGCCAGACAGCCAGGAGAGTCCTCCCTCCTCCTGGTGCCAATCAGCTTGGGCTCTGGGGCAGCTGGGCATGTTGCCATGTCACCAACCTGGACCATAAGCTCTGCAAACACCAAACACACCACGGGCAGGCACATCTCCCTGCCCTCGCTCAGGCTGTCTTCTGCCTGCAACATCTTCCCTCCTGCTCACCCGGGAAAATGCTGCAAATCCATGCTTAAATGTCACTTCTCTGTAACCTTCCCTGACACCTTCCCCAACGAGAGTGAACAAATTGCTTCACCCTTTCTTTTTTAAGCGTATTTCTACTAGTGTCCTTATCAACTCATATTAGACTTATTTGCTTATGTCCGCCAACCATGAGTCTGTGAATTCCCCCGAGGGTTGGGTCTGTGTTTCATTTACCTCCTGTGTCAGCACCCAGCCCAGTGCTTGCTTGCAGCAAGTCTTGGTTGAACTGAATTGAAGGGCGATGGGTAAGGCTGACGTACTGGGGTGATGGTCCAGCTCAGCCAGAGACCTTGTAGGAAACATCTGACAGGCAATGTGGGGCTGACAAGCTGGAGGAGGCAGCAGACCAATGGAAGGAGTGGCCACACGGCTGTGCCGGTGTATACAGGCTTAATGTCAAACACAGATGGAATAGGAGGTCGTTTTTGACAGACCTCAGGAGAGGAATCAACCTTTAGGGAGCCTCAAAGAATTCTCTCATGGGAAGAAAACCCTGGGTCAGGTGGACAAGGAGGTTCAACCTCTATAGGGTCGGGTCTCAGGAGGGACGGGGCTCAGCTTCTGGCCCCTTCTTTACCCTCCCAGGGAGCAGACTCTACTCCAAAGGCCGTTCTGTGCCACTCAGCCCCACCCACAGCCACCTGTCAAGGGCCACCTCTCTCCTACAGGCCCAGGAAGTTTTTGGAAGGCCAGAAGAGACGAGGAAGAAATTCCTTGCCTGTGAAAACCAAGCATTGGCTTCCTTAGGACCTTGCCCTGGCCACTCAGTGTCCTATACAGCCCTCTCCCCGAGGCAGGGGCAGGTGCAGTTGTGACTTGTAACCATCTCCCTTTTGTCCAGTAACCCAGGCTGTTCTCTCTGCCTCTCAAAGTGTCCTCCTAAAGAGGCTGCTGCTCATGGCTCTGGCCTTCTGGGGGCTGTGAGGAGAAGGAGGGGCATGCTCCCTTAGAAGCTCATACCCTTGTCTTCTTCACTCACCGCATGCCGCAAACTCTAGGTCTGACTTCGCCAAAGCCGTCCCTCTTCAGCCAACGAATAATAATGACAGTAATAATAATGATAGTAAAAATAGCCGATGGCATAATTAAGAGCCACCTCATGGGCGGGTAATTAGTATGGCCCCTGGTGAGGCAAGTAAACTGAGGACACTCTGCCCAGGAACTGAGGCTACAGAGCATTCTCACTCAGGTTATCCCCAAGCACTGACTGCAAATACGGTCCCTGTGCTCACAGTGTTTAGAGATCAGTGACGAAAAGACTGCTTGGCACTGGTCTCCAGGAGAATGAGTTGGGTGTGAAGCATTGCCGCTTATGGACCATCACTGGCAAGCAGTTAGCTTAGCATGTGATGAAGAGCTTGGGCACTGAGACCCGGTAGAACTGGGCTAGAATTCTGGTTCTGTCATTCAGCATGTGTGTGACTTTGAGCAAGTTACTTAAACTTCTCTGAGCCTCAGTTTTCTCAGTCTGCAAGATGGGTCTGGTAATACTTCCCTTGTTAAGTTCTGAAGTCTCTGCTTCATTTTGGATTCTACTACAAGTCCTCCACATTTTCCTCCCCTCCCGTCCATTAATCTTCCCAAAGCCCTAAAGCCTCGATTCCCTCCCATCGTTCTCCACAGCCAACAGGATATGGCCTAGATTGTTTAGCAGGCGTTTAAGGCTGGCCACAATTCAATTCATTTATTCCACAAATATTTATTTCAGGCTTGCTCTGGGCCCGACCTGCGCTGGGCAGCAAGAACTCATTGGTCTCTGCCTTCCTGCATCTTACAAGCTAGGGGGAAAGAGGGAAACTTGTGACTCAAATGCAATCACATACTGACATAAAGGGTGTGAAGGAGAAAGATCCTTCTATGAGAGTCTACAGCAGGGGGACCTGGCCTCGGCTGAGAGTCACAGAGGGCTCTCCTGAGGAAGTGATGCTTATGTTTAAGGAACTTATTTCAGAGGAACTTATTTAGGCAAAGTGGCGATAGTGAGGAAGAGAAAAGGAAGAGAGAGTCAAGCAAATGAAATAATACGTGCAAAGACCCTGAGGCTGGGACTCAGATAGCCAGGGAGAAAGTGGCCAAAGATAAAGGTGGACAGATAAGCAGGGTCAGGGACTTTGGGGCCTGGATTTTGGTGTTTATCCCAAGAGCAATGTCAGTGATCAAAGGCTTTGAGGCAGAGTTGCACCTGGCAGGGGCAATCGGTGGAATGTGCATTTTGAAAACATCGCCCTAGATACAGTGTGGGGAAAGGACTGGAGAGAGGGGTTAGTGGAAGAGAAGACAGTCAGGAAGCGGCCAGGCCAGGTATGAGGGGGCTTGGACTAGGAAAGTGGTGATGGGGTAGGGAAAGGTGCACAGATCTGGGAAAATATAGAAGGTAACATTGGTAGGACTTGGTGATGAATTGGACAGGAGGTGAGGGACAAGGAGGGGGTCGCTGGTTTCTGCTGGTGCAACAGGAAGAAGCCAGTGTCAGGCCCAGGGACAGGAGTGCTGGGGCCCTGCAGGTTTAGAGTGGGCAGAGGGTGAGCTGGGTGTGAGTTGCCAGTGAGCTGTGGATGGTAAGAGGGCAGTCACAGGACCCGGTTATCTTTACGGTCTCACTGCTCAGTATTTCCTTCTCCCCAAACAGGGCTAAAGCTGTCTGTCAATCAATTCTAAGGGTACATCTGAGCCAGCCGGGGAGTCCTCTCTGGGAACGGAAAGGTGACAGGCTCTTTCCCTGCCTTCAAGGACCTCGTAGTTTAGGAGAAAGATGGAGGAGGAAGCATGTTCACTGTGAAGGAGGGAGTGGATGGGGCTGTGGGAGCCAGGGAGGGCTTCTAGCTTTGTCTAGAGCCCAGGTTGGCTGCATGCAGCCACCTGCCGCCATGTGGGACTATTCAGCATTTCCCAAAGGTTCTTGTACCCATGTTTGTTCAGGCGGCTCTGTCTTCCTCAAGCATCCTCGTCCCCATTTCCATCTGTATATATCCTACCCATCTTCAAACCTGTCCCAATAGCATTATGTTCAAGAAGCCTTCCTTCCTCCTCCAGGTGCAGTCACCTTTTCACTGTACTCTGTGTACATCTAATTAACACGCTCGTCACATGCAGTGTTGAGGCACGGTTACTAGGTCCAAATCTGGCTCCCCATGAGCTGGACAGATCTCCAGGGCAAAGGTGTGATTCTCCTGTGTCCCCAGGGCTGGGCACAGAGCAGGTACCGCGGCAGTCTCGCAGTGTAGGCCGAGTAAGGGGGCGTTTTCTCTGCGGTCCTTGGAAACACTTGGGCATGCTCAGTGCCGCCCATTGGTCCCTTCCACAGTTCCCTCACCCACTATTCTCAAACCTTCTGATGCTCCCTCACTTTGGACTTCTCCGGTCCTTCTTTCCTTTTCCATTCCTCACGCCCCCTCCACCCCAACCTTTATTTTCTAGCAGCCCAAGCATCAAGCTTGTTTCAGCAAAGAAATAGTCCCAAGCTTTGTGCTGGAGCTGTCAGAGAGCTGAGGATGCGGCTCCTTTAAGAGCGACCAGGGAGGGGGCGTGGTCTACGGAGAGCAGGCCCGAAAGGGGGCGCGGCTCCTTTAAGAAGCAGCCAGCAGACAGCGAGGAGGCCCCGGGCCGGCAGGCAGGGGCGCGGTCGCCTTTGGAGCTGCGGCACCTCCCGTAGCACCCCGATTCCTCGAAGCAGGGTGCGTCCGATTCAATCCTGGTGCGAGGTGTTGGGGGGCGGTGTTACATCAGCCGCCACGTGTGGGCCTCTCAGCTGGTGTGGAGGCGGCGGCCCCGCCCCCGGCCCCAGCGGTGGAAAAGTACCGGGGCGCCGAGGTCCCCGCCCCCTTGCCCCGCCCCCAGGCCGGCTCCGGCCCCTCCCGGCCCTCCTGGCTAGCCCCCCTTCCCGTCCCGCCCCGTCCCCGCCGCCTTCCACAGCCCCGCGGTGGCTACGGGGTGCGGGGCACCGTCTGAGGGTGGGCGCCCCCGGCTCCTAGGCCCCTGCCCTCACCTGTGGCCGCCCGGGCCCGCCCCACACGCACCCGGAATGAAGGTTGGGGTAGGGAGGGCGCGGATTTTCCCCGGAGTAGCAGCCCCAAAATAACTCCACGGCCGTAGTGCCTTCCCAAAGCCGCGGCCAGGAGCCGCGGACAAAGATCCCGAGGGCGTCGGGACCCCCTGGCGCGGCTTCCCGGGACCCGCGGGCGCGCGGGAACCCTAACCCGGCCGGTGGGTGGGTGGGCAGATAGGGAGGCAGGCCGGCTGGAGCAACCAGATAGGCAGCCAGGCCGGCCAGCAGTTCGAGGAGATGGAGCGGCAGCCCGCACGCGGGGCGCAGACCCGGCCCGCCGGTTCCCGGCAGCCGAAGGCCCCCGGCGCGCAGACCCACTGGCGCTCCAGACGGACCGTGACACGTTCTGGTTCCGGCGCTACCCGCACAGCTCTGCGCCCGCCGCCCCCGACCAAGCCGGCGTCGGCACGCAGCGCCCCCCCTTCGGGAGCGCCCCCCCCCCCGTTCTCGCCCGCCTCAGCTCCTTGGCGACAGCGGTGACACCCAGACGCGCGCACCTACCCCCGATCTTTGCGGCGAGACAGACATCCCCGTGCGTGCACCCACACTCTTAACCACGGATGCCCGCATGCAAGCGCGATCTCACACACACACGCGCGCACACACACACACACACACACACACTCACGCTCGCTGGTCCTGGGGCTTAGCCCCACGGAGATACCAAACCCAGACCGACGGCAGGACGGACAGAGGCGCGGGCCGCAGCGCCCCCTTCCCCAAGCCCCCTTACCATGCTGCAGCCCCCGGCCCAGGCGTGCTGGGTCCGCACCGCGGTGCGCCCAGGTGGCTTTCTTAAAGGGAAAGTTGCATCAGCCTCCCCAGGCTCAGTACCGCCGCGAGTCCGCCCGCCCTGCCGCGCCGCTCGCGGCTCCTCCTGGGCTTGTTGTGTTTTGGTTTCGGGGAGGCGGGGGCCAAGAGTTTGGTGAAAGTTTGGAGTGGAGAAGGCTTGCGAGACCTAGCCAAGTCCCTCCCCTCCCTGAACAGCTCCCCTGGCCGCTCCCCCCCCATCCCCCGTTTCATCCCCACCCCACTGGCCGACTTCTCAGGCTCCTCCTCCCAGGGAATAAAATTACAAGTCTCTCCAGCTTTCAGATGATTGATCCCCAGGAACCCCGGGGAGTGGGCTCCACAAAGGAGCCCCCTTCTCCGCCCTTGTCTTGCTGCCCTCCAGCTGGGGCCCTTGGAGGAAGCAGATGTCGTTGCCCCCTTTGGCTAGACTGGAATGAAGCCAGAAGGCCTGGGGCACTTTGGGGGGCTGGAGCTGGAGTTGGCCCTCCAGGCCCCTGGTCTTCTGCGCCTGCGTTGCCCCCAGGGAGAAATCAGAGCAAATTCCATTCCCTTTGGAGCGGTGCCCCTAGGGACTGTGGGCACAGCTGGGTAAGGCCTGGGTCCTAATCCTTAGAACTGGAGGTCTAGGGGTAATCCTTCCTCCAGGGACCCTCCTTTGACCACTGGTTTGGTCACCCCTATTCTGCTGCTTCTGTTAGGGAGTTGCAGACACCAACCTGGGCCCCTTATTCCTTTCCTGGGAAGACAGACCTGGGTTCCAATACCCGATAAAGGAGACTTTGCCAAAAGGAGCCTGCTGAGCCTCAGTTTCCTTCCCTGTGAAATGGAGAGGACAACCTAAGGTAATCCATGTCCTTATATGTAGAACACGTTGCTCCAGGCTGCCTCTGGACAGCAATGCCTGGCAGTTGGTGGAAAGTTTCCTTACCTTGTGAGAGCCACCAGTTAGTACTGGTTGTCAGAGGAACAGGTGTTGCCCCAGCCTGAGTGGGGCATCTACTCTGAAGGGACCCAGCCTGGAGCAAAAGTACCCCCTCTGTACCCTGAGTCTGTTCCTCACTGTTATCTGGTCAGGAAGCTGGTTTTATTTGTTCCCTGGGGACAGTCAGCCTCCAAGAAGCTGATGCACACACGCCAAAGTCACACAAGTGAGATTCCACTTTATTAATATACAATCAGAGGCACTGAGCAAGATAATAGGTATCAGACACAGACACTTCTGCCGACAGGAGCACTCTCAGACCATACACAGTCCATTTCACAAACTTTCCCCAGGGCTCTAGGTTCAGAATTTACATTCTATTTACATTGGAGACCTCATCAAGTCTGGGAAGATGCTTTATCTCATCATAAGATTATTTGCATTTTTACTTTGTTCCTAAACCTAGGAGTGATAGCATGTTTGGGAGTTATATTCTCCTATGAAAGAATTGCAGGTGTCTTGTGTATGTGTGTGTGTGTGTGTGTGTGCGTGCATGCACACACACACATGCAAGTGCATCTCCACCTGGGCAGTATGTTGTGTCTGTGTCCCCTTACCCTGTGGATTTGTGTAGGTGGATCTGTGTTTGTGGAGAAGTGACCATGTGCACTGCTCTGTGCAGTGGTATGTGTGTGTCCAACTCCAAGGATCGGGCACATCTAAGCCAAGCCCTTCTCGACTCTCCTGCCTAGGACATAAATCCTGTTTCTGGCTTCTCCCCCCACCCACCCTCTCCCCTGAGGCTTGTCAAAAAGGGCTACCACGCAGGGGAGGCAGGAAGAGGTCCCCAGGTAGGGAGTGGGAACAAGGAAGTGTGTCAGAGAGCAGTGTGATGGCTTTCTTCCTTGAAGCAGTGGACTGAGGGCGAAGGTGCACAAGAAGGGGGCACCAAGTGAAGTTTCTGATGATTATTATGGTCCACGAACACTGGGGCTTCCTACCTCACACTGAGGCACTCGTATGCAGGGAGGCATGTTTGGGATACTCAGGGCTGACCCCCAGGAGGCCCTGAGGCCCTGGGGCTGGGGGCAGCGGAGGGTGGGGTGCTCAGGGTCAGCTCTCTGAGGACTCATTATGAAGATAGTTTGAGATTAATCCAGGGGCAAGGAGACAGTTTAGCACCTTAGTCCGTGGGGTCAGGTGGGGGTGGGGGGAAGATTTTCCCTGGAGTGTTTGGGGAAGTTGGAGATTTGCCCATGAGGGTTTTGCTAGACAGAGATGACATAACACAAAATATATTTGTATTCATATAGAGAGATTCATGGATGTATGTATTTTACCACCTTGATCTAGAAAAGGCTTCAGGCAGCCATACAGTTAGTTGAGACCCAAGGAGAAACTTGAGAAAGATTTTGGTTTGAAAAGCTGGCTCCATGAGACAGGGACAAAAGCAGCTTTTTTTTTTTTTTTTTCCCCAACTAGAATGAGGCCCCAAGGGAGGCAGGTCTGGGCCCAGCCCAGGTCAGAACTTGGATGGCCTTCATCCCTGGCTGTGAGCTGCTGGCCCTGGGCAGCTGGCCCACAGGGTGGGAAGACCATGGCTAGCCTGGGCCATGGAGAATAGGGGGATCAGGCTTAGGACACACAGGAGGACGATGGGGTCAGACGACCTGCTGACCTGCTTCTTCCTGGGGCAGGGCAGCAAGAGGGCAGGCAGCTGGCTGGGCCCCACCCACTGTGGGCTAAGGTGTGTCTCCCAAGCCTCTAGTTACTGTGCTATTTCCTGCGCAGGCTGAACCCAGCGTCAGATCCCCCAGAGCTGGCTGGTTTCCTCCTTTGTTGTCATCAGCCTATAGGATCAAGGCCTGTGTTGGGACACACAGAGTTGGCTTAGATGTATGTCTGTGGCAATAGGGATAAGGCCAAACTCGGGCCACTTCTGGAGGGCACTTCTGGAGAGCTGGTGGCATTAGGCACTTGGTAGAGGGGTGCAGAGGGGCCCTGCTGAGACATTGGAGGAGGGTGGACACCGTTTGAGTTGCAGCCTGGCCTGACCATTGGTCTCCACCTCCTTGGAGTCCCAGCCTCAGGAACCGGGAAGCTTTGCTGGGAGTGGCTTGCCTGGGCTCTGTTCTCAGATTCTTTCTCCCTTGAACTTGGAGCCCAGTGATCAGTGCCTGGCACCTTCCCTGCCCTGCCCCAATGCAAGGGAGTAGGTTAAATTGGTTCCTGATCCAGGAGATGTCTGTGGGGTTCCATGTGTCCCTCAGACCATTCTGTTGTGCTATTTTTGGCTCCCGTCCATGGAGGCAGCAGGAGTCAATCATGGGGCTCAGAGCAGGGTGCCAGACTGGATCTTGGCAGCTCCAGGTAAAACTAGGCCTATAGAGTGGAAACAATGGCTTTGGCCCTGTCTGGGGGTAGCCCCAATGTCCAGAGCATGCAAAGCCTGGATTCTGAAACACCTTAGAGCTCCCCAAATCCAGAATTCCCAGTGCCAAGGGTGCCAGAGCTCCTAACACTCTAGAGAATCCAAAGCCCACAGTTCTCAATACCCAGAACCCAGGTGCCCAATACCCACAGAGCCTAATGCTCAGGCATACCCAACATCTAGGGCACCCAACATTCCTAATACCCAATTTTGAGTGCCAATGTCCCAACCCATTGGAAAAGAGCCTGGAGGGGATGGAGCAGTGCCCCTGCATGGCCCAGGGCCTTTCAGTGACTGGTATTAGCTGGGGAGGGGCCATCACTGAAGTTGGGGCTACAGGTGGTGCTGGAAGCAGCAGTAATGCTTCCTTGATGCCCCCCATCTTGGATCTGGAGAGGTCAAGAGGGGCTGCAGGAGGGATGGCTTTCCTCCAGGCCCATCCCCATCCCAGTTACCACATAGGAGTGTACATCTACTGTGTACTGGGAATTGTGCTCATCTCTAGGAATGCAGCCACGAGAGGAAAGGGGCCCCCGCTCTCCCATATGGGACATACGACAATGTGCCTGTGCCAGTGCATTGGTGTGGGTCACCATGTTGCCACGTTGCCACCTGTGGCCACACAGGGCATGGTTGTGAGACTGAATGGCTCTTGGCACGGGATGGTGTTGGTGAGGGGCTGTGAACATAAACTGCGTCCGCAAGTTGACATGTGTGACTGTCAGGGCAGGTCCGACTATATCCATCTGTCTGGCCATCCTTATAGTCCCTCCCTGCCTCACTACTTTCCAGGGGAAGGAATGTAAGGCCCTTATTCGCCAGGATCACCCCTACCTGTGGGGAGCAGGGGGCTGGTTCAAAGCCTCTAGCCCTGCAGTGGGCCTAGAGACCCCCCCTCTCCCTACTGCCCCTGCTCCTGCTGGACCCAGAGCCTCTTTGGATTGAGAAGGCAGGAAGAGGGCTGGCTATAAGTGAAGCAGTCAATACCAAAAATAGCCACCCACCCAGAGGATCCTGTAATACCACCCTCTCTTCCTGCTGACCTGGACGCTGGATAGGGTCTTATCTGGCTCCACTTCCCCAACTCCCGTCTGAGTAGCCCCTTTAGACTCGAAGGAGGGACAGAGCAATGATGTCACTGCAAATTATGACATCATAGGGAGCTATGACATCACAGGGAGGGACACCAGGCTCTGGGGGTGGGTGGTGTTTGGCTGTCTGGGTGGGCGGGGTTCCATCCGCTGGCAGCTCCCCAAACTCCCAGGAGCTGGGGGTGGCAGAACTGGATAAGGCTATATTCAGGGCCCCGCCTTATCTGTCCCCCACGCACATGCCTGATAAGCCTCTTACCAGGGCAGGCCCAGTGAGCAGGCAGGGAGCAAGCTGGAAGAGGGGAAAGGGTCAGCTGGGTCTGGCTGAGCTCCAGAGCAGACGGCAGGGGTCAGGGAGTCCTGCCAGAGACCCAGGAGAGGGAGGCGAGGGGGCCCTGGGAGATCAGTGTAGAGTGATGGTCAGGAGCGGGGATTCTGAAGCCAGGATGCCTGCATTCACACCCCAGCTCCTCCACTTCATACCCCGGGGAAGTTGGGCCCTCCGTTTCTGCAGTGTTCCTCAGCAAGAATACTATTAGTAGTGACTATCCATCATAGTATTGCGAGCATTAATTATGTGTGAAGTAGGAATAGAAGAGTTCTGGTGGACAGTAAGTACTCATCTCCCTTCCCAGGAGAGGTCAGGATCCTCTCCGGGAGGTGCCCATCCTACCTGGCAACATGCTCTGGTGGCCTGGGCCTCGCCGGGGTCTGGGGTTTCCGAGGCTGCACATCCCCCTACGAGTCCCCACACCTTCCCGGTCTGCATTTGCCTCAAGACTCCTTCCCAGGAATCCTGGCCTTTTGGGCCTGGTTTTTCCCTGCACCCACTACGGATACCTTGGAGCCCTGGTGCCCTCTGGTGACAAAAGTCATACATAGCAGTTACAGCTGGATCCCTGGGCGCATCTGGCCAGCACATCTGCTGTCACTTGTCCCGTTATTTTATGTCGTCCTCACATCAAGGTAGGAATTATCTCCATTTTCTGGAGTTAAGACTCAAGAAGGTTAAATAATTTGTCCAAGGTTACAGAACTAGGAAGTGGTAGAACTTGAACTTGAACCCATGTTGTCCTGTCTCCCAAGTCCACACTCTCACCTTGTGAACAGTATGCATACATAGTCGCATGGCAACCCGGTAGGTGTTTTTTGGTACCATACTGATAGTTTGAGTATAACTATGATTGGGCACATAGCCATTGAAATTCTCCAGCTGTGAATATAAAATAACGTGAATTGGTTTTGAGAACAATAAGGTTGGGTAGTTGACTATTGAGACTTTTTGTATGGCTTTGATGCCGCTGATTGTATTGTGTGAGTATAACCATGGTCGGGCTTTCCATTTAAGTTGTGTGAAATTAGCCATGGCAAAACATGTGGCTTGTTTGCCCGTGGTGTGTGTGTGTGTGTGTGTGTGTGTGTGTGTGTGTTGTGCAGGCTTCTGTGGCTATTGAGACTATGTGGGGGAAGGTGACAGAGGGCCCTAAGTTCCCAGCACCACTTGCCTGTTTGCAGTCCCAGGACTGTGTCTGCTCACCATGACACACATGATGGATGACTTTACATGCCTGGTGCACTCCCATGGGCCAGCCTGCTTCTTATTCCTCTCCTCTCCCTCCCCTTCTTTTGGAGGAAGTAAAGCAAATAGTACCACAAATGGAACTGGCTTCCTTTTTTTTCCATGGGGTATTTTACAAACCTTTGAGTGATGTCTCAAAAAAAAAAAAAAAAGTCCTTTAAAAAGAAAAGTAAACGTAGCCACTCTAATTCTCTAATTTGAATGTCAGCACCGATTCCCAAGGTGCTGTTCGAAGGTCCCTGGGGGGCTACAAGAACCTTGCAGGGGGTCCACAAGACAAAAGCAATTTTCATAATTTGCCATTTTTATTTCATTGATATTCACGTTAGTGAAGGAAGGGCAACAGTGGTCAGTTTTAACTGCTGGTGCCCAAGTAGGAATCAGGGCATGGCTCCCAACTGGACCAGCACTCTTTGTGTTTTGTCTGTCACTATGCATACACAGTAAAAAAATAAAATGAAATAAAATAAAAGGAAAAAAGATAAAGGAATAAAAAGGGCCGGTTCACTTAAAAATGTCTTGATGAGGGGCGCCTGGGTGGCGCAGTCGGTTAAGCGTCCGACTTCAGCCAGGTCACGATCTCGCGGTCCGTGAGTTCGGGCCCCGCGTCGGGCTCTGGGCTGATGGCTCAGAGCCTGGAGCCTGTTTCCGATTCTGTGTCTCCCTCTCTCTCTGCCCCTCCCCCGTTCATGCTCTGTCTCTCTCTGTCCCAAAAATAAATAAAAACTTTGAAAAAAAAAAAATTAAAAAAAAAAAATGTCTTGATGAAACAGTAAAATTATTTAAAAAAATTTTTTTAAATTTTTTTTAACGTTTATTTATTTTTGGGACAGAGAGAGACAGAGCATGAACGGGGGAGGGTCAGAGAGAGGGAGACACAGAATCCGAAACAGGCTCCAGGCTCTGAGCTGTCAGCACAGAGCCCGACGCGGGGCTCGAACTCACAGACCGCAAGATCATGACCTGAGCCGAAGTTGGATGCTTAACCGACTGAGCCACCCAGGCGCCCCAGAAACAGTAAAATTATTAATTAAAAAAATTTTAAATGTTTATTTATTTTTGAGGTGGGGAGGGGCAGAGAAAGAGGGAGACACAGAATCTGAAGCAGGCTCCAGGCTCTGAGCTGTCAGCACAAAGCCCGACGCAGGGCTTAAACCCCCAAACCATGAGATCATGACCTGAGCCGAAGTTGGATGCTCAACTGACTGAACCACCCAGGCACCCCTAAAATTATTAATTTTTTTACCTTTCAACCCTTACATGCCTTTTTAATATTCTGTGTGACAAATGGGAAGTGTACATAAAGCATGTCTTCTGCATACGACATATGGTAGTTAGCTTGGGGAAAAGCACTTACTCAACTGACTTATGAGCTGAAATTGACTTTTCTCACTGGTTTTACTTAAAAGAATAAATGACAAAAAATATTACTCAGACTTGGGTATTTGGCATACACTTTCTCCAGAGTGGATGAAATGCACCTGTCACTTCAAGGGAAACGACTTCTTAGTGCTTGTTGCCAATGATAAAGGTAGAGCTTTCAAGTGAAAATTAGAATTTGGAAAATATCTGTCTGCTACCGTGAGTTTGAAATCTTTTCAACTTTGATGAGGTTGGTTTTGACATCAGTGAATGTGTGGGGTCTTTTTGGTTTGTTTTGTTTGTATTGTATAATGAAATGTGTCAGTATTTGGAAGATCTATATAACTCAGTGAACCGGTATTTTCCAAATGACCAGTACATAATGTTAAAAAAAAATCACGCATGGGAGCCCCTAGGTGGCTCAGTCAGTTAAGTGTCTGACTCTTGATTTCGGCTCAGGTCATGACCTCATGGTTCATGAGTTCGAGACCCACATCGAGCTCTGCACGGACAGCACGGGGCCTGCTTGGGATTCTCTCTTCCTGCCCCTCCCTTGGTTGTGCGTGTTCTCTCTCTCTCTCTCTCTCTCTCAAAATAAGTAAATACACTCTAAAATTAAATAAATAATTAATTAAAAATCATGCATGGGTAAAAGATCCATTCAAGGTGCAAGACAGACCAATGGGTGTTCATGTAACAGAACATGAAAAGTTCATTAATAGAGTTTCAGATTCCACACTGCAACTAACCTTTAAGAAACCACACCTGTCGAGTTTTGGTGTCGTATGAAAGGAAAACATCCATAATGAGCTGAAAAGGCTATAAAAACACTTCTCCCCTTTCCAGCTAAATACATTGTGAGGCTGCCCTTCCTTCGCATATTTCAGCCAAACCCACATATGGCGACAGATTGAATACAGAAGTGGATATAAGAATCTAGTTGTCGGGGCGCCTGGGTGGCGCAGTCGGTTGAGCGTCCGACTTCGGCTCAGGTCACGATCTCGCGGGTCCGTGGGTTCGAGCCCCGCGTCGGGCTCTGGGCTGATGGCTCGGAGCCTGGAGCCTGCTTCCGATTCTGTGTCTCCTTCTCTCTCTGCCCCTCCCCCCTTCATGCTCTGTCTCTCTCTGTCTCAAAAATAAATAAACGTTAAAAAAAAAAACTGAAAAAAAAAAAAAAAAAAGGATCTAGTCTTCTATCAAGCCAGACGTTAAAGAGATTTGCAAAGATGTCAAACAATGTCACTGTTCTCACTAAAGTTTGTTTTGGAAAATATATAGCTCTTTTTCATAGACATATTTTTTTCTGTTAGCTTCTAATACATTTATGTTGTTATTTTGAATATGCATTTTAAATTTCTCTCAGTTTTAACTTAGAATACAGTGAATATCAATAGATAAAACCCACTTAAATAACACTTTTTGGGGTCCTCAGTTATTTTTTTGTTAAGTTTATTTTGGGAGAGAGAGAGCATGAGCCGGGGAGGGGCAGAGAGAGAGGGAGAGGGAGAGAGAGAATCCCAAGCAGACTCCATGCCGTCAATGCAGAGCCCAACGTGGGGCTTGAACTAATGAACCATGAGATCCTGACCCGAGTGGAAATCAAGACTCAGGGGCTTAGCCGACTGAGCTACCCAGATGCCCTCTCAAGAGGTCCTGGGATCGAAAAGTTTGAGAACCATTGAACTGGGGGTTTATTTTGAAAACAAAAACAACAAAATTGTATTATAAATATTAAAATTGCTAAGAAACTAGATCTTCATTGTTCTTACCACTAGAAGAAATGTTAATTATGTGGCCCAGGGGCGCCTGGGTGGCGCAGTCGGTTAAGCGGCCGACTTCAGCCAGGTCACGATCTCGCGGTCCGTGAGTTCGAGCCCCGCGTCAGGCTCTGGGCTGATGGCTCAGAGCCTGGAGCCTGTTTCCGATTCTGTGTCTCCCTCTCTCTCTGCCCCTCCCCCGTTCATACTCTGTCTCTCTCTGTCCCAAAAATAAATAAACGTTGAAAAAAAAAATTAAAAAAAAAATTATGTGGCCCAGTAGAAGTGTTAGCTAATGCTACATTGGCCGTCACATTGCAGCATAAATGTAGCAAATCAAGAAGTTGTTTGCCATAGGGCACCTGGGTGGCTCAGTCACTTTAGCGTCTGACTTCGTCTCAGGTCAATCCGTGGGTTTAAGCCCCGTGTTGGGCTCTGTGGTGACAGCTCAGAGCCTAGAGCCTGCTTGGGATTCTGTGTCTCCCTCTCTCTCTCTCCCCCTCCCCTGCTCATGCTCTGCCGCTCTCTCTTAAAATAAAATAAACATTAAAAAACAAAGTCGTTTGCCTTAAACTTATACAATGTTATATGTCAATTGTATCTGAATTTTTTAAAAAGAGCCTCCCCTTATTTTTTTTGCTCTAAACCTTTATAAATAGTGTAACTATGAGAAAATACGCTTATTTTACTACTTACATTATAAAGCACATAAGCTACAGATTTTCAGCATGTTCCTGGTGCGGTTGGCAATATTCCCTCTCCCTTGCGGAATCTGCCTGATGTCACCTTCTCCCCATACAGTCTGGTCTTTCTTAAGGAGAAGAAAAATTGATCTCTCAATAGCTGCTGCCCTCAGGACAGATAACATCGGCTGGCAGGCTGGGTTCTAAGCAATTACAAGAGCTCTTTTGCTTCATGCCGTCTCTTCCATTTCTAAGTGCACTTTTTTTTTTTTACACTATTATTTATTGAGTACATTCTGTGTTAAGAACTTTACATTCATTTTCCCATTATAGTACTCACAATGACTCTACAAGCTAGATACTATTCTTCCCATTTTATAGATAAGGAAACTAAACCTCAGAAAGGTTGGGAGAAACTTCTAGGAATGTAAGTGAACTTAAGTTACATTAAAGTCCTTTTAAAAAAAAAAAAGAAGGAGGGGCGCCTGGGTGGCTCAGTTGGTTAAGCGTCCGACTTCGGCTCAGGTCATCATCTCTCAGTTCGTGAGTTCGAGCCCTGCATCGGGCTCTGTGCTAACGAACAGCTCAGAGCCTGGAACCTGCTTGGATTCTGTGTCTCCCTCTCTCTCTCTCTCCCTCTCCCCTGCTCATGCTCTGTCTCTCAAAAATAAATAAATGTTAAAAAAATTTTTTTTTAAAAGGAATATTTACGGGGTGCCTGGGTGGCTCAGTCGGTTAAGCGTCCAACTTCAGCTCAGGTCATGATCTCGTGGTTGGTGAGTTCGAGCCCCACGTCGGGCTCTGTGCTGGCAGCTCAGAACCTGGAGCCTGCTTCAGATTCTGTGTCTCCTTCTCTCTCTGCCCTTCCCCAGCTCACGCTCTGTGTCTCTCTCTCTCTCTCAAAAATAAATTAAAAAAAAGGAATATTTAAAAATAATCACTTTATTTATTTATTTTTTCATCCTGGTAAGTGCAATCCTTAATCCCCATCCCCTATTTCCCCCATCCCCCACCCCCTGCCCTCTGGTAACCAGCAGTTTGTTCTCTATAGTGAAGAGTCTGTTTCTCAGTTTGTCTCTCTCTCTCTCTCTCTTTTTTCCTCCCTTGCTCATTTTTGTTTCCTAAATTCCACATATGAATGCGATCATATGGTATTTATCCTTCTCTGACTGACTTGTGTCACTTGGCATTATACTCTCCAGCTGCATCCCTGTTCTTGCAGATGGCGAGATTTCATTCTTTTTTTTTATGGCAGAATAATAATATTCCATGGTATATATATACCACAAAAGTCCCTTCTAATTTATACATTCAAAAAAGTTATTCATCTAAAGTTTAGTACCTTAATTATTGTTTTCAACTTTTTTTTTTTAACATTTATTTATTTTTGAAAGAGAGAGAGAGTGTGAGAGAGAGCACAAGTGGGGGAGGGGCAGAGAGGGGGACAGGGGAAGTAGGCCCTGAGCTGTGAGCCCAGAGCCCAGTGTGGGGCTTGAACTCACTAACTGTGAGAGCATGACCTGAGCCGAAGCTGGGAGTGGGCCGCTTCACCGGCTGAGCCACCCAGATGCCCCTTAGCAATCGCTTTAGTACTGAGCTACTACTGAAGGGAAGAACCAACACAGACCCTCCCTTGGGCCCCATCTGAGCCTCACATTTGAGTCCTTGCCCCTGAGCCCCCATGACGTCCCATGTCACGTTTAGGGTGTGTTTACCCCAAGCCTGAACTTTGGTACCTATGTCTTGCCTGATTTTTTCCAGAACCTTTATGCTGAGCCTTCACACCCTATCTTTCCCACTGGAACCTCTCTGAGCCCTTACCCTGGGACACCATGCCCCAGCTTCTCACCTGAGCCTCCAAGGGCCGGAGCCTGTCGAGCAGCCCTCACAGCAGAACCCTGCACTTGAGGGCTGAGCTGCATCCCAGGTGGATTCAGACTCTGAGTAGCCCATTTCAGGGAGCAGCAGAGGGAGTAGTGGCTGGAAGTTGGGGATAGGGCCTGAGCTGAGAGAGCGGGAATGGAGACAAACCTGGGCACTTAGGCCCCAGCCATGGTCAGGAGTGTTCCCAGCGAGCACCGACCTCTCACCCCAACCCACCGCAGTTGGAGGAAACACTGCCCCCACGGTCCCCACTTCAAGGACCAGCAGCTGCCTATGGAGCAACTGGGGTATCACCATGGCAACCAGTCCAGGCCAGCCTGCAGGTGGGGCTGCTCTAAAGACTTTTATTGTTCAAAATGTAGGCCTGATTCTTTCATTTTGGTAATCCTCATGGGCCCTGTGTCGGAGGGGCCCAGGATAGGAGGAACCATCTGCTCCCCACCACGTCTCTCAACTCAGAAAGGTGTTTCTCCGGACTCAGCCAGATCCTTCCTGAGACAATATAGTGGGAAACTCAAGCTCTCTGTCCGGGGACCCCCTGGCCCCGACCCACACTCTAGATGCTGGTGGATCTTGCCCCCTCCTGGCACTCTGGTAGTGGAGCTAGAGGGGAGGCTGGAGGGTCTGACTTCTTGCCTCTGCCTCCCTGGGCTGTGACTTTTCAGGGGTGAGATCTTGTCAGTCGAGTACCTGATGGGAGGAACAGAGGAGTGACCGTGGGGGTGGGGGTGAGGGCTGCTCAGGGCTTGGTGACCTAGACAAAAGCCTTGTGTGGGTGATTAGCTGTCACGTTGGGTCTAAGCTCCTTACTCTCAGAATCTAGCCTCCCCACGCCCGGGTCTAATCCTGGGGTGGGGGGAAGGGCCTCGATGGGTCCCTGGTGACCCATTTAGCATAACCAGCTATGGTCCTCTTGGAGGCGTAGAGCCTCTCTCTGTCTCTGCTTCTGTCTATGTGAGCATCTCTGCTTCTGTACGTTTCTCTACCTCTCCCTGATGTGTGTTGTGCGTCTGTTTTTCTATCTCCTTGTCTCTGTCTCTGTGAAGAGCTCTGTGGCCCTGACCCAGTGAAATTCTGGCTGGTGACAGAGGGCATGGACACCACTAGGTAATGGGTTACATAGAACTCAGTGAAAGGACTGTGGTGACAGGAAGTTGTGGGGACACAGACTGGTAGGCGACGTGGAGTTTTAGACAACACAGGTTCTGGGTGGCAATGTGGGTTTGAGAGAAATTGGGTTGTCTGTATTTGACACTTGGATTGGGTCACCCTGAGTCGTGGTTAACACAGGATCTGGGTGACTCCATGATAGCAATTCAAAAAGAATTTGGAGGCATGACCTGGGTGCCTCAGTCGGTTGAGCCTCCGGCTCTTGGTTTTGGCTCAGGTCATGATCTTGTGGCTTCGTGGGTTCGAACGCTGCATCGGGCTCTGAGCTGGCAGCGTGGGGCCTGCTTGAAATTCTCTCTCTTTGTTTCTCTCTCTCTCTCTCTCCTCTCTCTCTGCACCCCCCCCCCCCACTCACACAGTCTTTCTCAAAATAAACTTAAAAAAAATAAAAGTAAATGAAGAAAAAGAATTTGAGAGGCAGTAGGAGTGGCAGCAGTGGTTCTAGCTGGGGGCAGTTTGTCTATAACTGGAGATGGTTTGGGGTGCCGTAACTGGGAGAAAGGTGTGCTGGGCATCTAGTGGGGGGAGGCCAGGGATGCTGCTCGACATCCTACAATGCGCAGGACAGTCCCCCCCAAGAAAGAATTACTGGGCCCAAATGCAGAGTGTCCGCCCGCTGCCCGGGCTGGAATCCCAGCTCTCGTGCTCTGCAACCTTGGGCAGGTTTTTCATCTCTAACATGGAGTACGCTTCCGAGGTGCCTGCAATTACTGAGCCCATACTTGTCAAGTGTTCAGAATAGCGCCTGGCAGTTAGGAAGTGTTGTTTATTGACACGGGCCCAGAGGGAACAAGAGTAGATGTAGGTTCAGGGACGCAAACGTTCTCCCCCTTTATTGTTACAGCTTCTACTTCAGATGGGATTCTTCCACGGCAGGAAACCGCCACCAAAAGCAGCTCAGGTCTTACAGGACATGGGCCCAGTGGTGTCAGAGGAGCGGAGATAAGCCTTCCCTGCTTCAGTACTTGTAAATCCCAAAGAACGGCTCCCGTTGGCTTAGCGTGGGGCAGGGGCCGCCATGTTTTGCAGAGCGACATATAAATGCATCAAGTCTTGCGATCTTCACATCACTGTGCGGTAGATACTCTTACCTTCCTCTTTTAACAGCTGAGGAAACTGACGCACAGAGATTAAGTAACTTGCTCAAGTCCACATGGCTAGTAAATAGCAAGCATACCATGTGATCCGAGGCAGTCTGGCTTGAAAACATGCACTCTCGGGGCGCCTGGGCGGCTCAGTCGATTAAGCGGCCGACTTCGGCTCAGGTCATGATCTCGCGGTCGGTGAGTTCGAGCCCCGCGTCGGGCTCTGTGCCGACAGCTCAGAGCCCGGAGCCTGTTTCGGATTCTGTGTCTCGCTGTCTTTCTGACCCAACCCCGTTCGTGCTGTGTCTTTCTCTGTCTCAAAAATAAATAAACGTTAAAAAATTAAAACAAAACAAAACATGCACTATCAAAAGGCACCATCTTGAATATATTTGTGTTTAGCTATGTCGGTTTCTATTTCAAAAGGTACAATAGGAAGCAATGTTTTATTATGAAGCGTCAGTCGTAGGAATGTTTTCAATACAGAAATTTGCTCATTTTTGTTTTTTTAAGATGAAGGAGTTGTGCTAACAGCATTAACCCACCCATTCCCATGAGGGGGCTAATGAGAGATCCGTCCTGACTTTCGATATAAGAACCTGGGGGAGAGAAAACAATAAGAGCTGGTCCTGGGTAAAGGATCAGGGTAGGAGGGAGGAGGGGAAGAGGTGGTGGTGACCATGAAAAGAGCTGGGTCTAGACCATGAAAAGCCTGGTCATGAGGTGGGGCTGCCAATGTTGACATATCCTTTATGTTTGCATGATGACCCAAGACCCAGCTCAACCCTCTGACTTTTTCTGGAGCACTGACAGGAGTCTACCACTGTCAGATGAACTTCACTAATGACACATCTTTATCAGTCACATACATCTTGAGGGAAAGGATGGATGGGGAGAGTATGGGGAGCAGGGTCTCAAGAATAGGAGAGAGATAGCAGTGCTACATTCCTTCCTTATTCATGCCATCTATTTCCATTCTTAGGTGCTTAGGAGAAAAAATACTCAGATAGGAACATGTGGGTGGGTTAGACAGGAAAAGTTTCCCTTGGGAATTCACAAAAGCCATTCGGTAACAAATTGATGTCAGGGGTGGAGTTATAGTGCCCTCTAGTGGACATTTTAGGAATTTTAGCAATATCAGATTTTGATGTTGCAGATTAGGGTAGGCTGCTAAATCCACCAAAGGCAAGATCATTTCCATGGGGTCAGCCTCCAGAGTGTTGGGAAAACAGGCTCACAAGAAACAGTGTGTGTGTGTGTGTGTGTGTGTGTGTGTGTGTGTTGAGAGCTGTTGGCTTCTAACTTCACCATGTAGTCAGGACATTGAGGCAAAGTGTGGGAGTAGCTGATGGCAATGGTCCAAAGATTTTATTTAAAAATGTGAGAAAACCAAAGGCTGTGGAGATAGGAACTTTTCCCCTTTCCTAAAGTAGACTAAGTATGGTGATTAAATACGACAAGAAGGCACAGCCAGTAACTTTCCAAGCAGAATTGGCTGCATGCCTGGGGTGATTCTGGATGTCAGTTAAACTGAGAAATGATCTGATTCCACCGATTCCCTCGGTCCACCCGGAACAGAAAAACAGATGGAGGACCAAGAGATATCATACCCACAGTGTAATAAAGGGGTGTTTTTGTCAGAATCGGGAAATAGGAGGGTTTTGGGGGGAGGGCAGATAAGAGCAGATGAGTTAGAAGTTTCTTCTTAATGGTGAATGCTTTTGTCTTGAAATGTGTGTTTGACTTTTTCCCCTTCTGAGAAGGCACCACATTCTGTGTTTTGAGCCAGAAACTTTCTTTGATATGACTGGATTCAGAGCTAGTTGGTTAAAAGTTAGTATTTAGGGATTGAGAAAATATTCTTTTTGCTCGAATGGTTTCTCTTACGTATGTAAATGAATTGCCTTACTGTGAACCTAAATTCCACTTGGTGAAATTGTCTTTATGTGTTTGGCTGAGATATAATGTGTGAACACAGTAAGATTTATCTATGAATTAGAGATGGTGAAAAGTTAATTTCTGCTGATAATAATAAGTTTTTTGGTTTTTGTGTGTGCAAATAATGCATGAATGCATTAACTTAATAACCTTTTAACTGAAACAACTCACACAGAAAAGTTCATAAATCATAACTACATAGCATAACACATCATTTCAACTTGAACACATCTTTGTAAACTTAACTGCTTTAGTCTGCTCAGAATACCATAGACTAGATGGCTCAAACCTCAGACATTTGTTTCTCATAGTTCTGGGGGCCGGGAAGTTCAAGATCAAGGTGCTAGCAGATTCAGTTTTTGGTGAGAGCCCTCTTCCTGGCTTCCAGAAGGTTGCCTTCTCTCTGTGTCTTCACGGTAGAGAGGGGGGGGGGAGAGAGGGAGAGAAGAAAGGGAGAGCACTCTCTCTGGTTTCTTCTTATAAGGTCATTCATTCCATCATGGGGGCCCCATCCTTATGACCTCATCCACATCTCATTACATCCCAAAGGCCCCACCTTCTAATACCATCGCAGGGGGATTAGAGCTCCAACATATGAACTTTGAGGGGCACAAACATTCACTCCATACAATAACCACTTTGTAAAGATGCCTCCCAATCACCACCCTCTCTGTCCTCCCCAGGTAACCACTATCCTGACTTCTAATCCTTAGAGTAGTTTTGACTGTTTTTGAACTATATATAGTTAGAATTATACAGGGGCACCTGTTGAGTGTTAGTTGAGCATCTGACTCTTGACTGCAGCACAGGTTGTGATCTCAGGGTTCATGGAATCGAGCGCTGCATGGGGCTCTGTGCTGACAGTGCTGACCCCGCTTGGGATTCTCTCTCTCCCTCTCTCTCTCTGCCCCTTCCCTGCTCATGCTCTCTCTCTCTCTCTCTCTCAAAATAAATAAGTAAACTTAAAAAAATAGAATTATACAGTATACACTGATTCATTCATGTTGTTATGTGTAGTAGCAGCTTGTTTATTTCCATTGCAGGTATACACGACTTATTCATTCTAGTTTTTCAGATTTTGACTATTATAAGTACTATAAATCTTGGATTTATACCAGTGGACTTTCTGTCCCCCTGGCACATGCATATGTTCAACTTCAGTAAATATTATCAAATGGTCTTATACATATATTTTTAAATGTTTATTTATCTATTTATTTATTTTTAATTTTTTCAATGTTTATTTATTTTTGAGAGACAGAGAGAGACAGAGCATGAGCAGGGGAGAGGCAGAGAGAGAGGGAGACACAGAATCCGAAGCAGGCTCCAGGCCCTGAGCTGTCAGCACAGAGCCCGATGCAGGGCTTGAACTCATGAACCATGATTTCAATGGTTCTTTAAATATTTATTTAAAAAATTAGGGGCACAGAGAGGGACACAGAGGATCTGAAGCGGGCCCTGCACTGACAGCAGAGAGCCTGATACAGGGTTTGATCTCACGAACCATGAGATCATGACCTGAGTTGAAGTCCGACGCTCAACCAACTGAGCCACTGAGGCACCCCTCAAATAGTCTTAAAAAGTCGTTGTGCCAATTTATACTCCTACCAGCAATGTGTGAGGATTCAGCCATGGGAAAAGTATTTACTCCACAGAAACTGACTTTTTTTTTTTTTTTACTTATTTACTGCCCCATTTTCTTTTTTCTTTCTCCCTTTCTTTCTTTCTTTCTTTTGAGAGAGAGAGAGAGAGAGAGCTAGAGAGTGAGCATGTACAAGTGGGGGAGGAGCAGAGAGAAAGAGAGATTAAGAATCCCATGCCGGCTCCGATGCAGGGCTCGATCTCATGACCCTGGGATCATGACTTGAGCCAAAATCAAGAGTCAGATGCTTAACCTACTGAGCCTCCCAGGAGCCCCCAAATTGGAAACTGCTACAAATCAGGGTTTCTTTTTCAGAGAGCCATTTGTCAAATAGTTGCCAACAGATCACTGCCAATACCCATTGTCACAAAAACTATACATGCTTTCCAATACTTGGTAGAGTCAGTCTTTTTCTTCCCTCAAGAGAAAGGAAATATTTTGATCAAAATTTTAATTGAATATATTTTAACTCTAATACAATAATTTAGAGAGATTATTTTATTTTATTAAGATCAAATATACAAGGCGTCAGACATCTCTTACTAAAAAAATTTCTTTTAATGTTTATTCACTTTTGAGAGACAGAGACAGAGTGCGAGCGGGGGATGGGGAGGGGCAGAGAGAGAGGGAGACACAGAATCCGAAGCAGGCTCCAGGCTCCCAGCTGTCAGCACAGAGCCCAACACAGGGCTCGAACCCACGAGCTGTGAAATCATGACCTGAGCTGAAGTTGGGCGCTTAACCGACTGAGCCACCCAGGCGCCCCCAGGCATCTCTTATTTTAGACACATATGCATACCTCAAATTTAAAAATAGCAACATTTTTCAGTTCTTTAAGAAATCATGTGTCTTACTGTCAAAGATGAGGAAAAACCAGGACAGTCTTCCATAGTTGGCAAGAGTGTGAACTGATGCAACCACTTTGGAAAACGTCTGCAGCGTTTACAAAAGCTAAACATGCATGCACTCCATGACCATCAGTCTACCCCTGGATATATATACCCAACAGAAGTGAATGGTTCTGTCTACCAGGAGGCATGGATGAGAATGTTCATAGCAGCTCTATTCGTGATAAGCCACATTGGGAACAGTCCAAATGT
This sequence comes from Leopardus geoffroyi, assembly GCF_018350155.1. Taxonomy (NCBI): domain Eukaryota; kingdom Metazoa; phylum Chordata; class Mammalia; order Carnivora; family Felidae; genus Leopardus; species Leopardus geoffroyi. Next base: position 34,639,151 of record NC_059328.1, read on the forward strand.
CCACCAACAGTAGAGCGAGTAAATACATTTTGATGTAGTTATATGGTGGAATATTATATGGCAATAAAAAAGAACAAAGTGTGGATGGTACAGCAGCATGGATAAGCCTCACATAATTTTTTTTTAAGCCTCACATAATTTTGACTGCAAGAAGTCAGACATAAAAGTGTCCATATTGTATGATTATAATTATACAAAGTTAAAAACTGGCACAACTAGTCAACAGTGGTAGAGGCCAGGTAGGAGTTACTCATGGGAGGGGTACTAACTTGCAGGGGACACGAGAGAATCTTCTGGGAAGCTGTACTTAATGCTATTTTTGCTCTGGGTGGCGATTACAGGGATATATGTATTTAAAATCAATTTGTACACATTACCGTATCTAAATTATATGGGAAAAAATCCTATAACTCCCTGTTTTTAAGAGTGATATCACGGGGCGCCTGGGTGGCTCAGTCGGTTAAGCATCCGACTTCAGCTCAGGTCATGATCTCGCGGTCTGTGAGTTCGAGCCCCGCATCAGGCTCTGGGCTGATGGCTCAGAGCCTGGAGCCTGCTTCTGATTCTGTGTCTCCCTCTCTCTCTGCCCCTCCCCTGTTCATGCTCTGTCTCTCTCTGTCTTAAATAAACGTTAAAAAAAAAAAAAAAAAAAAAAAGTGATATCACTCCGGTGCTTGGGTGGCTCAGTCGGTTAAGCATTTGACTCTCAATTTCAGATCATGATCTCACGGTTTCGTGAGTTCAAGCCCCGCATTGGGCTCTGCACTGGCAGTGCGGAGCCTGCTTGGGATTCTTTCTCCCCCTCTCTCTACCTTTCTCCAGCTCGTACTGTCCCTGTCTCTCTCAAAATACATTAAAAAAACTTTAAAAATTTTTTTAAAAAGAGTGATATTACTGAGTCAGATACTTACGTCAGATGCAGCCTAAGTCTTTATTTCATTGACATTGTGGTGTAATATAATATCATCTTTCATAGGCCTGTTGTAAGAAAGGAGAGAATGAAGCTGTTTCTTCTGCAATATTTGGGAGTGCTTTTCTTTTAGGCTGCTCCAGAGATCATTAATCATGAGATACAGCAGCTGCCACCTGATTTTGTTTTTTTTAATCATCACTTGAATGTATTCCTACTCTTCGCTTAGGGGGTTTAGACATAGCTTGAGAATAACAATACAAACTTTAAATATGGCAACTTTTCTTTCCTTCAGCCATAGCTTCCAGGAGAATGAGTTTGTGTGCCTGTCAAAACCCACCAGCAGAAAACGCCCAGGAACACACCTGTAGTTAATCTAAGTTGGGTTTCTCTGGCTTGTTGCAGCAGGGAGAATGTGCCCCAAAGGGACCTGGGGGCCAGCGCGGGCAGGGAGACTTGGTTGTGGCTTGGGCCGAGAGGGGATGAAGGAAGCAGGAGCCAAATCTGCCCTCTATGCTGGTGGGAAGCAGGGTGTGTGGCACAGAGCAGGGCGGGAAAGGTGGAAAGGGGACCACGGGCAAATCCTGCCCATGTAGCTTCTCTGAAGTGACTGTTAGAAGAGGTACTCCAGCCACATGGGAAAATAAATGAGAAGAGTTAGCTGAAAAACAAGGAAGGCAATAATACGCTGAACACAGCAACGAGTAACGAAGCCAATAAAATGTATTGTTAAGAATACGTATTGATATTGTAATTATGAAAAGATTGTTCAACCCATATCATAAAAAGGCACACGGTTGCCATAAAAATTAATATAGGAAGTCCTAAAAAAAATGTTTTTTTAAGTAGGTTTCATACCCAGCGCGGAGCCCAATGCAGGACTTGAATTCATGAGCCTGAGATCAAGACCTGAGCTGATATCAAGATTCGGACGCTCAACCGACTGAGCCACCCAACACCCCTAAAAGAGTTTTTTTAAGCTTATTTATTTCTTAGTAATCTCTACGCCCAACATGGGTCTTGAACTCATGACCCCAAGATCAAGAGTCGCATGCACTTCCGACCAAGCCAGCCAGGCACCGTCCCCGCAAAAAGTTCTTGTAATTACCCCAAATGCCACCAGCCCAAAACAATTATCTTCAACATTTGTCGATCAACATTCTAGAAACTTTCTATGCAAATGTATATAGAAATTAGATACAAACAGTTTTATGACATTCAGTGTAAAATAATTTTGTGTTAGGATTATGCCAGAGTTTAGCTGCAGACTTGGTTTTCAGCTCACATCTGCTATTCAACTATGGCTTTGGCCTGAACCCTTAGACGGTTGAATAGGCAGATACTTAATTCAGGATCATTTCTGATGTCTTTGAACTTGTGTGTGGTCCATGATCATGATTTCCATCACACCTTATTAAGATAACAATACCTGCAAATTAAGTAAGTCATGTTATTTGGGTTTATTATTAATATCTGAATATTCACTTTTGAATATGGGTAATAACCATTCAAGATACAACTTGGTGAAAATGCCCTTTGCTTTAGATGCTGAAATTCTAACAGCCAGTTGAAGTACAACTGTATATTTAATATTTCATGAGTAAAGTGCTGTAATAATTGATGATTTGAAAGCCACTAATTGTGTGCACAAAAGGAATGACTAAGAACTTTCAAGTAATTAAATAATGGAAACAGATTAACATTTAATGCATTTTTTAAGAAAAAGTATGTTAACTAGGTGTCTTTATGAAGAACTCCATATTATTTAAAAAATTTTTTAATGCTTATTATTTATTTTTGAGAGAGAGACAGAGTGCAAGTGGGGGAGGGGCAGAGAGGGAGACACAGAATCCGAAGCAGGCTCCAGGCTCTGAGCTGTCAGCACAGGGCCCCATGCCGGGCTCGAACTCACAAACCGTGAGATCATGACCTGAGCCGAAGTCGGATGCTTAACCAACTGAACCACCCAGGCACCCCAAACTCCATATTATTTTAAAGTCAAGAACTACTTAAAACAATTTAAATAATACAAATCAGAATACTAGTGATCAGATTTTACCATAATTTCAATTTTGAAGAATTGTTTGGTGTAATGGTATTCATAACATTAATCAAAATAATCTTTACTGGGATGCCTGGGTGGCTCAGTCAGTTAAGTGTCTGACTTCGGCTCAAGTCATGATCTCATGGTTCATGAGTTCGAGCCCTGCATCAGGCCATGTGCTGACAGCTCAGAGTTTGGAGCCTGCTTCAGATTCTGTGTCTCCCTCTTTCTCTGCCCCTCCCCTGCTTGCGTTCTGTATGTCAAAAATAAATAGATGTTTAAAAAAGTAAAAAACTAACCTTTACTAGATGTACTACTTTCACTTATTAACAGATACCTCAGAAGAAATAAAAATATAAGCCATAGCAAAGAAGATAATTGTAATCCTATAAGCAACAAAAGATTAACATCTAGTGTATATAAATAACTACTATAAAACAATAAAAGGGAAGAAATTCAGAAAAAAGATTGACAAAAGGCATTCTCAGAAAAGAAAATGTGTATGGTCAAGAAATTGCTGAACAATGTTTAGCTTTATTAATAATCGGGGAAATCAAGACCAGAATGAGATACTATTTGACATGCAGCCTGTTGGCAAAAATTAATAACAGCAATACTTTCTGATGAACACATTGATCAGTGAGATCTCTTACACATCCATGGTGGGTGTACAAATTGAACCACTACTTTGGGAAACAATTTGGTTTTATTTTATGCTACTGCATAATCATATACCTAGAAATTCAACTTAAGTATATACCCAAGAGAAATTTTTGCCATGAACATCGGAAGACCTGTGACAAGAATGTGACCAGTAGCACTTTGTGTAAGAACAAAAAGGTGGAACAATTCAAATGCCCAGTGACCACAGAATGAAGAGATGGAGGTGTATTCACACATGGAATATCACACAGGAGTAAAAATGAGTGATATTCCTTTCCATGCCACAACATAGGTAAATCTTAGTAGCATGATTCTGAGTGAAAAAGCAAGTCTCAAACGACTATGCCTTTCATAAAGTTCAGAGACAAAGCAAAACAATATCTTACTTAGTCATCCACATATGTGATCAGCCCTCGGACAGGGGTGAGCTCTTGAGTAAGGCACAGGTCCTGAGGAGAACATTAGTAGACCTAAGTTACTGATAATATTGTAACTTGGGATTAGTGTTGAACTCAAGGGTGTTCATTATATTATTTAAAAAATTAAAATGAAAAAAATTAAAAAAAGTAAAGCAATAAATAAATATCTCACTCTCTGTTACTTCATTGCCTTCAAACCCAACCAGGTCAGATGACCAATCCCACTCCTGGACCAGACCCCCTGCTCCCTCGAGTGTTAATTGCTACAACCTGCTGGTGTGAATCACTGTATTGGTCAAAGTTCTTAGTTGCAGGCCACAGACTCTGCAATACTCAGTTTAAACAGAAAGGTATTACAGGGTACTAGGTGAAGCTGAATTTTGAGAGACGATGGGTCGTAACTGACATGGGATCTTGGATGATGCTTCTTAAATGGGGATTTCTAGACTGGCTGGAGTCCCTAGAACAGAGTTTGCTAGGGAGATTCCTGCTTAATTGATTAATTGGATGAGTACTCATGGGACAAGGTGAGTGAGAAGAACACAATAGATCAGAGGAAGAAAGCTAAGCCAGGATGTGGATGTGGTCTCTTCTGGAGACTGTCTTCAGTCTGGTTCCCAGGAGAGTATTGGAGCATGAATTGTACCACAGAATTGGTTCCTGTTTTAGGCAAGTGGCATAGGACAGTGCTTTGTATCTCAAGGAGGATCCTAACCTCTGGGTGAGTTGATTTCCATGTGACTGAGGGATATCATTTGGAGAAGGAGCCACACAGCAACTCTCAGAGCAACTGGGGCTGGGTGCATTGACCAGGGCACAGCACTGCAATGACCCAATACCAACCTGACCTCACTGGGAAAGGTGGGGGTGATCTGGGACCAGATTAGGATTAGGTGGGGGGAAGTAGGAGGGCAGTGAGACAGGGGGACCACGAGGGGGCTGTCTGTGCACCTTGGAAGTAACAAACCTGGGTCCCTTGAGACCCTGGGGGCTTGGCCTCATGCAGCAGCGACCTCTCTTCCTCATCTGGACACGGAAGGACAGGCCGAGCTCTCCCCCTGGCTTTTCATTCCAGTGAGGGCCAAGCATGTCACCACCCCACCCCCAGTCATCACTGCCGCCGTTCCAATTACTCAGGCAGAAAGAACTGAGGCTTCTCTCTCAGCAACCTGCTCCCCCATCCCCCACCATGTCCCTCTCCTTGATCTCAGGCTCTGAGAGTGCTAGATTCAATGTGATATCTGATTCATTGGGTGATGGGCAGCTTTTTCCCAAGCTGCTTGCCTCAGTCTGGAATGGAACATTCTGGTCTCACAGAAGGGCAAACCAGGGGGCATTAACCCCTGCTCTGCCAGCATGATTCTCCACGTTCAGAGCCTGGGCTTCTGAAAATTCTTTTCTCCAGGGTGGCACAAAAGGAAGCCTTGTAGAGGGCTTTAGACACTCCACGTACTTCCTCGTTTTCACCCAGGCCATCTGAAACGCACTATGAAGTGCCTGGGTGGCTCAGCAAAGTGTTTCGACTCTTGATCTCGGCTCAGGTCAGATCTCACGGTGGTGAGATTGAGTCCCACATCCAGCTCTAAGCTGAGCATGGAGCCTGTTTAAGATTTTCTCCTTCTCCCTCTGTCCCTCCCTTACTTGTGGGCGCTCTCTCTCTCTCTCTCTCACGTACACACACACACACACACACACACACACGACACAGGCACACATACACCACTTAATCTAAGTAAAAATAGTGTATCCCCTGGCCCACCCCCCTTTTCAACACAATTGCTGCCCTCTACCCTTCTATCTATACTTTCTGGGGTGACCACTGTGACATCATGGACTGAATGGCCACAGCTATACCTTCTGCACACATCCCCCTTCCCCAGCAGTGCGCCCTCTCAGTGGCCAGGGCCCCACCTCTAGTGGAAATGTGTATTTTAAGAACACTTAAACAAAAAATCAGAGCCAGCACACCATAGGGGCAGAAATTCAGAGGCTGAGACAGGCCTGGGTTGGAGACACTTCAGTTCTCCCATCCTTCCAGCCGATAGACAGGGGGCATCTTGGCAGGTGGGGATGGGACCGGGGGCCTCGGGAGGGAGGGAGAGCTTTCCAATGAGAGGTCTTGGCCAGAGGAGGTCTTAGCAGGCTCTTCCCAGGCTGGTGGTCTCTCCTTCTCCCCTTTGCCTTCACCTGGAGGGTGCCAAGGGGAAAGGCTGGACCTCTTTTTTGCCCCACCTTCTTGGATGGGTCAGGGCTTGATGTTCCAACTCAGAAGGCACCCGCTTCCCTCTTTCTCTTTTCCCAGCTCTGGCCCAGACTTAGCACCTGCCTTGGTGTGGTCAGTGGCTTGTCCTTTCCTTCAGACCCACTGCCCCATGGTCCCTCACAGCTGTGGCCACTGTGGTCAGGGGCTGTGCCTTTGTAGCACATGGGTATGGACTCCACATCCTCAGCTGTCTTTCTTGTGCTCCAGATCCCACCCACCTTCAACTCTCTTGTTTTACTGATGAGCGCTTTTTTGCATTCTTAGCCTCCAAGAATATGAGTTTCTATCTATAGCCTATCAACATGCAAAAACCTCCTCCATTAAAAAAAAAAAAAAAAAGACCCTACTTCTGTCTCTACCACACATCCCGCCCCCTGCTCTCCCTTCTTTCCTGTCTCCATCAGAGCCAAACCCTGCTGGGTCACCAAATGGACAAACCAGGCATGTGCTTGAGGCACCAAAAGGAGGAGCAACTCTACAAAGAAGTAGGGTGAGGGGCACCTGGGTGGCTCAGTCGGTTAAGCGCCTGGCTTTAGTTCAGGTCGTGATCTCACAGTTCATGAGTTCAAGTCCCACATCAGGCTCTCTGCTGTCAGCACAGAGCCCGCTTTGGATCCTCTCTCTCTCTCTCTCTCTCTGCCCCTCCACTGCTCTCTCTCTCAAAAATAAATAAACATTTAGAAGTAGTGTGATAGAACAACAAAAGTTATTTTCAATTAAAAGTAGCAATATGTTAACTTTGCATTTAAAATAATTTAGAGGGGCACCTGGGTGGCTCAGTTGGATAAGCGTCTGACTCTTGATTTCAGCTCAGGTCATGATCTCACGGTTCATGAGATCGAGCCCTGCATCGGGCTCCAAGTTGGGCACGGAGCCTGCCTAATAATTGCTTTCTCTCCCTTTCTCTCCCCCCACCTGACCCTTCCCAGCTCACATGTGTGTCTTCTCTCATAAATAAATAAATAAATAAATAAATAAGAAAGGGCTTATTTGAATTTTAGCATACATGCAAGTTTTACTTTATTTTGAAAATTGAAAAATTATTTAGTATCACCTAGAGGATGGATGAGAACCCTAATCTTTTTTTTTAAGAGAATTTCTTTTTTTTTAGTTTATTTATTTATTTTGAAAGACAGGGAGAGAGTGTGCCAGCGGGCGAGGAGCAGAGAGAGAGGGAGAGAGAGACTCCCAAGCAGGCTCTGTGCTATCAGCTCAGAGCCCCATGCAGGGCTTGAACCAATGAACTATGAGATCATGACCTGAACTGAAAATCGAGAGTCAGACGCTTAAGAAACTGAGTCACACAGGTGGCCCAGGAACCCTAATTTTTTAAAGGTATTAATTCTCTCTGGCCTCACCTCTTTCTATTTTTTATTTATTTTTTTGAGAGACAGAGAAAGACAGAGTGCTAGCAGGGGAGGGGCAGTAAGAGAGGGAGACACAGAATCTGAAGCAGGCTCCAGGCTCTGAGCTGTCAGCACAGAGTCCAAAGTGGAGCTCGAACCCACGAACTGTGACATCATGGCCTGAGCCGAAGTCAGATGCTCAGCCGACTGAGCCACCCAGATGCCCCAGGACTCACCTCTTGATCTTCAACCCTGTGTGGCCTCAGACACCAATGAGTTACTAACTGCTCCTGCCTAGGTCACCAATGGCTTCCATGTTGATAAATCCAGTGGATGTGTTTCAGGCTCAGCTGTGACCCCCTCTGGCCTTGAAACTCTCTCCTGCCTCTGTGACAACTACCCTTTCCTGGTTCCCTCTCCACTTCTTAAACCTTACCCTTTCTGACGTCCTCTTGGTTCCTCTTCTCTGAAATGTCTGTGTTCCCCAGAGTTCTAGACGGGGCCTTCTCCCCCTCTGCCCCTCTGTCCATCTCTCCTGAGCCAGCTCCTTCCCTTCTCTGGTCTCCGTTACCATCTGTACTTCCAAATATCACCTCTGCTCAGCCACAGCTCCTTAGCTCTAAGTCTGCGTCTCCAACCATGCACTCTTTCAGGCACTTCAGTTCATTAAGCCTGAACTTGCTTTCTCGTCTCCCCACAAAACCTTCTGTCACAGCTGTGTTGGGGGGGTCAGGCCTGAGTGAGTAGCACCCCAGAGAACAGCAGGAGCAGCATCCATTCAGTCCCCAAGCTCAAGGCGTGTCTCCCATATCCTGCCTACAGCCAACGAGCGGGTCTGTCCTGTCCATTCTGTCTCCTAATTGTCTTGAATGTGCCTCCTTCTCTATATTCTGGTCCTGCCCTAGTCCGGCTGGCCACCATCTCGTGCTTACGCTACTGCAACAGCCTCCAAATTGGTGTCCCCAGTCTCCACTTGCTCTGTCTGTTTTCCATGCTGAAGCCAGTCTGGTGAGGTGTCAGTGAGTCCTCACTGGCTCAGAAGAAACCCAAGCTCCATAGGGTGACATTCCAGACAGCGCCCCCCCCCCCAACCCGGTTCCTGATGCCCTTTCTACATTAGCTCAACATTAGCTCTCCCCACTATTTGCCATGCACTCTCTGCTCCAATAGTTAAATACTATCTGGAAACCCACTCTGCCCCATCACACTGCTTCTGCCCTCTGCTGCCTGGGCTGCCCTTTCCCTTCCCCCACCCCTAACTATTCTTTTCGGGGCAATAATAGCCAGGCAAGAGATGCTGGTGGCTTGGACTAGTGTGCTGGCAATGGATGTGATACAAGATTCCAGACATACTTATTTTTTTAATGTTTATTTATTTTTGAGAGAGAGAGAGAGAGAGAGAGAGAGAGAATAAGAGCAGGGGAGGGGCAGAGACAGAGAGGGAGACACAGAATCCGAAGCAGGCTCCAGGCTCTGGGCTGTCAGCACAGGGCCCCATGCAGGGCTCGAACTCACAAACCATAAGATCATGACCTGAGCCGAAGTCGGATGCTTAACCAACTGAGCCACCCAGGCACCCCGATTCCAGACATACTTTAAATAAAGGCAGATACTGTAGGACTTGCTGGGTTTGGAAGTATGGGGAGGGAAAAACAAAGGAGTCTAGGATAACTCCCCAGTTGTTCTCGCCTGAAGTAACTAGAAGGAATTAGTTCCACTCACAGAGATGAGAAGGTAATGAGAAGAATGGGTTTGGGTGGGAAGATGGAGAGTTCAGTTTTGGACGTGCTAATGGAAATGGCTGTTAGAAATCCATTTAGGTATATGAGTCTGGGTCCAGGGGACTGATCTGAGCTGGAACTGTATGTTTATGAGTCATCGGTGTGGAGGTGGTATTTAAAACTACAAGACTCGGTTAGTACACCGAGGATGTAAGGTAGATAGAAAATAGACAAAGTGTGAGGGTTCCCATTAAGAGATTGGAGAAATGAGCCTCAGAATGAAAAGATAGTGATGTAAGAGTAAAAGCAAGAAAATGCAGCACCCTGAAAGCCTAGTGGAAAAGGGATTTGATGGGGGACACAGTCAAATGTGTCAAAGGTCAAGTAAGCAGAGGTCTGAGAATTGACCATAGATTTAATAGCACCAAGGTCACTCGTGACACTGACAAGAGCAGTTCAGGAAATGGTGTGGGCAAAAGCTTCTGGGAGTATGTCTGAGGGAAAGAACAGGGAGGGGTTGCAGTTAGGTGGATAGACAATCCCTTCAAGGAATTTTGCTGTGAAAAGGTAAAATGGATGCTAGCTGGAGGGCAAGTTAGGGACGTGGGAATTTTTTTTTGAGGGGGGGACACGAGAATTTTTTTACAGATGGGAAAGAGTAACAGCAGATTATCTCTGTATATCTAGGGGACTGATCCAGTAGAGAGGAAAAGATTTATGGAGGAAGAGAGAAGAAATATTAGAAGAAAAGAATCCTGAGCAGCTGAGAGAGGAAGGGATCTATTCACAGCGGAAGGGTTTTGAAGGCTTGCCTGACCACCACCCATCACTCCATCCTTTTATCTGGCTTTTATCTGTAGCACTTCTCCTAACAAGATTACATAAGAAAGTTGTTTATTTTTCATCTTCCTCATTAGAATCTAAGTTCCATGTGGGAAGAGACGTGGCCTTGTTCACCCTTGAATTCTCGGCACCCAGAATAGTGCCTCACACAGTGGCTGCCCATGATTATTTGAGAGTGAAGGAACAAGTGTGCATTGCAGCGTACTCCATTCTCATTCCATTCTTATTTTTATTCCGTTCTTTTATAACCCACATCCCCTTCCCCGTTCACCCGGGAAGATATTCAGCCCCCTGTCCGTTGGCATTCCTGTCATTCCCATGCCATCCTTACCCGATGTGTATCCATCCCCCATCTCAATTCCCCTTTAAGTCTCGGCTCTACCCATCCACACTGGGCTCCCCATCCTGATCCCGTCATTAAGGCAACCCTCATTCTGGCTTCCGCCACCTATACCATCTCTGTTTGCCTCCATTTCCATTCCATTCTTCTGCCATCAACCTGCAGTCTCTGCCTCCATCACTGTTTCTTCCCCATTCCCTTCCTCTGCTGTCATTACCACCTAACTTGCTTCTTCTCCCTGGTTGAAAATCACCAGGGCCATGGTTAACACAAGCAACTGTAGGAAGACAGACAGATGGAACTTCCCCTCGTTGTGCCTTAAGTAAATATAAAGCATGTTTTATGAACTAGCATTATTCCCTACAAGAGACACAATAAGTGACTCTCTGATATTTTCTAAAATATGTTTTCCAAATATTGGCATTATCACAAGCCTTGGGACTAGGGGTTCTGAGCCTGAGAGATCAAGCCAATCTCTGTGGTAAAAACAATATGACATCTCAGAGGGATTTTTTTCTTCTTAATTTCTGATGTCAGGAAACACTGAGAATATCTGTAAGTTATGATAAAAAACAGAGCAATTCTTGGGGCGCCTGGGTGGCTCAGTCAGTTAGGCGTCCGACTTCGGCTCAGGTCATGATCTCACGGTCCGTGAGTTCGAGCCCTGCGTCGGGGTCTGTGCTGACAGCTCAGAGCCTGGAGCCCGTTTCAGATTCTGTGTATCCCTCTCTCTCCGCCCCTCCCCTGTTCATGCTCTGTCTCCCTCTGTCTCAAAAATAAATAAATGTTAAAAAAAAAAACAGAGCAATTCAAATTCAATCTTACTTTGGGATTCTGGTCTCTGCCTCAGACTGACTAGTCAGCTAACAAGCCTTTTTGCACTGCTCACTGGGTAGTAAGTACTTTGTCTTTCTTTACCTTCAACAGAAATTATCAGGGAAGCACCTGAATAAACACAGTATTTTCAGTTTCTTGAGATTTTTGTTTTTATAAATCTTTCCCCTCATCCCAGTTTGTGACCTAGAATTTCCTTATAGTCAAGGCTGGACCAGAATATATATATATTAGGGGCGCCTGGGTGGCTCAGTCGGTTAAGCATCTGACTTCAGCTCAGGTCGTGATCTTGCGGTTGGTGAGTTCGAGCCTGGCTTGGGCTCTGCACTGCCAGCTTGGAGCCTGCTTCGAATTCTGGGTCTCCCTCTCTCTCTGCCCCTCCCCTGCTCCTGCTCTGTTTGTCTCTCTAAAAATAAATAAACATTGGGACGCCTGGGTGGTGTAGTCGGTTAAGCGTCCGACTTCAGCCAGGTCACGATCTCGCGGTCCGTGAGTTCGAGCCCCGCGTCGGGCTCTGGGCTGATGGCTCAGAGCCTGGAGCCTGTTTCCGGTTCTGTGTCTCCCTCTCTCTCTGCCCCTCCCCCGTTCATGCTCTGTCTCTCTCTGTCCTAAAAATAAATAAACGTTGAAAAAAAAATTAAAAAAAAAAAAAAGAATTATGCTAAATCTACTCTGTCTGTGTTGGAACAACACAGCCTGGATGACAGCACATCTGTTTACAACATACTTTACTGAATACTGTCAGCCTACTGTTGAAAACTGCTCAGAAAAAAAAAATCCTTTCGAAATATTACTGCTCATTGACAATGCAGCTGGTCACCCAACAGCTCTGATGGAAATATATAACAAGATAATGTTGTTTTCATGCCTGCTAACACAACATCCATTCTGCAGCTCACCAATCAAAGATTAATTTTGACTTTCAAGTCTTATTATTTAAGGAACACATTTCTTAAGGCTATAGCTGCCATAGACAGTGATTCTTCTGATGGATCTGGGCAAAGTAAATTGAAAACCTCTGGAAAGGATCCACCATTCTAGATGTCATTAAGAATATTCGTGATTCATAGGAAGAGGTCAAAATACTAATCTGAACAAGAGTTTGAAAGAAGTTGGTTCCAAACCTCAAGGGTGACTTTGGGCAGTTCAAGACTTCAGTGGAGGAAGTAACTGTAGATGTGGTGGAAAGATCAAGAGAACTAGAATTACAAGTGTAGCTGAAGGTGTGACTGAATGGCTGCAATCTCACTGGTAAAACCTGAACGGATGAAGAGTTGTTTCTTAGGGAACAGTAAAGGAAGTGGTTTCTTGGGATGGAATCTCCTCTTGGTGAAGATTTTGTGAAGATTGTTGAAATGACAACACGGGATTTAGGATATCACGTAAACTGAGTTGATAAAGCAGTGCCAGAGTGCGAGAGGACTGACTCCAGTTTTGAAAGAAGTGCTTCTGTGGGGTAAAATGCTATCAAACAGCATTGCATGCTACAGAGACATCTTCTGTAAAAGAAAGAATCAATAGATGCAGCAAACTTCCTTGTTTTATTTTAAGAAATTACCACAGCCACACCTGCCCTTCAGCGACCTTCACTCGGATCAGTCAGCAGCCGTCAACATGGAGGCAAGACCCTCCACCGGCAAAAAGATTACAATTTGCTGAAAGCTCAGATGATGATTAGCATTTTTTATCAATAAAGTGTTTTTTTTTAAGTTGATTTTTTATTTATTTTGAGAGAGAGATAGAGAGCAAGCTGGTGAGGGGCAGAGAGAGAAGGAGACAGAATCCCAAGCAGGCTCCGCACCCTCAGCACAGAGTCCCATGAGGGGCTCGCACTCAAACCATGAGGTCATGGCCTGAGCCGAAATCAAGAGTCAGATGCTTAACCAGCTGAGGCACCCAGGTGCTCCAGCAAGAAAGTTTTTTTTTTTCATTTTTTAAAGTTTATTTATGTATTTTTGAGAGAGAGAGAGAGAGAGAGAGAGAGAGAAGGAGACACGGAATCTAAAGCAGGCTCCAGGCTCTGAGCTGTCAGCATAGGGCCTGACATGGGGGTTGAATCCATGAACCATGAGATCATGACCTGAGCCGAAGTCGGACACTTAACCGACTGAGCCGTCCAGGCACCCCAAGTATTTTTATTTTTATTTAAAAAAAAATTTTTTTTTTCAACGTTTATTTATTTTTGGGACAGAGAGAGACAGAGCATGAACGGGGGAGGGGCAGAGAGAGAGGGAGACACAGAATCGGAAACAGGCTCCAGGCTCTGAGCCATCAGCCCAGAGCCCGACGCGGGGCTCGAACTCACGGACCGCGAGATCGTGACCTGGCTGAAGTCGGACGCTTAACCAACTGCGCCACCCAGGCGCCCCACCCCAAGTATTTTTAAATGAAGGTATGGACATTGTTTTTTTTAGACATAATGCTATTACAAACTTAATAGACTATAGTATAGTATAAACATCTCTTATATGTACGGGGAAACAAAAAACTCATTTGACTCATTTTATTGCTATGTTTGCTTTATTGCATTGGTCTAGAACTGAACCTGCAATATATCTGAGGTATGCTTGTATTGTATGTATAGATATTGCAATAATTACATATTTTTAAAAGTTTATTTAGTTTCTTGAGAGCGAGCCATAGAGGGAGGAGCAGAGAGAGGGAGAGAGAGAATCTCAAGTAGGCTCCATGCTGTCGGTGTAGAGCATGGGGTTTGATCCCACAAACCGTGAGATCATGATCTGAGCCAAAACCAAGAGTCAGACACTTAACTGATTGAGCCACCAAGGTGTCCCTAATAATTATATGTTATTAAAATTACATAATATATAACTAGTTACTGTCAAATATCAAAAAAATTATTATTTCCAATATAATTATGATTCCTTGTGTAATCTTATTCCTAGTCTTTTTAATACATACTAAGCCCAAGATCATAATCAAGATACTAGCCCAAGATCATAAATCATAATTCTCAGTCTGGGGTTTAATACTTAAAAAAAAAATCTCCTAGGGGCACCTGGGTGGCTCAGGCAGTTAAGTGTCTGACTCTCGGTTTCAGCTCAAGTCATGGTCTCACAGTTCGTAAGTTTGAGCCCCACACAGGGCTCTGCTCTGAGGGTGAAGAACCTGCTTGGGATTCTCTCTCTCCCTCTCTCTGTGCCCCTCTCCCACTTGCACTGTCTCTGTCTCTCTCCAAATAAAATAAATAAAGTTAAAAAAAAATCTCCCAGAGTGTATGTTGGTATTCTTTACCAATGAGCATAAACTCCTTCTTTATGGCTAGAATAAAATCAAGAGACATGTGATTTTGCAAATATCACAGTTGAATTTGCTACCATGACTGTTGTATATAAATTTGACATATATGAATGTTTATTTGGGGGTGCCTGGCTAGCTCAATCGGAAGAGCATGTGACTCTTGATCTCAGGGTTTTGAGTTCGAGCCACACATGGGGTGTAGAGATTACTTAAATAAATTTTTAAAAACTTAAAAAAAAAAGAATGTTTATTTGATTCAGGATCTAATAAGTGTTTCTAAAGTAGGCATCTATTGTCATAGAGATCAAGTATTTAGAGTCCTTGACCAAGTCAATTTCTCTTCTACACAGTGGGTAAGCATCGTGAATTTAATTATCACCTCTGAGAATCCTATTTTGCTCAAGGTCCATACTAACGATGATCCTTCATATTGACACATTTTATTAATTATAAAACAAATTATTTTTGTATCCCAAGGAGTAATATAACAAAGAATACCATAGAGAATGATAATGTATGAGGACTATAAGACATAAATGAACAGAAGTGTGTCCATCATCCAGCTTGGAAAATAGAGCCTCACCAATAGTTTTGAAGCCTTTTGGGAGATCCTTCCCTCTGCATTCCTCTCCCTCCTCTACAGGGATAATGACTATTCTAAATTGTGTGGTTATAATCTCTTTGCTTTTTGTTATCGTTTTATTACAGATTATGTAATCTTAAAAAGGATGTTGTTAAATTTTATATATCTTTGAGTATCACATAAAGGGCTTTATAATGTACATTTTACTTCAGTGGCTTACTTTTTCCAATTCACATTTTGTTCTTGAGTTTACCCATATGGCTATGTGTAATCACAGTTTGCTCATTTTCGGTGCGTACGCTGAAGTATGACACAGTAAGAACAAACAACAACCTATTTATTTCTTCATTCTCCTGTTGACGGGCATTTGAGTTACTTCCAGCTTTTGACTACTGTAAATAATGCTACTATAAACATTTCTGTTTGAGTGATCTGTCCACATGTGTACAGATTTCCAAAAGGTATGAACCTGGGAGTAGCATTGGTAGGCTGTAGGCTACATACATCTTAAACTTTACCAAAAATAGCCCAACATTTTCCTGAAGTGGTTGTACCAATTTAGCACTCCATCGGCAGTGTATGTGAATGTCTTTTATCGTGCCACACACCTCATGATATGCTTTCAGATTCCCTCAAATGACTCCTTTTCTCTCTTTCTCTTTCTGAGCGCCCAAACTGCACCTGGTCACCTAGCCAATTCCAGATTTGTCTGAAATCCACGCTGTGGAGATCTGCCAGAGAGCCACGGGGAGTAGCTCCATGTGATGTAAACAAGAAAAGCCAGGAGCCGGGAGCCTCCTTTCTCTCTTTCAAAGTGTAGTTCTTCTCGCAACCTTTGCAACCCACATGAAGAATGACCATGTTTCACGAACAACCTTCTGTGTCTCTTTGAAGCTGGTTGCGAAGCACTAATAAAAAATCTCTGCCCACGTGAACCAGATCCCAGGAACAAAGATGTTTATGGCAACATTATCTGGGGTGGTCAATAAGCATCACAACGCATCCCAGCTTTCCTTCTCTTCTCCCTCACCTCATTGCCCTCAGCTAACACATCTAAAATAAAGCATTGGTCCTTCTCTTTTTTTTTTTTTAATTTTTTAATTAAAAAAAATTTTTTTTTCAATGTTTATTTATTTTTGGGACAGAGAGAGACAGAGCATGAACGGGGGAGGGGCAGAGAGAGAGGGAGACACAGAATCGGAAACAGGCTCCAGGCTCTGAGCCATCAGCCCAGAGCCCGACGCGGGGCTCGAACTCCCGGACCGCGAGATCGTGACCTGGCTGAAGTCGGACACCTAACCGACTGCGCCACCCAGGCGCCCCGCATTGGTCCTTCTCTTAATCCTTGTCTCAGGCTCTGCTTTCTAGAGGGTCCAGGCTAAGAACATTTTCATGACTCACTTCCTCATCAACTTTTAAGACCGTCAGATGTTAAAAATTTTGCCGTTCTGCTGGATGTATCCGATGTGGTTCTAATTTGCTTTTTCCTGAATCCAATGAAGTTGATGAACTTTTCATACATTTACTGGCTATTGTAGTTCCTCATTTGTGAAGTGCTTATTTAGTATTTTTACCCAATATACTATTGGATTGTATGTCCTTTTTCTTTTTCTTATTGATAGGTAAGATGTTCCAGTTAACTACTAGAGAATTAGAAAGCCAGGCTGTATAAAGGCATACAGGGTGGGAGATATTGATGTTACCTCTGGAAAATACATTTGCCGTATGTAGGAGTCCTTTATATTTTCTGGATACTAGTTCTTCATTGATTACATGTGCTGCCGGCTTCTTCTGCCACTCTGAGGATTATTTTTTCACTGTCTTAATGGTATCTTTTGTTGAATAGTATCTTAATGTAATCGAATGATGAATCTTTTCCTTTATGCTTGGTGTGTAAATGCTTCAGGGACACTGAGGTCACGAGACTCTTCTTTTGTAGTATCTTCTAAAATCTTTATTGTTTTAAACAATATTTTATTGTAGTAGCTTCCAAAAGCTTTATTGTCACACTTATACATTTAGGTAGTTATCAACTTATCACTTGCTCAGCTCCAAATCCACCCTCTTTTGTCCTGCTTTGTAATGCTGGAGCTGGACCTTATAAATGGTTCTCCTTTGTCAACTGACACGTTCTTAGTCTTGCCAGAAGAGGGTGCTGAAGAGACACTGCAAGAGGAGGGTACTTTTCCTGGTTCCCGTGCTTTCCCTTCAGGTGCAGTAAGTGGCTTCTTGGCCGTTGGGTGGCTTCCCACTGAGTTTCGGGGGCACCCGACGGGTGATTTCCAGCAAGCTTCACCGGCACCCCAGTGGGTAGTTTCCTGCCAGCCAGCCCTGGCCTGCAGCCCGTTCCCTCTCAACCAGTGGAGCGCCGCTACACCTCCGAAGTTTGCATCTCAGCCTTTGGGGGGGGGGGGGGGCGCTCGTCCAAATTTGTTTCTTTCTTGGCTGCTCTGCCCTAGCCCTAGAGGTGGTGGCTGTTCCCTGCATCTGCTATGTCTGTATTGTTTGTAGTTCTCTACTCCTCTAAGTAGTTAATCCCCTTGTAATTAGTAATTCTTTATATTAAATTTGTCTAGTTCACATTACATGTGGTTTCTTTTGCCTGACTGGGTCTTGATTGACAAAGTATTTAGTCTACCTAGGAATAATTTTGTATATGAGAGGAGACAGAAGTCCAACTTCACTTTTTCCATGCAGATAGCCAATCGGGCACCATTTAGCAAAAAGAACTTTTCCCCCATTGTTCTTCAGTGACAACTCTGTCATATAGCAACAGTCCCTATGTGCGTGAGTCTGTTTCTAGGATGTACGTTTCTCCCATTTGTCTGTCTGTGCCTGCACTAATGCCTTCATGTCCTATCACATCTTGTAAGTCTTGGTATCTAGTAAAGCATATCCTTCCACAAACATCATTTTCTTCAAAATTATGTTGGATTGTTATCAAATGCTTTTTTCTGCTTTGTATGAGATAATCTTATATTCTGTTCTTTAATCTATGGTGAATCACACTGATTGCTTTTTAAATGCTAAACTCTAAACTGTTTTGTTGTTTCTATTTCTGCTGGCTCTATCTCATGGTGCCTTATTTCCTCATGTGGTAGATTTTTTTATTCCTTGCTCTTATTGGGCTGAACAATCTGTAAGATTAGTGGTATAAATTTGAACCCCAGACTCATGAGAGGTCAGGTTCATTGTTAGAACTCTGGACAGACTATTATTATTTTCACTCAAAGTCATAACAGAGGCAGGCAGGTTTTTTGTTTTTGTTTTTGTTATTGTCCTGCCTTATATAAGCCCAAGACTTATCTCCCATTTCCCATGATGCTATTCACCCCCAAAGCTTTAGGTTTCTACTGTGGATACTTTCCCCAGGATAGCCAACTCCCGTGTTGGCATATCACCAATTCCAACAAGCTGTATTTGTTTTAGGCCGCTGGAGATTTTCTTTAGTGTCTTGAGGTCTTAGCAAAGTGTATGAATATCTATTTGTTGAAATTTATCCGGTACCAGTGTTTTTAAGCAGGAGGGCATCTTCTAGTGAACCTCGCTGCTGGTGGCAGAAGTCTTTTTGTTGCAATATCTTCTATAGCATTATTATATGTGACATTACCAACTTTGTTCTAAAATCTTGAATAATTTTTCTTAATGGACCTGGCAACACCATATATTGGGAAAGTTAATGTCCAAAGCCTTTCCGTTTCACTTATTTCCCTGAGATTCTATAATTTTGCTTAGGGGAGAGACGAGAAGTGGTGCGTAACCAGGATAATATCCCCATAATCACATACGCCAGACCAATTCCTTGGATGCCAAAAGTCAGCTCATGTACCACAAATGAAATAAGTCCCAATAAATGATCACCGACAGTCTAATTGGACAATTGAGCAACTGAAGAGCGGAAGATTAAGATACAGTGTGTACTGAATTCAGGGAAATATCATAAGGATTAATACAACATTCATTATAATTACATTGGCTACTGGCCACAGGAACTAATCCATTTTGAATGAAACATTGAAACACTTTAATGGCAATGGCTATTTGTGGAAAGAGTATGGAAGTATGGGAAATTACACTGGGGACGGTGCATTTGGAAGGCTTTATTGGTCTTATTCCAGCAGCAATCAAAAACAACTGTTTTGCATCCCCAGGCTTCAAAAGTCTTCCCAGAGGAGGGGCATCAGTATCATGGATATCCCATGAGACGTGACCCAATACTTGGAAATAAGAAGTTTCTTTATGAACAGAAAGAATAGTTTAAGGAAAGTGTAATATTTTTATCCCTGGATTTTGACATACCAAAGCCATAAAACAGTAATCAGACAAAAGCCCATAAATGATTTTGGAATTTTTTTCTAATTTTTTAGATAGTCCTTTTCTCTCTGGAGGGGAAGATCCTTTCCACTTTGAAGTGGCACAGTTTCTGTACCTTATAAGCAAGACCCCAAAGCAACCCTGTGCATTCAGAAGGGACAGTGGGGCCACTGCCGTGGTGACCTGGCAATACTGACCTCATCATTTGGTCTCTTTGCCAAAAGAGAGGGGCCAACACACTCCCTGTGTTTTTAAATTTTGAGGTAAGAATTGAGCAAGGCCCTCTTCATCCAGTGGGGAAAAATTGTTAATTTGCTTAAGTTTTTTCCTTGCAAAAGAGAGGTTAGTGGCAGAATTACTCCTTTAACGTTGCAATTTCATATGTTGCTCAGAAATTGGCCCATTCCCAGACTCCTTTGTTAGGATAAGTGTCAGTTGGCACCTAGAGAGCAAATACGGAGCCAATATAAAGTGTACACCAAGATGCTCTTAAGGCTAAGGTTAAAAGTCCATGAAGTAGGCATAAAAAGCTGTCACTGGCGCCCGTGTGCTCTTGAGGTGGGAAGCCTGGGCCAGGATACGTTGGTGGTACGTCCAAGCGGGGACGATTCCCTTCAGGGGAGTTTGATTGATGCTTCTTTCCTCTGATGAACTTTGAAGTATATTCAATCTTTTTTTTTTTTTTTTTAATTTTTTTTTTCAACGTTTATTTATTTTTGGGACAGAGAGAGACAGAGCATGAACGGGGGAGGGGCAGAGAGAGACGGAGACACAGAATCGGAAACAGGCTCCAGGCTCTGAGCCATCAGCCCAGAGCCCGACGCGGGCTCGAACTCACGGACCGCGAGATCGTGACCTGGCTGAAGTCGGACGCTTAACCGACTGCGCCACCCAGGCGCCCCGTGAAGTATATTCAATCTTCAGGTTGTGGATTGTAGATCGTTTTTATTAGGGTGATCTTTCAAGCTGCTTGTTCCTGTGAATAGAAGTGTTGACACACTTCAGTAGTGTTTTGTAATAATGTAGCAACATGCCATTTAATACATAAATATTTTCCAAGTGGATGGCCACGGAAAGTGCAACAAGAAGTTTCATGAGCCTCTCCAGTTCTTCTGTTGGCTCTAGTTTTTGTGACCTTAAGAATTATGGGCAAGAAATCTGACCATTTCGGTATATACATTTGGGCTAATTTACTTTTTGAAATCCCATTTGGCTTTCTACCATCCTGAGCTAGTTGAGCAGAGGAAGTACACTGTATTAGTTTCGGTAAGGCTTTGTCTACTTCCTTTACAGTTTGACCTGATCACTGCTGAGGGATGAAGTTGCCTCAACTTGGGAAAGAAGCTCTTTGGAAGTCTTTGATTAATGGTGACCGGGTAAACTTTTGCTTGTTACTAAAAACATACTTGAATTACCAACGTGCAAGCCCATGAACAACATTTCTCTGCCTAGGTAGAAACCTGAATATTTACAAATGTCCTTGTGGTGAAGGATGAGCTACCGGTATTTATGGGCAAGTTGACATTACTGTTCATTCATTCAGTGAATATTTACTGAGCACCTGCTGTAAACAGACACAGTTCTAGATGCTGGGGATAAAGTGGTGAATAAGGAAAGAAGGCAAAAATTCCTTCCCCCACGGAGCTCACATTCTAATGGGAAGAAACAAACATGGCCCGGAGGTCAAATATACTATCTTAAGTGTACTTAGTGCTAACGAGAAAAACAAAACAAGGAAAGGGGATTAAAAAGTATGTATGTAGTAGGCTGGGAGAGGATTACAATTTTAGATAGGGCAGCCAGGGCAAGGCTTCACAGGGACGGAGATCTTTGAATAAAGCCAGACGGACATAAAAGGAGATGAGGAACAATACAGGTTCTGTTGAGATAGAAGGATAAACAGCAGACCAAGTAAAGAAGATGTGTTCAGGGGCGCCTGGGTGGCGCAGTCGGTTAAGCGTCCGACTTCAGCCAGGTCACGATCTCGCGGTCCGTGAGTTCGAGCCCCGCGTCGGGCTCTGGGCTGATGGCTCAGAGCCTGGAGCCTATTTCAGATTCTGTGTCTCCCTCTCTCTCTGCCCCTCCCCCGTTCATGCTCTGTCTCTGTCTGTCCCAAAAATAAATAAACGTTGAAAAAAAAAAAAAAAAAAAAAAAGAATTACAAGATCTTTAAAAAAAAAAAAAAAAAAAAAAAGAAGATGTGTTCAGAAAGGAAAGGGTAACCAACTCTGTCAAATGCTGCTTGGTAGTTGAGTAAGAGAAGGGCAGAGAGTGGACCAGCTCTGGAAGGGCAACAGGGGTGAAAACCTGACTGACATGGCTTCAGGGGAGAAACAGATGGAGGGAAATTAGAGACGGTGAGAACAGACCACTATTTTGAGGGATTTTCCTCTGAAAGGGAGCAGAGACACAGAGTAATAACTGGAAGGAGAAACAAGATAAAAGGAAGCCTTTGCCTTACTGTTTTCTGGTTTGGGGGGGTGGGGGTTGGGAGATAATACAGCATCTCCAAACCATGACAACAATTATCCACTAACGAGTGAATATCAGTGCCATTTGGAGAATGCAGGAGCAGAGTGAGGGCACCGCCAACCGGGGAGAGAAGACAGAGTGCCTGTGGACAGATGCTGGCAGACAGGCAGGTTGGATAGCAGGAGCTGTGGAATTCTCTCCTGGTGGCCTCTATTAGTGAAATAAGGAGCAAGGTCAGCAGCAGGGAGTGAGGGATGAAACCTGTATGAAGGGGGAGGAAAAGATGTAAAATAATTAAGTATGAGAGTGAGAGAGTTAATGGACTAGATAAATGTAGAATAATGACTAGGAAGTTCAGTGCCCACTGGAGGTAAGTGGTCATGAATGTGAAGTGGTGCAGTCAACACAGTTGTTGTTTTTTCAGCCGTGTTTTTCTGCAGCATTGACGCAGGCGTGGGAGAATTAGCTTCTGCCAGGGTCTCAGTTTTGCCAAGCAAGTAATGCAAACTGAGATCTGGCCAAGGGAGTTGAGGGCATTTGGAGTGGTTCGTTACGACTGATGATAAAATTTAAACTGGGTAGGGAAGTGGAAGGTAAGGAAGGAAGCTGAGGCTCCCATACTACAGAGTGGGTGGCTTAAAAACAAACATTTATTCTCTCACACTTCTGGAGGCTGCAAGTCCAAGATCCAAGGGTGGGCAGGGTTGCTTTCTGGTGGAGCCTCTCTTCCTGGCTTGCAGACTGTCACCTTCTTGCTGTGTCCTCACATGACCTTTCCATTGTGGGTGGGTGGAAAAAGAGGGATTTCAGGTGCCTTTTCTTCTTCCTTTTTTATTAGGTATAATTGGCATATCACGTTTTAGTTTCAGATGTACAACATGATTTGATATTTGCATATATTGCAAAATGATCACTATAATAAGCCTTTAGTTAACATCCTTCACCATATATATTTACAAAATTTTTTCTCTTGTGGTGAGAACTTTTAAGATCTATTCTCTTAGCAATCTTCAAATATGCAATACAATATTATTAGCTCTAGTCACCATGCTGTACATTATGTCCCTGTGACTTATTGATTTTATAACCAAAAGTTTGTACTTTTTGATCCCTTCACCCATTTTGACCACCCCATCCCCCACTTCCGGCAACCACCAATCTGTTCTCCGTATTTATGAGCTTGGTTTTTTGTCTTGCCTTGTTTTGTTTTGTTTTTAGATTCCACATATAAGTGAGATGTAAGGTATCTTTCTTTTTTTTTTTTTTTTTAATTTTTTTTTTTTCAACGTTTATTTATTTTTGGGACAGAGAGAGACAGAGCATGAACGGGGGAGGGGCAGAGAGAGAGGGAGACACAGAATTGGAAGCAGGCTCCAGGCTCTGAGCCATCAGCCCAGAGCCCGACGCGGGGCTCGAACTCACGGACCGCGAGATCGTGACCTGGCTGAAGTCGGACGCTTAACCGACTGCGCCACCCAGGCGCCCCAGGGTATCTTTCTTGGACTAATTTCCTGATTTCCCTTAGCATGTCTTCCTCTTCTTATAAGGACACTAGTCCCATCAGATTAGAGCCCCCACCCTTATGACCTCTTTTAATCTTAATCACCTCCTTAAAGTCTCTGTC
Organism: Leopardus geoffroyi; assembly: GCF_018350155.1. Lineage (NCBI taxonomy): Eukaryota > Metazoa > Chordata > Mammalia > Carnivora > Felidae > Leopardus > Leopardus geoffroyi. The sequence continues at coordinate 34,662,788 of NC_059328.1, forward strand.
TCCAAGTACAGTCATGTTGGAGATTAGGGCTTTAACACAGGAGCACAGGAGTTTTGGAGGTACACAATTCAATCCATAACAATAAGGAAAGAACATGAAACAGTCTGGAACGACAACGCAGTAAGGTGAATGGATTGTAGGTAATGGTGAAACCAAAGGATCGTCGGAGTATTAGTGTGAGTTGGAAATAGAGGAGGAGTTGACTGGAGAGTGGGGCGTATGAAATTGGGATTATAGGGGTTGCAATAATCTGGAATGACAAAATCTAGAATGTGACTGCGGGGCCGAATGGCCGAGGCAGGATGGATGTAAGGGCCACTGCAGGAGAGGACACCAAGGAACTGAGAGGCTGGGGTGTCGGAAGGCACATCTCTGAGTACACTGACGTTACCAGGAATTATCACAGGGGTAGTGTTGCAGACAGTGTCAGTGAGCCAGGTGTCGAATGTCCAAGGAAAGAGGGAGAATAACCTCTGGGCAACAGATGATGCCAGTAAAGCAGGACTATATTGGGGCAAAATTGTAGCCAACCAACCCTAAGTCATGGAGGAAGGGATTTGCAATCCATATCCCAGATGGATTTTCCAGAAGCTGAGGTGTAACTTGAGGTACAAGAAGCTTACCAGGGATCAACACGTGTGAGTGGAAGAGGGAAGAAGCAGGACTGGGCAGAGGAAGAACTTGAACTATGAGAAGGTCCTACAAGCCTCAACTAGCCCAGGAGCAAGTATCACACATCACGGCATTCAATGTTGGGCCAAAATAGCTGGACTTTTACATCCCACAGCCCCTTCAGTCACCAGATTCGGGTCGCAGGCAGGCGGCTTTCTGCAGATGTGGCACATTCTGAAATAGCTGACGGCTGGAGGCTCTCTGCCTAATGCGCTCCCTGCAGCTGGAAAACAAGTTCTTCCTGCAGAGGCGTCTGAGCGGTGCCTCTCTGTGTCTACCTTGAAGACACTTGCATTTTATTTTGGCATATACAAAAACCCTACAGATCAATATGAAATCCTAGGTTGCCAAGGATAATAGTGGCTGCCCAAATCTGAATCTCTTCACATTCCAAATGTCAACATGGATGGACACAGAGGGTATTATGCTACATGAAATAAGTCAGAGAAAGACAAATACTATATCATTACACTAAAAAAAATCTAAAATCTAAAAAAAAATCTAAAATCTAAAATCTAAAAAAAAAACAAAACAAAAACAAAAACCCAAACAAACAAGCAAAAGCAGAAACAGACCCGTGAATACAGAAAACAAACTGGTGGTTGCCAGAGGGAATGGGGGTAGGCATGGGGCAAAATGGAAGAAGGGGAGAGGGATGTATAGGCTTCCAGCTATGGAAGGAATGAGTCACAGGGGTGAAAGGTACAGCACAGGGAATATTGTCAACGATGTAACAGTGTTGGGTGGTGATAGACGGAAGCTCACTAGTGGTGAGCATAACATAATGTATAGAGATGTTGATTCACTATGTTGTACACCTGGAACTATTGTAACATTGTGTGTCGATTATTCTTCAGTCAAAAAAAATTGAGTGCCCTAAAGAGCTTTTTGTATGGGGTTACCTCTATCTGTATTTAATATTAAATATTAAATAAAACATTAAAACTGAGAATAATAACATTCACTCAGTAAAAGAATTCAATAAGAAAGCAGAGCACAAAATTAACAGGCAGAAATAAATAGCCATCAGGTATATAAATTATAATCAGCCGATATGATGGTAGGTAATAGCAACAGAGAAGACAGACATTTAGGAATAAACTTAAGAAATGTGCAAAGTCCAGGGCGCCTGGGTGGCTTAGTCAGTTAAGTGTTTGACTTCAGCTCAGGTTATGATTTCACAGTCTGTGAGTTTGAGCCCTGCGTCGGGCTCTATGCTGACAGCTCAGAGCCTGGAGCCTGCTTCAGATTCTGTGACTCCCTCTCTCTCTATCCCTCCCCTGCTCGTGCTCTGTCTCCCTCTCAAAAATAAATAAACATTTAAAAAATTTTTTAAAAATAAAAAAAAAAAGAAATGTGTCAAGTCCATCTGAGGAAAATTTGAAAAATCTCCTGAAACATACTAGAGTAGACAAGCAAATGAGAAGATGTCTCTTACTTTTGGATGGGGTGATTCAACGTAATTAAAGGTCAGTTCTCTCTAAGTTAGTTTGTAAATTTAATTGTGATCCCCCCAATGTCAAAAGTTGATACTAAAGTTCATATGGAAAAATAAACATGCAAAAACAGACTGGAGAGATATGAGGGAGCAGTAGCTCTCTCAGTAATTAAAATACACTCTAAAACGTCTCTGATTAAAACAGGGCGGGATTACTCTTGTAGGCAATGTGTAATTTTAAAAATCATTTAGACTTGGGGGCGCCTGGCTGCTCAGTCAGTGGAACGTGCCACTCTTGATCTCAGGGTTGTGCGTTCAAGCCCCACCTTGGGTGTAGATATTACTTAAAAAAATAAAAAAATTAATCATTAAGATTTGTAATTCTTTGAATTATTTTGTGTCTCTCCTATTAACATTCCTGTGGTTTTGATAGGCAGGTTTGATAGCCTGACAAGATGGCTGTAGTTTTTGTATTTTATTTGCTTGAGCAAATCACTTCTCAATTTTAGTTGTGATGGATAAGCCAGAGCTTTAAGCGAAATGTAGCATCTGGTGTTATTGAAGAATGACAGGTAGGTGAAATTAATACAGAGCAACTCCAGTAGATTCGTGGATTGAATAGTGACAGTTTTTCTTTTAATCTGTTATGTAAGTTTATTAATTTAGTGAAAACAATGTTTTTACCCTAATGTGTACTCTACCAAATTTATATTTGTATTATTATTTTTTTTTTTAATTTTTTTTTTCAGCGTTTATTTATTTTTGGGACAGAGAGAGACAGAGCATGAACGGGGGAGGGGCAGAGAGAGAGGGAGACACAGAATCGGAAACAGGCTCCAGGCTCTGAGCCATCAGCCCAGAGCCCGACGCGGGGCTCGAACTCCCGGACCGCGAGATCGTGACCTGGCTGAAGTCGGACGCTTAACCGACTGCGCCACCCAGGCGCCCCTATATTTGTATTATTAACACAAAAGCAAATAAATATGCCTTCACTATTAAATTCTTCAACTGAATTTATAGTGGTTCTAATGCTAAAGTCAAATATTTTACCTCTAAGAGTAGGACCATTCAAACGTCTTGCTTTGATTTAATGAATTGAATGAAAAAAAATCTACCCATTATTGACATTAACATCCCTGATTTTCTCTTTGATGCATCTGATCCTAATGGATGTCAAATTGGCATAATTTATACTAGTACTTTTACTAGTGAGGCCAACACTTGAACAGCAAAAATTGTGCAAGAAAATTCAAGAAATTGAAATGAGAGAAATGTTTTTTAATTAAAAAAATTTTTTTATACATTTATTTATTTTTGAGAGACAGAGAGAGACAGAGCGTGAGCAAGGGAGGGGCAGAGAGAGAGAGAGAGAGAGAGAGAGCGAGACAGAATCAGAAGTAGGCTCCAGGCTCTGAGCTGCCAGCACAGAGCCTGGTGCGGGGCTGGAACCCACGAACCGTGAGATCACGACCTGAGCTGAAGTAGGACGCTTAACAGACTGAGCCACCCAGGCGCCCTTTAATTTTTTTTTTAATGTTTATTTATTTTTGAGAGAGACAGGGACAGAATGCGAGTGGGTTAGGGGCAGAGACAGAGAGGGAGACACAGAATCCGAAGCAGGCTCCAGGCTCTGAGCTGTCAGCACAGAGCCCAACGCGGGGCTTGAACTCACAAGCTGTGAGATCATGACCTGAGCCGAAGTCGGACGCTCAACTGACCGAGCCACCCAGGTGCCCCTGAAATGAGAGAAATTGAGAAGAACAAGCATGTGACCTGGATGAAAGCCATGTTTAACAGAATGATTTTTAAATGTATCTTGTGCAGTGACACAAGTTAAATCTGACTATTTTATAAGTAGCTGCTAATGTCTTAGTTTTTATGTGGCTAGTAATTTCACTACATCCTCCATAGTGGATGGTACGTGTTAGCATTTTGTGCTTTTTACACATTTACATAAACTTTTTTGAGAGATGAAATACAATACATATATTTTTATTAAATATTCGCTTTTTAAAAAGTCACTGCTGTTGAGAGCCACCTGTTGGGTGGCTCAGTCAGTTAAGCATCTGACTCTTCATTTCTGCTCAGGTCATGATCTCACAGCCATGAGATGGAGCCCTGCGTTGGGCTCTGCATTGATAGTGTGGAGCCTGCTTGGGATTCTCTCTCTCTCCCTCTCTCTCTCCTCATCCCTCTCCCCCCCCCCCCAATACATAAACATTAAAAAAGTCACTGCTGTTGAAAGGATATATGGAAAATTTTTTTTTAATTTTTTTAACATTTATTTTTGAGCGTGAGACAGAGCACAAGTGGGGGAGGGGCAGAGAGTGAAGGGGGGACGCAGAATCTGAAGCAGGCTCCAGGCTCTGAGCTGTCAGCACGGAGCCTGAGGCAGTGCTCGAACTCACGGACTGGACTGCAAGATCATGACCTGAGGCGAAGCTGGCCGCCCAACCAACTGAGCCACCCAGGCGCCCCAGAAAATTTTAAAATAAGTTACTGAGCAATAATATAAATATTTATAGATTTACAACTTAAATGACAAAAGCAGCAATAACATTTGATTATTCTCTATACAAACTATGACGCAATTGTTCAACCTCTATTTCACAAACTTATGTAATGAAAAGCTAGCCTCTAAGTTCCTGATTCCCAGTAATACTGTTCATTGGGAAACTGATGTTGGGCTTATAACTAAAGGTCACGGTGCACAGAGCCTAAGGCAAAATCGGCTGGTAAACCAAGTGTCTAAGTGACCAGAGGAGAGCAACAGCAATGTCATTGGTCACTTGTTTCCAAAGGCACTTGGTTTAATCAGCTAGTGTCCTGTAATTTGTCCCTGGAAGAGAAGTGTGACGGCACAGTTACATGTGTGCACATCTACGTGACCAGAAAGGGTCAAGAGAAAGAGATAGAGGTCATCTCTGTTCATCCTTCATATTTTACCATTTGTTAAAGTGGGAACTTTGTTTACTGCACATGCATTTCGTGTGGTGCTAGAAGAAATATGGAAACTGGGGATCTCCCAAATTCATCATAGCTTATTGAAGTGTAGCTATTAATAATACCATTCTGCTCACCAACAACGCCAATGTGCGCATTTCTTTCCCATACTAAGCCGATGTCAACTCTCATGATGGTACCTCCTACTGGACCAGGTCTGGAAGGAAAGAGACAGTCACAGTTTTAACCAATGTATGCCAAGCATAAGTCTTTAAATGTTTTATTTATTTATTTATTTATTTATTTATTTATTTATTTATGAGAGGGAGAGCGAGAGCAGGGGAGTGGCGGGGGTCGGGGGAACAAAGGATCCGAAGCAGGCTCTGCACTGATAGCAGTGAGCCCTGATGCGGGGCTCACGCTCACGAGAGATCATGACCTGAGCTGAAGTCGAACACTCAACCGACTGAGCCATCCAGAAGCCCCCCCAAGCATAAGTCTTTAAAAGAAAAAGCAAAAATTATGTTATCCGAATTGCCAGTTGCCTTGATAGCTACGTGCAAATACTTGTAGTGTCCCATTTGTACTGTTCGTTGCCAAAGCATTATATGTGCAAAGTGCTAGGAGGCTTAAAGCTGCACAATATGGTGTCAGTATCCTGCCCGTGATTGACGGAGCTGGTAGAGGGCACTTACACAGTGTTGGGAGAAGTTAGCAAGTCAGACCGTAAAGACACAAAAGATGTTGGCAAAGGAGATTGAGTGAGTCTGCAGGTTTTCTTTTGAAGACTTTTGAGGTTGGGGTGCCTGGGTGGCTCAGTCGGTTAAGCGTCCGACTTCGGCTCAGGTCATGATCTCGCGGTCTGTGGGTTCGAGCCCCGTGTCAGGCTCTGTGCTGACAGTTCAGAGCCTGGAGCCTGTTTCAGATTCTATGTCTCCTTCTTCCTCTGACCCTCCCCTGTTCATGCTCTCTCTCTCTCTCTGTCTCGAAAATAAATAAATGTTAAAAAAAAAATTAAATTGAAGACTTTTGAGGTCAAAACGAAGGATAGAAAATTACTGTAATAGGGGTGTTGTGCATGTGTGTGTAGTTTTCTTTTATTTTCTTTTTTTTTTAAGATTTTATTTTTAAGTAATCTCCACACCCAACGTGGGCTGGAACCCACAACCCTGAGATCAAGAATCACCTGTTCCACCAACTGAGTCAGCCAGGAATCCCTGTGGTTTTCTTTTGTTTTTTAACATTTCAATCTCTCCAATAGATATAGAAGAGATGCTATTATTTGAAAGAATGACTAGTTCCACTGTTTTCTCTGCAGAACTTCTGTCACTGCACTGAGTTTGTTACTGATCACTCCTTTCCAACCATATTTTCCCAAGCGTTTAAATTTTTTTTGATAATGAAATGTTTGATAGACTTAAGTTGGTAAATTAGGTTCTGGACCCAATTCCAACTGTCGGGGGAGACCCCCACACCACCACCAAGCGATTCTCTCGACACCAGCTGGGTGTCCTACAATTTTACTCAATTCTGACACTGTATATCCAGAGATAGTGTCAGATCCCACAGGTTCAGGGATCAGTCTTGTAAGACCATCCCTTCCCCGCCACCCCCCCCAACTTAAGACACCAAATACCGGGGCGCCTGGTTGGCTCAGTTGGTTAAGCATCTGACTTCAACTCAGGTCATGAGCTCATGGCCTGGCTCGTGAGTTTGAGCCCTGCTTTGGGCTCTGTGTTGACAGCTCGGAGCCTGGAGCCTGCTTCAGATTCTGTGTCTCCCTCTCTCTCTCTGCGACCCTTCCCTGCTCGTATTCTGTCTCTCAAAAACATAAATAAACATTAAAAACATTTTTTTTTAAGGGGCACCTGGGTGGCTCAGTCGGTTGAGCGTCTGACTTCGGCTCAGGTCATGATCTCACAGTCTGTGAGTTCGAGGCCTGCGTCGGGCTCTGTGCTGACAGCTCAGAGCCTGGAACCTGCTTCGGATTCTGTGTCTCCCTCTCTCTCTCTGCACTTCTCTGTTCACACACTTTTCTCTCTCTCTCTTTCTCTCTCTCTCTCTCTCAAAAATAAACATTAAAAAAATCTTTAAAAAATTTTTTTAAATGGCCTTAAAGATATATGAAAAGATGTCTAACCTCGCTCACAGAAAAAAAATGCGAAGTCAATTTACTCTGATACACTATTTTTCACCCATCAGATTGGTAAAAATGTTAAATTATGACACATTCTGTTGGTGAGGCTGTGGGGAAACACCCTCTTACACACTGCTAGTGGGAATACAAACCAGTACACCTCTTGGGGGGGGGAGGATTTAGCAAAATCAATCAAAGCTATATAGGCATTTAGGATCTCTTGATCCATCTTTCCCACTTCCAGAAGATATGCTTCCAACAGTACAAAAATAGTTATGGACAAGGTTATCCATTGTAACACTGGTTGTAATTGCAAATCATTGGAGGCAACCTAAATGGCAGACACAGGAAAGTGGTGAACTGTGGTATGTACGTACAAATGAGTACTATGCGCTGTAAGAAAGAATCTACCCGAACAGATATGGAGTGATTTCCAGTATATATTGTTAAGGAAATAAAGCCAAAATGCAAAAGAGCACCTACAGTATGCGACCTTTTATGTCAGAAGAGAAAATAAGAAAATATGTATGTATCTGTTCATTTGTGCAAAAGAAGCACAGAATGGAGAGATCAGAAGTAAATGAGACGGATCCACTTGGGTAGAATGGGGTGGAAAGAGTGGGGGATAGAAGTGGGGTGCCAACAATGGGAAAGGGGAGAGATGCTTTGAATCATACTAATGTTTTATATAGTAAAAACAGAAACAAACAAACAAAAACCAAGAATGGGGGAAGCCTACAGTAGAATATAAAGAAACAGATGAAACAAAATGGATTTCAAATGAAAAACATAACCACACTGAAGGGGGGGGGGAAGAGCCAATTCAAATAACTCTGGAACACAGAATTACTGGTATATACTCTCCAGTGAAAGGAAAAAAGAAATACTGAGGTCTGTTTAATATTGAGATCTGGTTTGTTTCCTTGCAATGGTATAGGCTAGATTTTTCTTCTTTTCCCCCACCCTCATCCTACACTAGATTTTTTCAAACTTCTTTTTCTGTGTATTTCAGGACTGAAACTATGAGCCATGTTTCTCGCCGTTGGAGAAGGAAGTTACAAACACGGAAAGAGGGAAGGCTGGAATGAACCCTGTGGAACTGGATGGGAGTTCAATAATCCATGGAGTCAAACAGGAATCCATGAGTCCATACCTTTATAGCTAAATAAACAAGGAAGAAGGAAAAGTTCTTCCATATAGTAGAATGCCAACTAGTAAATAAATGTAGGATTCCATAGTAGTAACAATCGGGATTCAGGCAAGAATCCCCAGTGGATAGTAAAACTAGTGGATGAATTAACGTAATTTCAAAGATTCTCCCCCACAAAATGCTAATTGATTATGAAAAGAAAAATAGTAACTGATCTCCAGGTATCTGGGGATTTTCAAGCTACCTTTGTATTCTTGATTTCTAGTTTAATTCTACTATCGTCTGAAGGCAGACATTGTAGGATTTCTAGTCTCTTAAAGTTGTTAAGATGTAGTTTAGCGCCTTGCATGTGGTCTATCTTGTTCCATTGGAACTTAAGAAGAATCTCTTTGCTGCTACTGTTGGATGAAATAGTCTACAGGATGTCAATTATATGCAGTTGATTGATGGCACTGTTGAGTTCAACCATGCCCTTACTGATTGCCAACTGATCTGTCCATATCTAATAGAGAGCATTGAAGTCTCTCCGAACTTGTATCCGTTTTTACCTCACATATTTTGTTCTATTGTTAGGTGCCTACACGTTAGGGTTTGTTATGTCTTCTTGGAGAACTGACCCTTTTATCATTATGTAATGCCCTTCTTTATCCCTGATAATTTTTCTTGCTCTGAGTTCTGAAATGAATATAGCCACTCAAGCTTTCCTTTGCTTAGTGTTAGCATAGTATATCTTTCTCTATCCCTTTACTTTTAATCTACATATGTCATTGTATTTAAAGTGGGTTCCTTAATCCCCACTACTGGAGCAAACTGAGTTAGAGTATAGAACATACCTTCTAATCTTCTTCAAAAGTTTTCATACGTCTTCTCTCTTGCTAAAATGAAAGTATTATATACCATGAAAAGATTAAGTGGTCTCTTGGAGAAACGTTTAATTAGGGCGTGGTTTTTTCATCCAGTCTGACAATCTCTGTCTTTTGACTGGTGTGTTTAGACCATTGAATTTAAAGCGATTTTTGAGATAGTTGGATTAGTATCTCCTATATTTGTTACTGTTTCCTGTACATCACCCTCGTTCTGTGTTCCTGTTTTTATCTCCATTCTTTTTTTTTTTTTTTTTTTTGCCTTTTGTAGTTTTACCGACCATTTAATTTTATTTTTTTGAGAAGGAGAGAAAGAGGGCGCACGTGCATACAAGTGAAAGAGGGGCAGAAAGAGAAGGAGTGAGAGAAACTTAAGCAAGCTTCATGCTCAGCACAGAGCCCAACGCAAGGGTGAATCTCACAACCCTGAGATAATAACCTGAACCGAATTAAGAGTCTGGTGCTTAACCGACTGAGCCACTCAGGCGCCCCGTACTGAGCATTTTATATGATTTCATCTTCTCCCCTTTCTTAGGATATCAATCAAAATATTTTTAGCATAGAAATAAAATTGTATTTTTATTTTTTATTTTTGTAATGGAGAAATTTGTGATAATATTAACATCACTAGTAAAAGGACACATAGAATCATGTGTCTCCTGATACAATGCAGTGAGAACGGCACAACATTCTTACCTGGTATTCCTGCCAAAAAATGCATAATCTTAATTAATCACGAGGAAACATCAAACAGACTCAAATTAAAGGATATTGCATGGAGTAAGTTGGTTGTATTCTTCAAAAATGTTAAGGTCATGAAGGACAAAGAAAGACTGAGGAATTGTTCCAGAATAAGGCTTTGTAGCATAACAACTGAATGTAACTCATGGTCCTGGATTTTCCTTGCTTAGAATGAATATTATTTGGACAATTGGCAAAATTGGAACAAGGCCATTTAGCATTGTATCGGTACTAATTTCTTTATTATGATATTTATATTGTGATTATATAACAGAATGTCCTTATCTTTAGGAAATATGCACTAAAGTACTTAGGGATAGATAGATAAAGCAAATGTGATAAGATGTTAATATTTGAAGAATCTGAGTGAAGGGTATGTAGGAATTTTTTGCATCATTCTTGCAACTGTTCTGTAAATCTGACATTATTTGAAAACAAAAAATAAAAAATTGCAAGTGTTTAGTTTGTTGGTATGTAGATGGTGTTAAAAGAGTGCTGTAATAGCTTTATTTTAAAAGGCTAATGTTTAGGGGCGCCTGGGTGGCTCAGTCGGTTAAGCGTCCGACTTCAGCTCAGGTCAGAATCTCACAGTTTGTGGGTTGGAGCCCCGCATTGAGCTCTGTGCTGACAGCTTGGAGCCTGGAGCCTGCTTTGGATTCTGTGTCTCCCTCTCTCTCTGCCACTCTGCAGCTCACACACACTCTCCTTCTCTCTCTAAAATATAAATAAACATTAAAAAGTTTAAAATAAATAAAATAAAATGCCGATGTTTGTGGTGTTCCAGAAATTAAATCCTTTGCAACTATTTCACTTACAATGAACATTTTAAATATCGACTTAAAAATATGTGACAATTTTTAGGATAGTGAAACCATTCTGTATACTGTAACAATGGTTACATGTCACCATACATTTGTCAAGACCAATAAACTGTGCAACCCCAGGAGTGAACCATAATGTAAACTACGGTCTTTGGGTGATAATGATGTGTCAACGTAGGTACATCGACTGTAGCAAATATTACCACTGTGATGTGGCATGTTGATAATGGAGGAGGTTGTACATGTGAAGGGGTAGGAGGTATTTATTTACATGGGAACTCTCTGTGTGTGTGACTTTAAAACTGTTCTAAAAAAATGAAGTCTATTAAAAATGTGTGAGAGGGGCGCCTGGGTGGCGCAGTCGGTTAAGCGTCCGACTTCAGCCAGGTCACGATCTCGCGGTCCGTGAGTTCGAGCCCCGCGTCGGGCTCTGGGCTGATGGCTCAGAGCCTGGAGCCTGCTTCCGATTCTGTGTCTCCCTCTCTCTCTGCCCCTCCCCCGTTCATGCTCTGTCTCTCTCTGTCCCAAAAATAAATAACCGTTGAAAAAAAAAATTAAAAAAAAAATGTGTGAGAGAATACATACATTTTTCAAGTCTTTAGGGGTAAGTGAGCAAAATAATTTGGGCTCACTTCCTTAGGAGGATCTGAGCACATGTTCACCAGAATATTTGTATAAAACCAATCATAGCATCATTTTGACTATAACCTCAACAACCTTATTATTGTGCATCAACAGCAGAAGAGATAAATATATTGTAACATATTCATATTCATATGGAAAACTCTTCAGCGATAAAAATGTGCTACAGTGTCACAAATGGATCTTACGGATTGAGTGCACGAAACACTATATAAAGGAGTCCATTTATATAGAGGTCAAAAAACAAGTCAAACTAAACTATATTATTTAGAGACATACACATGAAATTCAGGATCATAGTTACCTCTGGGGATACAAAGGGGCATATGGTCTGGAAAGAAGTCTTTTGTGGGTGAGGGGCTGCTTTTGGGTGCTAATTAAGTTCTATTTTTTTATTTGGGTGATAGTTAATGGATGTTCACATTAGAATAAGTCCTTTACATTTACATTTTATGCACTTTTATGTGTGTGTTACATTTCACAGTAGAAGTGTTTTAAAAACAAGCAGAGCTTATAAAGGATTTGAAGGAACCCCCGAAACAAAGCACAATCTCACATTTTCATGACGTCAGTCTCCTCGTGTTTGAATTTGGCAGACCTGATCACTGGAAAAAATGCATTGATGGAGGAGGACAAAAGCAGCGGTGTGGCCTGGGAAGGGTAATTGGCATCAGCCACAGCAGTGCTTCTAAAATGTTAGAAGCCCACAAATCCCCTGGGGATCTTGCTAAAATGAAGATTTTGATTCCACAGTTCTGGGGAGGGACTAGAGATCCTGCATTTAAAAAAACTTTTTTTTCTAATGTTTATTTATTTATTATTAAAAAAAATTCTTCTTAACATGTATTCATTTTTGAGAGTGAGAGAGACAGAGTGTGAGCAGGGTAGGGGCAGAGCGAAGGAGACACAGAATCCGAAGCAGGCTCCAGGCTCTGAGCTGTCGGCACAGGGCCCGACGCGGGGCTTGAACTCACAGGCTGTGAGATCATGACCTGAGCTGAAGTTGGACGCTTAACCAACTGAACTACCCAGGCGCCCCTATGTTTATTTATTTTGAGAGAGAGTCAGCATGAGCGGGGGAGGGGCAGAGAGAGAGAGAGGGAGACACAGAATCTGAAACAGGCTCCAGGCCCTGAACTGTCAGCACAGAGCCTGATGCCGGTCTCGAACTCACAAACTGTGAGATCATGACCTGAGCCATCTTTGGACGCTCAACCGACTAAGCCACGAGGCATCCCAGAGATTCTGCATTTTTCACAAGCTCTCATGTGATGCCTATATTGCTAGTTCATGAACCACACTTGAAGTAGCAAAGAGCTAGGGCATTTCCAGGTGGAAAGTCAGTTTAAGAGTTTTGAAGGATCATACGCCTTTTTTTTTTTTTTTTTTTAAAGGTAACTACAACAAAAGGTAAGGCATGTAACATAGTATAAGGACAGTTAGAAATGTTTTCTCCTCTGGAGGTGGAAAAAATTTTCCACAGTGGTCTATAATTATACATCACTTCAAGTAGAACAAGGAAAAATATAGATCATAACATTCACAAGCAGCGAAGGAATACGCTGGAGCAAGGCTAACAAGTTCAACTTGTGCGCACAGTGTGCGAAAGGCAGAGGGAACCTCTTCACACCCTCCTGCTGAAACCAAAACTTCCCATGTGGAACTTTCCTGGCGAATCTCACTGACCTGTCAAGATGGGTATTTGGGGAGAAATTAACATAAAATGTTTTTAAATTGGTGATGACTGCAAAGCCATCACGAGCTTCTCTCGTTGCAGGAACTGGAAACGGGCAGGATTTAACCGGGGTGTTTATTAAGGATTATATGATCAGAAGAAGGGGTATTTCATAGCTGATTGGCTGGGCGTTAGAGAATGTTATTGCCTGTTTTTAGGAAGAAGCTATCACAGGAGAGCCACTGCAGGAGGAAGTTTGTATCAGTGTGACTGCCACCCGTGAGGCCACCAAACATCCCAGAAAACACAATTATAAATGTTTCCGGAGGACTAATGAAGAGGGGATGCTCTCCATTAGTCATTTTATGAGGCCTGCATAACCTCGATACCAAAACCTGACAAGGACACTTTGAGGAAGGAAAATTATAGGCCAATATCACCCATAAACACAGATGGAAAAAATTTTAAACTCCCTTAGTACACCATATCAATAGGCAGAAAAAGCATTGGATAAAGCTTAATACCACTCATGAAAACGTCTAGCAAACTAAGACTAAAATGACATGTCTAACCTGATAAAAGCTATTTGCAAAAACCCCATAGCGAGCAGCAAAACTTTTTGAGACAGGAACAAGCCATGGATGCCTAAAACCATTACTTCAGTTTAACGTTGTACTTGAGGTATAAAAAGGATGCAGGGTATAAAAAGGAACAAAATGAAATAAAAGATGAATGATTGGAAAGGAAGAAATAAAGCCAGTATCATTCCAGATGCTATGATTATCTATATTTAAAAACCTTAAATAATCTAAAAATTATTATAATTCAGTATAGTGGCTAGATATGAAATCAACATAAAAATCAATTGTATTTCTATATTCCTGTAAGAAACCAGAATTGAAATTGAAAACAATTCACAATGGCATTAAAAAAAATGAAATCGTAGTGATGAGGGAGCATAAGGCAAGCTGAGAGCAAAGCACAGGCTAACAGCACCCCCACCCCAGGTAGGATATGTGTGATATTCCTCTGACACTCCTGGATGCCCAAGAACCAAGGAAAGGAAAGAAAACAAATGATTGACTGACAGACATCAGTCATTCAGGACAGGAATCACCTTCAGTGTACAGAAAACTTAGTAAAGTGCAAGAAAAAGGCAATCTTATCCATAGCCTAATCTCCAGAAACCTATGGACTCCATTTCCTGGAGCCTTAATATCACCCTCATCAAGATGTAAGGAGGTTTGGGGCACCTGGGTGGCTCAGTCGGTTAAGCATCTGACTTCGGCTCAGGTCATGATCTCACAGTTCTTGAGTTCGAGCCCCACGTCGGGCTCTGTGCTGGCAGCTCAGAGCCTGAAGCCTGCTTTGGATTCTGTGTCTCCATCTCTCTCTGCCCTTCCCTCACTCGTGCTCTATCAAAATGAATAAACATTTTAAAAAAATTAAAAAAAAAGATGTAAGTAGGTTTAAGTGCTTGCCATGGTGATGTGGGAAACAAAGGCAAACGAAAAATTAAATTCCCTTACTGCCTACAGCCCATTGACAAGTCCTTGAAATAAGCAGAGTGACCTTCCTCTAGGAGCTCAGCTGCTTCAATGATAACACTTTGCTAGGGGGGGAAAGGGAATCTTCACTTAACATTATCCTGACCTCCCCCCCCACTCTGCCCAGCATCCTGTGAGTCTCCTTAAACACATAAAAATTCCTTTGCAAACCTCCTTTATCTTTAGCCCCCAATTACATGTTGGCAATTATACTCCAAGCGTATGATCCCTGATATACATCTTCTGAAGGGTCCCATGATGAGGTTTTACTAAACAGTAATAAATGACGTTTTCCTAACAACAACTATCCCCTCAAGGTGCTGGAAACCTTGCTTCCAAAATTTCTTAGAGACTTATGCTGTCTCTAACCCCTTCCCAACCTGAAGGTATATAATCAGTCACTCTTCATAACCCCAGTGCAGCTCTTCCTGTCCACGGATCCTGTCCCCATGCTTTAATAAAATCACTTTTTTTTGCACCAAAGACGTCCCCAAGAATTCTTTCTTGTCTGTCGGCTCCAACCCCCCCCCCTCCCCACACACCATTCTGAAACATCCTCACTAGGAATAAGTCTACCAAATAGGTGTAAGATCTCTTCTGGGAAAATGATAAAGCTCTAATAAGAGACATTGCAGGAGATCTAAATAGATGGAAAGATATAATATGGTCTGGAAGAGTCAATATTTTAAATGTATCAAATTTCTCCACGTGGATTTATAGAGTCATTGCAGTCTCAAAAGAGAAAAAAAATCCCAACATGACAAGAATATTGTAAAATATTTGTGGAAATAAAAAGGGCTAAGAATTACCAATTACCTCCCGAGAAAAACAAGGTGCTATGTCCTACACCACCAGTGAACAATAGAAATCTATTGTAGAAATCAATTAGAAATCTTTTGTAATTAAGTCCATTTGGTATTGATGCAGGGACTGGCCAATGGAGAAATATGGGTTTAAACAAAGGAAGCACATACCTACCATTGGTCAAGAGGACTAGCCAGTCCCGGGGGCCTCATCACATAAATTACTACCTTCCTTGGAAGTGTTTTTCTCCAAAGTCTGGAGCCAGAGTCTCCCTGAACAAGTGTAGCAATGGCTGTAAGAAGTGCCCTAATGAGAGCTGGGAGAATGCCTTAGGCTACAAGCATCATCAGGGGACATTTCTCCTCGGAGATTTAGTAACTCAGTTTATATAAGGAGCACACTCAAATCGAGTCAATATGGGCCCTTCAAAAAAAGTTACTCAAATTAGATTTCAGATAGAACTTCTGCACTGTTCAAGGTGATTACAGGGAAGGGTAGAAAACGGAATGGGGAGTAGGAGGAAGTAGAAAGGAAATAAAACAACCCTGAGAGAGACGTGAGGACAAAAACACAAAGAGAGAATCTAAGGTGAAGTCAGAGACTGGAAGAGGCAACAAGAGTAAGAAATTATTTATGGAGTAACAGAACTCAAGTCCAGTACATCTGAGCCTCTTTCCCGTTCCTCCCTCTCTCCCCCACAGGTCAGGTTTTACCACATATACTTAGAGAAGGGAAGAGGTGTGGTCTGCCCCTTTATTCAATTCTTTATCTGTTCAGCATTGCTTTTTTATTCAAACAGAGCAGAAGAAAGGAGCTGGAAATGGACAGTTACCTCTGATTTATCTGGCTGCAGAGATGATCCTCTTTAGGATGGAAAGGAGGAAGGGTGGGGGTTGATGGAGATGAGAACAGAGGTGGGACTGTAATGATGATGGTAATGGATTGATGAATAGGAGACTAGAGTTTTAAATTGCACTGAATGACCAGGAGCTAATGAGCCTACTCAAGATATTGTTAAGGCATTGGAAAGGGAAATGTGGCAAGTGAGGTCGGAGGCAGTGATTAGAAAACAATAAAAGTTTCATGTTTGTGCCCCAATTGAATTTCAGACCATCCAACCAGCCAGTTACCTGCTGTCACAATTAATGAAGGGAAGCAGCCTTTAGAATGGAGTTGGGAGGCCAGAAGGGGGCGCTCTCCCGCTCGGAGGAGTGGGAGTGTGCAGCGGTCAACGGCCGGCCGCAACAGGAAGAGATGTACCTTGCAAGTCCTCACTTCTTTAGCTACTACTTTACTATCCCAGGAGGAGCAAGAAAGGTTTCCTCCTCCCCTCGCAACAGCCCCCCCCACGGAGAGACCGTCACAACTCAGCCAATGAAAAGCCGCTACACTTTGAACTCCTAGTTCACGCCAATGGACTTCCTTTTCCCCTCTAAACCAGCGTTCCTCCCTTCTGCTCTCTGGCCTTGCCTATGGCTGTCCAGTAGCTTGTTTGTCCCGGATTGCGATTCTCTGCTATTCCCGAATAAACCGTTTTTTTTTTTTTTCCTGATAGAATAACCGGCAGTTTTAGTTTTTTTAAGGTTAATGCTGATGTTTAGAGTTTCTTTTCCCACAACCTTGATGTGTGTTCTTCTGACCTTACCTAATAGTGAGCTTAGAGGTTTCAAAAGTCAGAGAAAGCCATACTAAGAAAGCTTTGCTCAGAGAGGTGCCTGGGTGGCTCAGTCGGTTAAGTGTCTGACTTCAGCTCAGGTCATGATCTCGAAGTTTGTGAGTTTGGGCTCTGTGCTGACAGCTCAGAGCCTGGAGCCTGCTTCGGATTCTGTGTCTCCCTCTCTTTCTGCCTCTCCCCTGCTCACATTCTGTCTGTCTCTCTCTCTCTCAAAAATAAATAGACATTAAAGAAAATTAAAAAAAAAAAAAAAAAAAAAAGAAAAGAAAGCTTTGCTCAGAGATTCTGAAAGTTTCCTGCCCTTTTATCAGTGCTGGGAACTCAGCAGTGGAAGAGCCACCCAGTTGCCTTCTATTAAGATGAGCAGTAGAAACCCATGGGCTTGTCTTTTCCCCACTCTCTAGAGCAAGCTCCAGGAACTTCGTTTTTGCTGACTCTTTCTCCTCTTTTATTCCCTTTTGATTCTTTGTTTTTGTGTCTGGATATTGGCCAGGTCTGTCTGTCTGTGACTTGTCGAGCTTGTGTTTTGGGCTCTGTCCCTTTCCAATAGCTGGTCGGTGAACAGAAGATATCAGACCACTGTGGACTGCATTGCCGAGGGCACAGTATGTACACAAGAGCCTAATTGTGGTGGTAAATTGTGGTGGTGAATTTTCCCCACGGGAGCAGTGATGGTCAGGAATCTGGTTTTATGTTTGACCATTGGTCTCTGCCAGGTGAATGATGAGCTCTTTCTGTTGGGTGAGATGTGACGGAGAATCTGGTTTGTTAGAAATGAGAAAAGCCTGAGGTGCCTGGCTGGCTCAATCAGAAGAGCATGTGACACTTGATGCTTGATCTTGGGGTCGTGAGTTCGAGCCCCATGTTGGGTATAGAGATCACTTAAATAAATAAAACTTAAAAAAAAAATTAGAAAAGCCTTAAATCTGATTGTATGGGTGTGGAGTATTTTCTTATCTCCTAAGGGTATTAACAAATTAGATTACAAAGACTTTCGAATTAAAAGATGTTCGTTCTGATTGGCTTATAGAGACTAACACCAGCTTACATAAATCCAATATTGCTCAAACTCCCTGAAAACGAAAAAGCTGAACTTCTAATACTTTAAAGGGGTTAAACAAAACAAAACATTTTCTCATAGAAACTGCTACCCCCGAGCAAGTTTCTGGAAAACCCGAGTTTATGCAATCAAGCAAGATTGAATGCTTGCACAAGTCAGACTGACTTAAAAGTTTACCTTAGAAAATATGCCTTTTGTTTGGGCGCCTGGGTGGCTCTGTCAGTTAAGTGGTTAATTGTCCGATTTTGGCAGAGGTTATAATCTCGCGGTTTGTGAGTTGGAACCCTGCGTCGGGCTCTGTGCTGACAACTCAGAGCCTGGAGTCTGCTTCGGATTCTGTGTCTCCCTCTCTCTCTGCCCCTCCCCTGCCCACACTCTGTCTCTCTGTCTCTGTCTCTCTCTCAAAAATAAATTTTAAAAAACATTAAAAAGAATTTAAAAAATAAAAAAGAGAATGAACAAGCAGAAAAGACCCAGAGGAGAAGTCCATGTGAAAACAGAGAAAAAGGCCACGTGAGATTTAAGGGGTGCGTCTACAAGCCAAAGCTTGCAAAGGATTGCTGGCCATCTCCAGAAGCTAGGGGGCATGCCAGGCACACAGATACCCTCTAACAGACCTGTAGGGAATAAACTAATAAAAAAGAAAGAAAGAAAATATGCCTTTTTCCTGATTTTACCAGTGTAGAGTGTAATACAAACATAATTTTTAGTTTATTTCACTTTTCAGATTTGTTTTTAGTTTCTCATGAAGAGAATTGTGGAGCTGAACATTCTAAGACACAATAGACTGCTCTGGCCCTGTTGCTCCTGGTACAGTCCCAATCTCCTCTATTATAACTTTTACTGAAGGTCTAGGTTCTGCTGCACAGACGGAACAGGGAGGTAGGACACTGAGAACCATCTATCATTTACAAACATTAAAAAAAATTCTTTTAGGGGCGCCTGGGTGGCGCAGTCGGTTAAGCGTCCGACTTCAGCCAGGTCGCGATCTCGCGGTCCGTGAGTTCGAGCCCCGCGTCAGGCTCTGGGCTGATGGCTCGGAGCCTGGAGCCTGTTTCCGATTCTGTGTCTCCCTCTCTCTCTGCCCCTCCCCCGTTCATGCTCTGTCTCTCTCTGTCCCAAAAATTTAAAAAAAAAAAAAAAAAAAAAAAAAATTCTTTTAGGTTCCTGGATCCAAGTCCAACATTTGTGGGTACATTTGTGCCCACTTCCCCACACCAACGAGGAATTCTCGGACACCATTAGTGTGTCCAAAATTCAACTGAATTCTGACACTATCTACCCAAAGGTAGCCTCAGATTCCACAAGTTAAGGGTTTAACACAAGGTTCCCCCACAAGGTAGGACTCTACATGACTGCTCCCACCACCCCAACCGCAGAAGCCAGTCCCAAATCTAGAACGTTACTGGCACTTCTGACTGATTGGCATGATTCCTTCCTCAGGTTCAGTTAATTTGCTAGAATGGCTCACAGAACTTAGAGGAAAGCATTTTACTAACTAGATCACAGGTTTATTGTAAAAAGGATATAACTCAGGAACAGCCAGATGGAAGAGATGCACAGGGCAGGCTTCCAAGCCCTCTCCAGGCACTCTGCTCTCCCCAAATTTCCATGTGTTCACCAACCCAGAAGCTCTTGTGGACCCTGTCCTTTTGGGTTTCCATGGAGGCTTCCTTACAGAGGCATGAGTGATTAAATCATTGGTCATTGGTCAACCTCCAGGCCCTGTCCCCTCCCCGGAGGTCAGGGGCACAGGACCAAAAGTCCCACTCCTCCAGTCACCTGATTGTGTCCTCTGATGACCAGCCCCCATCCTTAGGTGACCTAGGGGTTTTTCAAAAGTTATTTCATTAGCATAACAAAAGACAGCTTTATCACTCTCATTTAAGAAATTCCAAGGGTTTTGGGACCTCTGTGCCTGAAATGGAAGGAAAACCAAATATATATCTCTAATTATAAATCACAATATCACACAATCTGTAGTTTATACGAACACATGAAAGAATCCCCCACTGCCAGACACATCCCTTTTATACCTTCTTAAAATGGCAATTAAAATGAAAGTTTTAACTACTGCATAACATATAAAAGTAAGAAACAGGTGGACGTTAAGGAGGGCGGTTCAGACTGGGAGTCAGGTATGGCCTTTGGCCTCAGGCCAGCTGGGGCAGTGCTTACACGCCATCCAGACTGAAGACTGTGTGTGGTCCATTGTTATCAGCACATCACTCAGCTCTTTTGTGACAGGGACGGCTTGCTGTGGGCACTTCTCACCCCTAAGAGTGTGGGACCTCAGCAGAACCTAGGGAGAACTCAACTGAGAATGGGCACAGGACAGCTAAGGCGGCGATTCTCCCTAAAGCCAGACAAGAAGCCGCCACTGCACCCTGTGGATAGCCTGTGACAGGGCCGCCCCGGGCATTGTGTGGCTTTGCCTTCTCTCTGGCCCTCAGACCCCGCTCCTCACCACTGAGAAAAGACAGCCCTCTTTTAAACATCTCTCCTGTTCCCGGGGATGCTTGGAGGACTGAGTGGTTTAGTGCTTGAAGGAAAAATGCCCTGGAGATGTCTGCTTTTGGTGGGAGGAAACGGATGCACAGGGTGACTGTAGCTGTCTGTCCTGGAGAAGTCCAATCAGAGAATAAAGCTGAAGGAAAGAGAAAGAAAGAAAGAAAGAAAGAAAGAAAGAAAGAAAGAAAGAAACAAAGCTAGATATATACTACGCTTCTACACTTAGTGGCCAATGTTTGAGCATTCTATCTTACTTAGAAATTATCCAGATAACTAAAAATTATTACTTAATATTTACCTTTGGCTTTAAAGGTAATTAAGGATCTTGGGAATTTTATTTAAGCTGACATATTACAGAACCTAATTACTGTTGATATCAAAGAGTTTGTCAGAATTATCCTTCAATTTAGTTGAACACATCATTTTATGCTTAAAAAAATTTTTTTTAAACAGCTTTGAAAAAAAAACAAAACAGCTTTGTTGGGGTGCCTGGGTGACTCACTCGGTTGAGCGTCCAACTTTGGATCTCAGCTCAGGTCACGATCCCAGGGTCATGGGATCGAGCGCTGCATTGGGCTTTGCGCTGACAGTGTGGAGCCTGCTTGGGATTCTCTCTTTCTTCCTCTCTCTCTCTGCCCCTCCTCGACTCTCTCTCAAAATAAATACATTGTTAAAAAAATTTAAAAAATAAAATAAAAGTCGAATTGTAGATTCCTTATGAAATCTCTGGACAGAGTTTACTTCTCTGGCCTGGTTAGCTGCTCAGTGCCACGTTGCCCTAGGTCTGCTGACCAGGCTACAAGTAGACTTTACTGCTGCTTGATGTAAATGAATCAGGCCAGATACTGTGAGGCCAGAGTTTTGCCATGGTCAAGAATAATCTTTGGAGAATATTTGTGGCCCCAACCGGGGACTTGTAAGAGAAATCATATAAAATTGGTAATAAGGCAAAAGGATGATGACGTGTCCTTTTTTTTTTTTTAAGTTTTTTTTTTTAATTTCTTATTTTGAATTAATTTTCCATTTCCAGAGACTTGCAGTGATAGTGCACAGTGTTCTCATGGATCCGTCACCCAGCATCTCACAAGGTTAATGTCTTATGTAAGCAGGTACAGTTTTTTTGTTTTTTTAGTTTTCTTTTTTTTTTTTTACATTTATATATTTTTGAGGAACAGAGTGAGACAAAGCGTGAGCGGGGGAGGGGCAGAGAGAGAAGGAGACAGAATCTTTTTTTCTTTTTTTTTTTTTTTTTTTTTTTTTTTTTTTTTAAATTTTTTTTTCAACGTTTATTTATTTTGGGGACAGAGAGAGACAGAGCATGAACGGGGGAGGGGCAGAGAGAGAGGGAGACACAGAATCGGAAACAGGCTCCAGGCTCTGAGCCATCAGCCCAGAGCCCGACGCGGGGCTCAAACTCACGGACCGCGAGATCGTGACCTGGCTGAAGTCGGACGCTTAACCGACTGCGCCACCCAGGCGCCCCATGGAGACAGAATCTGAAGCAGGCTCCAGGCTCCGAGCAAGCGGTCAGCACAGAGCCTGATGTGGGGCTCCAACACACAAACTGTGAGATCATGACCTGAGCCGAAGTCGGAGGCTTAACAGACTGAGCCACGCAGGCGCCCCAGTGTCTTATTCTTTAAAGCTATAACGGTTAAAAGCCCAGTTCTTCCTCAAGCTTTTATTTCATATACCGATTATATCATTCTTTTAAAAATACTTATACTGTTTCATATTCACATAATTCCATTTAAATTTGTATTGTTCTAATATTTCTTAACATTCTATTTATAAATCCAGGAAACTTTATTTATCCCTTTAAGGTGGCTTTTACAATTTCATTACATTTCCTTAAGTTTTAGCTGCACATATAAAATAACATAAAAATTATAAAATAAAAATAAAAATAAAATAAATAAAATAGCATAATCTTTTCATGATTAGTCTTTCCAAAGGTTGATTTTTTTTAAGTTTATTTATTTAAGCAATCTCAACACTCAATGCGGGGCTTGAACTCGTGACCCTGAGATCGAGAAAACCGCCAGAAGACTAGCAGAACAGACTCTCCAGAGCCAAGCGTAGACAAGAGGCCCACGGAAGAGGGTAGGAAAGGCAGAGAGGCGGTGCATGCTATAGGGACTGGCGGGAGGGAGCCCGGGCGGTGGAGGGGCAGCCCGCCCAGCAAGGCAGAGCCCCCAAGTCTGGCTTGCAAAAGCGGGGGCACCGGACTGGGTGAGTTCTGACAGCCAGCGGGACTTAACATCTGGAATGTTAAAAGTCAACAGCTTTGCTCCAAGAGCAGGAGGGCGAGAGGACACCGGGAGGGAGAGGTGTTGAGCCCTGGAAGACAGAGCTCAGCTCAGAGGAGAACAAAGGCGTTGGCAAGCACCATCTCCCTCTCCCATCCCCCAGCCAAAATCCCAAAGGGAGTCAGTTCCCATCCGAACTTGCTTGCACTGAGCAAGCACCCGGTGCTGTGCTTCTGTGGATCCATCCCTCCGACCTGTCTGCCTACCTCCTGGTGCCACAGGGCCCCTCCCACAGGGGACCACCCAAGGCAAAGCGAGCTAAGCCTGCTCCTCCCGCCCCTGTACACCTTGCGGATCCACCCCGGCCAATATGCTAGATCCCATAGAAGCAGCACCACAAGCCTGGCAGTGTGCAAGTAGCCCAGACAGGGGCCACGCTACTCCACAGTGAGCCCTGCCCCTGGGAGAGGGGAAGAGAAGGTACATACCAGTCTGACTGTGGGCCCAGCGGTGGCTGCGGGCAGACATCAGGTCTGACTGCGGCCCCGCCCACCAACACAAGTTACTCCAGACAGCACAGGAGAAGTGCCCTGCAGTTCCTCATCACTCCAGGGACTATCCAAAATGACGAAACAGAATAACTCTCTTCAAAAGAAACTCCAGGAAATAGAGACAGCTAACGAATTGATCAAAAACAATTTAAGCAATATAATGGAACAAGAATTTAGAATAACAGTCATAAAGTTAATCGCTGGGCTTGAAAAAAGTATAGAGGACAGCAGAGAATCTATTGCTACAGAGATCAAGGGACTAAGAAATAGTCATGAGGAATTAAAAAATGCTCTAAATGAGGTGCAAAATAAAATGGAGGCAGCCATAGCACAGATTGAAGAGGCAGAGGAGAGAATAGGTGAATTACAAGATAAAATTATGGAAAAAGAGAAGCTGAGAAAAAGAGAGATTAAAAAAAATCCAGGAGTATGAGGGGAGAATTAGAGAACTAAGTGATGCAATCAAACAGAACAATATCCGTATAATAGGAATTCCAGAAGAGGAAGAGAGAGAGAAAGGGACTGAAGGTGTACTTGAATAAATCATAGCTGAGAACTTGCCTGATCTCGGGAAGGAAAAAGGCATGGAAATCCAAGAGACACAAAGAACTCCCTTCAGGCATAACTTGAATCAATCTTCTGCACGACATATCATAGTGAAACTGGCAAAATACAAGGATAAAGAGAAAATTCTGAAAGCAGTTAGGGATAAACAGGCTCTAACTTATAAAGGGAGACCCATAAGACTAGTGGCAGACCTAACTACGGAAACTTGGCAGGTCAGAAAGGAATGGCAGGAAATCTTCAATGTGATGAACAGAAAAAATATGCAGCTGAGAATCCTTTATCCAGCAAGTCTGTCATTCAGAACAGGAGAGATAAAGGTCTTCCCAAACAAACAAAAACTGAAGGAATTCATCACCACTAAACCAGCCCTACAAGAAATCCTAAGGGGGATTCTGTGAGTGAAATGTTGCAAGGACCACAAAGGACCAGAGACATCACTACAAGCATGAAACCTACAGACGTCACAGTGACTTTAAACCCATATCTTTCAATAATAATACTGAATGTAAATGGACTAAATGCTCCAACCAAAAGACATAGGGTATCAGAATGGATAAAAAAACAAGACCCATCTATTTGCTGTCTACAAGAGACTCATTTTAGACCTGAGGACACCTTCAGATTGAAAGTGAGGGGATGGAGAACTATCTATCATGCTACTGGAAGTCAAAAGAAAGCTGGAGTAGCAATACTTATACCTGACAAACTAGACTTTAAATTAAAGGCTGTAACAAGAGATGAAGAAGGGCATTATATAATAATTACAGGGTCTATCCATCAGGAAGAGCTAACAATTATAAATGTCTGTGCGCCAAATATGGGAGCCCCCAAATATATAAAACAATTACAAACATAAGCAACCTTATTGATAAGAATGTGGTAATTGCAGGGGACTTTAATACTCCACTTACAACAATGGATAGATCATCTATGCACAGGATCAATAAAGAAACAAGGGCCCTGAATGATACATTGGATCAGATGGACTTGACAGATATATTTAGAACTCTGCATCCTAAAGCAATAGAATATACTTTCTTCTCGAGTGCACGTGGAACATTCTCCAAGATAGATCACATATTGGGTCACAAAACAACCCTTCATAAGTATAAAAGAATTGAGATCATACCATGCATACTTTCAGACCACAATGCTATGAAACTTGAAATCAACCACAGGAAAAAGTCTGGAAAACCTCTCAAAGCATGGATGTTAAAGAACACCCTACTAAAGAATGAATGGGTCAACCAGGAAATTAGAGAAGAAATTAAAAAATATATGGAAACAAATGAAAATGAAAATGCAACAATCCAAACGTGTTGGGGTGCAGCGAAGGCAGTCCTGAGAGGAAAATACATTGCAATCCAGGCTTATCTCGAGAAACAAGAAAAATCCCCAATACAAAATCTAACAGCACACCTGAAGGAAATAGAAGCAGAACAGCAAAGACACTCCAAACCCAGCAGAAGAAGAGAAATAATAAATATCAGAGCAGAAATAAACAATATAGAATCTAAAAAAACTGTAGAGCAGATCAATGAAACCAAGAGTTGGTTTTATGAAAAAATAAACAAAATTGATAAACCTCTAGCCAGGCTTCTCAAAAAGAAAAGGGAGATGACCCAAATAGATAAAATCATGAATGAAAATGTAATTATTACAACCAATCCCTCAGAGATACAAGCAATTATCAGGGAATACTATGAAAAATTATATGCCACCAAATTGGACAACCTGGAAGAAATGGACAAATTCCTAAGCACCCACACGCTTCCAAAACTCAAACAGGAAGAAATAGAAAACTTGAACAGACCCATAACCAGCAAAGAAATTGAATCAGTTATCAAAAATCTCCCAACAAATAAGATTCCAGGACCAGATGGCTTCCCTGCGGGATTCTACCAGACATTTAAAGCAGAGATAATACCTATCCTTCTCAAGCTGTTCCAAAAAATAGAAAGGGAAGGAAAACTTCCAGACTCATTCTATGAAGCCAGCATTACTTTGATTCCTAAACCAGACAGAGACCCAGCAAAAAAAAAAAAAAAGAGAACTACAGGCCAATATCCCTGATGAATATGGATGCAAAAATTCTCAATAAGATACTAGAAAATTGAATTCAACAGCATATAAAAAGAATTATTCACCATGATCAAGTGGGATTCATTCCTGGGCTGCAGGGCTGGTTCGACATGACCCCGAGACCAAGAGTCACATGCTCCACCAACTGAGCCAGCCAGGTGCCCCAGGGTTGATCAATTTTATTAATAATTTCAAAATAATTTCAAATAATTAAAAATTCAAAATAATTGAATTCTCAATAATTTCAAAATGTTTTGAAATTTGATCAATTGGGGCTTGTTGCTTTTTTTAATTTTATGCTTGTTTTGCCTCATTATTTCTGCCTTTATCATTATTTCTTTTCTTAGGCTTTTGATTGGTTTTTCCCCCTCAGCTTTATTGAGATATAATTGACACATCACATTGTGTAAGATGAAGGTATACAACATGATGATTTGATACCCATGTATATTGCAAAATGATTGTCACTGTTGCATTAACATCTCCATCACCTCACATAATTACTTCTTGTATGTGTGTCTGCTTTATTAAGATTTACTTTCTTAGCAACTTAAAAAAAAATTTTTTTTAATGTTTATTTATTTTTTGACAGAGAGAGATGGAGAGCAAGCATGGAAAGGGCAGAGAGAGAGAGGGAGACAGAGAATCCTGAGCTGTCAGCACAGAGCCTGACACGAGGCTCAAACTCACGAACTGTGAGACCATGACCTGAACTGAAGTCAGATTCTTAACTGACTGAGCCACCCAGGCGCCCCTCTTAGCAACTTTTAAATATATAATTAGGTATTATTAACTATAGTAACCATGCTATACATTAGATCTCCAGAACTCACTCATCTTACAACTGAAACTTTGTGCCCTTTGACTGACTTCTCCCCATTTCTCCCCATCCCCCCACCTGCCCAAGGCCCTGGCAGCAGCCACTCTACTCTGTTTCTAGGACTTCAGCTTTTGTAGATTCCACATATAAATAAGATCATATGGTACTTGTCTTTCTCTGTCTGACTCACTTCACTTAGCGTAATGCTCTCAAGGTCCATCCATGTTGCAAATGGCAAGATTTCCTTCTTTATGGCTGAATAATATACATGATATTACACAATGATAATAAGTTACATGTAACAATATACATAATAATATACATACACCATGTGATGTATGTGTCATGTGTATTGTTGGATGGCATGTTTTGCATGTGTCTATTGGTTTGATTTGGTCTAACCTGTAGTTTAAGTCCAATGTTTACTTGTTGGTTTTCTGTCTGGAGGATCTATTGTTGAAAGTGGGGTGTTGAATTCTCCTTTGACTGTATGGTTACCTATTTCTCTCTTCAGATCCATTGGTATTTGCTTAGTATTTTAAGGTGCTCCCATGTTGGATGGATGCATGTATTTTTATAATTGCTATATCTTGTTTATGAATTGACCCCATTGCTATTATATAATGATCTTCTTCATCTCTCGTTACAGGTTTTTTTTTTGTTGTTGTTTGGTTTGGTTTTTGCTTTTGTTTTTAGTTAATTTTTTTTTAGTAATCTCTACAGCATGGGGCTGGAACTCATGACCCCAAGATCAAGAGTTGCATGTTCTTTCAACTGAGCCAGCCAGGCGCCCCTCTTGTTATAGCTTTTGACTTGAAGTCGACTTTGTGTGATATTGTATAGCTACCCCACTCTCTCTTTTGGTTTCTATTTGCATGGAACATCTTTATCCATCCCTTTGTTTTGAGCTTATGTACGTCTTTAAAGCTGAAGTGAGTCTCTTGAAGGCAGCATATGGTTGGGTCTTATTTTCTATGCATTCAGTCACTCTCTGTCTTTTGTTTGGAGAAATCAATCCATTTGCATTTAAAGTATTATCGATAGATAAGAACTTAATAATGCCATCTTACTGTTTTCCAGCCGTTTTATTCCTTTCTTCCTCTCTTGCTATCTTCCTTTGTGAATTGTGAATTATCTTTTTCTGTAGTCCTATGCTTTGATTTCCTTCTCTTTTGTGTATCTACTGTAGGTTTTTGCTTTTTGGTTACCCTGAGGCTTACACAAAACATCTCACAGATGTATCGACCTGTTTTGGACTGATAACAATTGAAATTTGATTGCATACATGGGGCGCCTGGGTGGCGCAGTCGGTTAAGCGTCCGACTTCAGCCAGGTCACGATCTCGCGTTCCGGGGGTTCGAGCCCCGCGTCAGGCTCTGGGCTGATGGCTCAGAGCCTGGAGCCTGTTTCCGATTCTGTGTCTCCCTCTCTCTCTGCCCCTCCCCTGTTCATGCTCTGTCTCTCTCTGTCCCAAAAATAAATAAACGGAAAAAAAAAAATTAAAAAAAAAAAAAAGAAATTTGATTGCATACAAAGACTCTACTCCTTACTCCCTCGCTATGCTTTCTGTTTTGATGTCTCAACTTATCTCTTTTTATATTGTGTGTTAACAAATTATTATGGTTATAGTTATTTCTAATATTTTAACCTTTATACTAGTTTTAAGTGGTTAATACATGACCATATTGCAGTATGAGTATTCTGAATTTGACTATACACTTAACTTTACCAGTGAGTTTTATACTTTCAGAAGTTTTTTTTAGATGTTAGTCTCTAATTTTGTTTACTTGTTTGTTTACTTTAAAATTTTTATTTTGAGCATGAGCCGGAGAGAGGGGCAGAGGGAGAGAGAGAGAGAATCTTAAGCAGGCTCCACGCTCAGTGCAAAGCCCGCTCAGTGGGAAGCTGGTCGTGGGACTCTATCTCACAACCCTGGGATCATGACCTCGGCCAAAATCAAGGTGAACCGACTGAGCCACCCAGGTATCTGCTTTCAGAGGTTTCCATGTTACTGACTAACATCTTTTCATTTCAGCTTGAAGAACTTCCTTCAGCATTTTACATAAGGCAGGCTTACAGTTTTAATTCCCTGGGCGGCATTAACTAGTTTCATCTCTGTCTCAGTATGCAGGCTGCTATCTTAAAGCACCGCAGACTGGGGGGCTCATAAAGAACTGAAATGTATTTCTCACAGTGCCAAAGGCTGGCAGTCTGAGGTCAGGTGCCAGCACGGTCAGGTTCCGCTGAGAGCCCTCTTCTGTGTTGCAGACTGCTAGCTTCTCATTGCAGCCTCTTGTGGCAGAAACATAGTGAGGGAGCTCTTTGGAATGCCTTTTTATAAGGGTGCTAAGGCCATTCATGAGGGTTCTAGTCCCATAATCTAATTACCTCCCCAAAGCTCCACCTCCTAATACCATCACCTTTCAACTTAGGAATTTGACAGGGGGCGGGGGTGACAAACATTCAGTCCATAATAGTCTCTTATTTAGCAAACTTACTTAAGTTTCCTCTTCTTATGAAATTATCTCTGTTCCTTAAACGCTCTTTGAATCAGCTTTCCCAACCTCCTGATTAATGAGCTAACTTTTAAAAAATTCTACTTTGAAAAAATAAAAAATAAAACATTCTACTTTGACAGAATTAGCATGAATCTGGGGTGGAGGGTTGAGATGACATTACTGAGAAATTAAGATATGCTCTATAGTTATATAATTTGACAATTCAGAAAGCCCTTTATTCCTTTCTCAAAAAAAAAAAAAAAAAAAAAAACAAACAAAACCCAAAATGAAACTAAAACAAAACAGGACACCTCGGTGGCTCAGGCAGGTAAGCGTGTTTGACTCTTTTTTTTTTTTTTAAGCATCTGACTCTTGATCTCAGCTCAGGTCTTGATCTTGGGGTCATAAGTTCAAGCCCTGCAATGGTCTCTGTGCTGGGCAGCAAGCCTACTTTAAATGAATGAATGAATGAGTGAATGAATAAATAAATAACACATTGAAACATACAGAGAATAATATAATAATGAACACCAATGCACTTGGCTCCCAGGTTTGTCAGATCTTAGCATTTACAATATTTGCCCCAGGGGCACCTGGGTGGCTCAGTGGGTTGAGCAGCTGACTTCAGCTCAGGTCATGATCTCCTGGTTCATGGGTTCCAGCCCGCATCAGGCTCTTTGCTGACAGCTCAGAGCCTGGAGCCTGCTTTGGATTCTGTGTCTCCCTCTCTCTCTGCCCCTTGCCTGCTTGCACACTCTAAGATAAACATTAAAAAAAAGTGTTTACAATATTTGCCCCAAAGGCAATATTTAAAGAGGAAGAAACAGACTACCTCTCTTGGGTCTGTTTCCTTACTCTCTCCTCCCTCCTGCTCCTAGAAACTACTATCTTAAATAAGATACTTTTCATTCACATGAATGTTTTTATATTTTTATTACATATGTATATATCTATAAGCCATATCTAGTATTGTTTTGTATGTTTGGAAACTATTTATAAATATTACCCTATTGCATGAATTCCTTTTTATCTTTGAGCCTTTACTTTTATTTTAAAGACTTGCTTTTTTTTCTTTCAGCTTACATTTTTACAAGCTATTTGGGAGTAATTTTAAAATTCTTTTTTTTTAATCTTTATTTATTTTTGAGAAAGAGACAGAGTGCGAGTGGGGGAGGAACAGAGAGAGAGGGAGATACAGAATCTGAAGCAGGCTCCAGGCTCCAAGCTGTCAGCCCGGAGACTGACGCGGGGCTCAAACTCACAAACCGCCAGATCATGACCTGAGCTGAAGTCGGCTGCTTAACCAACTGAGCCACCCAGGCACTCCAGGAGTAATTTTAAATTTCAGAGAAGTTGCAAAGGTAGTACAGAGAGTAACTGTATACCCTTTGCTCAGCTTCCTGCAATGTTAGTATCATACATGACTGTGGTACATTTGTCAAAGCCAAGAAACAAATACTGGTAAAATCCTCCTAACTAAACTAAAGACTCTATTCAGATTTCACTAGTTTTTCCACTAACGTCCTATTCCTGTTGTAGGATCCAACCCTAGATACCACATTACATTTAGCAGATTGCATTTTTGAGATTTATGATGATGCATGGCATTCTTACTCATTCTGATTGAAGTTAGAATTCTACTATAACTATAACATAATGTTTTTATTCTCTAATTAGTAGATATTTAGGTTATTTCCAAGTTTCTTTTACTATTATAAATTGGTGCAATCCTGGGATGCCTGGGGGGCTCAAGCTGTTGAGATTCTGACTTCGGCTCAGGTCATGATTTCACAGTTGGTGAGTTTGAGAGCCCTGCGTTGGGCTCTGTGCTGACAGCTCAGAGCCTGGAGCCTGCTTCAGATTCTGTGTCTCCTTCTGTCTCTACCCCTCCTCCAATCACACTTTCTCTCTCTCTCTCTCTCTCTCCCAAAAATAAATAAAAATTAAAAAAAATTAAATTGGCGCAATCCTTGTACTGTTGTCCTTATCTTCTTTATGCTGTCAGGAAACAGACAGAAAGCATCTCTCTGCAACTTATGATGAAGTGCAAGCCTGTACCTTCAAAATCTGGCTCTGACTTTCTTCTCTAGCCACCTCAGCACCCCCAGCCAACCCTCCAAGTTCATGACTGAATTTTCCAGCTCTCCTCTGTTTTCTAAGTTGCCTTGTGCTTTCCTGTTTCCCACTCTTGCCTTTTCTGGTCTTTTTCCTCACCCCACTACCAGCCCCAGCAGTGTCTGTTAGAATGCTGTACAGACTAAAAGCCAAAAGGGGTTAGTAAGTATGTTGTAAGGAACAATTATGTTACTTAAAATGGGGTTTTTGATCATTGGCATGGACTGAAACCACACGGAAGCGTAAGAAAGTGAAGGTAGAGAAGAGGGAGGCAGATGTGCTCTGCTGGGGGCATATGAGGGCAGCACCAAGGGAGCGCACTCAACCAAGCAGTTGGGAAACCCAGAGAGCAAGGACAATTGCCTTTATGGGGGTCAGGGTGGAGTACACAAGCAGAAGGCAGAAAGGGATTCCTTGGTGTGTGTGAATGTCACTAGGGCAGGGCAGGGCGAGAAGGGGAGCGTGTGGCAGGGACCGCCCTTCTCACACTGGTGCACCTGGTATCCTGAACCGGGGGCTCACAGCCTGTTTGTGGGGCTGTGGAAGCAGCAGGAAAATACGAAGTTAAAATTTATAATACAGTAAGGAGAGCTTGGGCTTAGAATGAAATGGACTTAGGTCTTAACAACCTCTTCACTTGACTTAAGAATTACCAGTCATGTCCTTGTGCCAGACGCTGTGCTAGGGACCCAGAGCTTTGTCTGTGGCCACTTTTCTTCCCATTCTGTATTCTAATGGTTTCAACTTGGAAAACTACACCTCCAGCTTTGACTCTGTGTCCTGAGCTTCTAACCCATATATAGCTAACTGCGTTCTAGACATCCTTATTTGGCTATCTCATAGGTAACCTCAAAGTCAACCTGGTCAAAAACTAATTCATTATCTGTAAAATGTCCTGAATCTGCACGTCTTTCACTGTACCCTATATGTTAGGGAATGGCCTCAGGAAGGAAACACCTGGGGGTTTCCCTTGACCCCCTGATCTTCCCCAGTATCAATCCAATGCAGCACTAAATCTCTTTTATTCCATTACCTTAGAATAGACACATTTGTCAGCTCCATTCATTTATTATTCACTTTTACATTTATTCAATGCCTTTTTATGACAGAACTCAGGGAAATAAAAATAAACCATTGCTTCTCAAATTATCTTGGTGAGGGAACTTTTTTCCACCCCTAATCATTCAACGATGGATTCTTTCCTAAAACACAATGAAAGCCAATTACTAGGAAGATAATGTGAAAAAAAAGGGCATACAAAATACAAGCCCCAGTTTTTCATTATTAGATTCAGTACGCAAGAATAACTTGCCAAACAGCTATGAAAGTTTTAAACGTTCGTCTCAGTTTCTGTACCGATCCCATTGAAGACTGGTTCAGTTTGCAAACTGGGGTCATCCATGGACTGCGCTTTGAGAAGGCACAGAGGAGAGAGGCAAACACATTACAGGGTGTGTATATGTGGGCTTCAGAGTGGGAGGAAGGAAGGCAGGAAAGGAAGATGCTTGAGCAATAAATACCAACCACGTTGTCAGCAGCAAAAGCAATTAGTTATCTATGCCAGGACGTGGGTGATCCAGGACAGTGAGAGTATAGAGGAGGCACCTAACCCAGTGTATCGGGATAGGCTACCTTACAGGGGGTACAAGACGAGTAGTAGTGAGTCAGGTTGGGGACACTAGCGATGAGTGGGCAGGGTGCTCCCAGCAGAGAAACAAACTCTGGAGGCATTAAGTAGCATATGGCTTGGGAATTCCCTTTCCTATGGTTTGAGGGACTGCTTTTCCCTGGGAGTCAGCATCCATTTCCACATGTGTAAGATGGCAGAACAGAAGTCATGTAAGTACCTACAACAGATCCTGGCATTTAGCACCGTGCTGTGTTTTGTGTAATGGGTACTCACAGGAGTCAGAGCTGCCCCAGGTGGCAGCTGGGTTGGGGCACAGTGGGTTGGGGCGCAGCTCATCGACTCAGGACTGGGGTCTAGAATGACCCAGCTTCTAAGAGATGATAAGGAAATCAAGGGGGCATGCCTCTGGGATAGTCAGCCAAGGATGGGGTATAGTTTGATGTTGTGGCAGGAGGCAGGACCCCCAGTGTAAGTGCCTCTTTCCCATAAGCCCCTGGTGTTCTAGATCCACAACAAAAAGAGGCTCTAAGTTAAAAAGTTAAAGGGTAGGGCTGGCTCTGGCCTGACCTGCCTTGCCTTTGGAAGGTTGATAGGATAATAAAATAATGGAACATTGGTAAGTCACAAATCTAATCCTCTCAGGTGCTGGTTTGTTTCTCTCTCCCTCCCTCCCTTCTTCCTTCCTTCCTTTCTTTTTTAAAGATTGTATTTTAAATAATCTCTACATCCAAAACGTGGGACTCAAATTTATAACCCCGAGATCAAGAGTCCCATACTCTGGCATGCCTGAGTGGCTCAGTCGGTTAAGCGTCCGACTTTGGCTCAGGTCATGATCTCGAGGTTTGTGAGTTTGAGCCCTGCCTCAGGCTCTGTGCTGAGGGCTCGGAACCTGGAGCCTGCTTTGGAATCTGTGTCTCCTTCTCTCTCTGCCTGCCTTCCCCCCCACTTGTGCTCTGTCTCTGTCAAAAATAAATAAATGTAAAAAAAAAATTAAAAAAGAGTCCCATGCTCTACCAACAGAGTCAGCCAGGCACCCCTCAGTTGCTCGTGTAGCAGGATTCTCGCACAGAGAGTCATGACACTGAGGCTTTTCTTTCTAGGAAGTGTTATGCCCAGAATTTGTGATCCCCAAAGACCACCAGGGAGCCGAGTCTGATGTAAAAGCAAAGAGCTTTTATTCGAGCTAGCTCGAGCTCAATCCTCTACCTGCACCGACGCAGCGGTGAGATACCGGAGAGAGAGAGAGCGCGGGTTTCAAAAAGCAAAGGTTTTGGGGGCGCCTGGGTGGCTCAGTCGGTTGAGCGTCCGACTTCAGCTCAGGTCACGATCTTGCAGTCCGTGAGTTCGAGCCTCACGTCGTGAGTTCGAGCCCCGCGTCGGGCTCTGGGCTGATGGCCCAGAGCCTGGAGCCTGCTTCTGATTCTGTGTCTCCCTCTCTCTCTGCCCCTCCCCCGTTCATGCTCTGTCTCTCTCTGTCTCAAAAATAAATAAATGTTAAAAAAAAATTTTTTTTAAAAAAAGCACAAAGGTTTTATAGGGATCATGGCCTTAGCTGATTGGCTGGGGAAGGGTCGTGGCCTCAGCCGATTGGCTGGGGAAGGATAGAACAATGGCTGCCAAGGTGTAGTCCCAGATCAGCAATTATCAGCGTCACCTGGAACTTGTTAAAAATGCAAATGTTGGGCCTGGTGGTCACAGGCCTACTAAATCAGAAACGCTGGGGGTGGGGCTCAGCAATCTGTGTTTGAACAAGTCTTCCAGGAGATTCTGATGCACCTGAAGTTTAAGAACCACTGTATCTGAGGATCTCTAACATGTTTGGCCTCAGTGTATACAGAACGTTTCTCACTGGTCACCTATTAACCATTGGCTGTCAGCCTTGATGTGCTATATAAATACCTAGCACCAAACACCATC
Source organism: Leopardus geoffroyi (assembly GCF_018350155.1). Classification (NCBI taxonomy): domain Eukaryota; kingdom Metazoa; phylum Chordata; class Mammalia; order Carnivora; family Felidae; genus Leopardus; species Leopardus geoffroyi. Next base: position 34,697,896 of record NC_059328.1, read on the forward strand.
CCCAGAGACTCTGATTAATTGGTTTGGGGAGGGGTAAAATGCTCCCAGGTCATTCTAAGCCTGGACAGGGTTGAGGGCTCCTGCCTCTGGCCCCTACCTGAGAGAAGCCCTCCCTCTTCTACTCACACTTTCCACGCCTCTCATACTCCCCTTCCTCCCACCTTAGACTTCGGAAGAAAGCATCAATCAGTAGCCTGCTTTCTTAGAAAACATAAGTTACTCAAGGGGAGGAGGCGTGGTCTGAGGTTTGAGGGGGAACCTCTTTCTGCGGCCATGTCAGGAACATAGTCACTAGTCAGCCGGCCTAGGTCTGCTCTTTCAGAAGCAACTTTATTCTGGCTGGCACCACTCAGTTGGGTTCATACCCAAAGAACTGAGCCCTCGAAAGTCAAGGGGCACAGTTTTTTTTTATATATTTTCTACTTCTTTGTCTCCCATGCATGGTAATACACACAAACATGCAGTCTGATCAAGCGGTCTCATGTTACAAGGTCATGAGTGATGTTGTCATGTGCGTGCATAACCAGGTTACCTTGAGGTTTGTTTTGTTTTGTTTCTTTCCTTAGGGAGGGGGCCCTACCACACTAGTTTCTAATAAACAAAGTAAGAATCAGGGAAATTAAATCACACATTCCAAAATCTCAGAACCAGAGCCATCTCTAGGATGTAAGCCTAGGCCCTGACTCCAGATTTCACCTCTGAACCAGAGGATGCATTTAGAAAATTTTCCCGATTTTTTTTTTTTTTTAAGTAGGTTCCATGCCCAGCATGGAGGCCACCTCGGTGCTTGAACTCATGACCCTGAGATCAAGACCTGAGCTGAGATCAAGAGTCAGATGTTTGACTGACTGAGCCACCCAGGTGCCCCATTTCCTGACTTTTTTTTTTTTTGCCTGAAAATATCTTGTTTTTACTCAAAGCACAAAAACTGAGACATAACATATGCATTTGTACATGAAGAAAAAAATACCAGAAAGTTTACAAAACATTGGTCACTGCCATGAATATATATGTACACCCAACACATATATGAACACACATACAATGGAATATTATTCAGCCATAAAAAGAAGGAAATCCTGCCATTTGTGACAACATGGATGGACCTTGAGAGCATTATGTAAATGAAATAAGTCAGGCGGAAAAAGACAAATATGATCAGATATCACTCACATGTGGATTCTAAATAAAATAAAGCAAAGCAAAGCACTGATTCATAGAACGGATTGGTGGTTGTCAGAAGTCGGGGAGGGGGGGGAAGTGAATGAGGAAGGAGGGTGGGCAAAAATGGGTCAAGGTGGTCAACAGGTACACACTTCTAGTTGTAAGATAAAGAAGTCCTAGGGATGTCAGATACAACATGGTGATTATAGTCAATAACACTGCATTGTATGTATATATTTTTTACTTATTTTTTTAATGTTTATTTATATTTGAGAGAGAGATACAGAGTGCAAGCGAGGAGGGGCAGAGAGAGGGAGGGAAACAGAATCTGAAACAGGCTCCAGACTCTGAGCTGTCAAGCCAGAGCCCAACATGGGGCTCGAACTCAGAAGCGGCAAGATCATGATCTGAGCCGAAGTTGGATGCTTAACCAACTGAGCCACCCAGGCGCCTCTACTGTATTGTATATTTGAAAGTTGCTGAGAGAGAGTACATTTTGTAGTTCTCATCACAAGATAAAAAATTGTAATGGTGGTGATGGGTGTTAATTATCATGGTAATCACTTTGTGGTATATACAAACATCAAAACATTATGTTGTATACCTGAAACTAATATAATCTGTCAATTATATCTCGATAAAAAAAGAAAAAAACCCCACAAAAATCATGTAAGCTTACATTAGCATACTTTTTGTTACAGTACTTTTAATAAAATTGCATTCAATGTGGAAGTTAATTAAGAGAATGTTCAGTTCTATGTGTTTGGAATTCTAGGCATGGGTCATGTCTCCAACCCCTGTGGTTATTAGATATGCCTGTTTCATGATAGCTTCAAAAGATTTATAGTCAATGCTTATAAAGGCGAGGAAACAACTTGATTTACTTCAATTTTGTCCTTCAATGTAACCAGTTGGAATTTTGTGTTAAAAGTGAGAACAGTGAAACAGAATGCAAATGGGAACCAAAATATTTTTGCTTGGTTAAGTACAAATTTTAATTCATACATGAAATATTTTACTGAATGGGAATCATATTTTTTAATGGAAAGTTATTCTTTTTTAAAAATATTTTTTAACATTTATTTTTGAGAGAGAGAGACAGAACATGAGCCAGGGAGGGGCAGAGAGAGAGGGAGACACAGAATCTGAAGCAGGCTCCAGGCTCTGAACTGTCAGCACAGAGCCTGACACGGGGCTTGAACCCATGAACCATGAAATCATGACCTGGGCTGAAGTTGGACACTTAACCTACTGAGCCCCTGGAAATATATTCTTTAAAAATTGTTAGCTGTTTTAAAATGAAAGGCGAATCAGGAAAATAAATGTTATATCACGGGTACAATTTAGCTGTTTTGGTTCAAGAGTCCCAGGCTCCACGACTCAGACAGCCAGGCGCCGTTATAGCCAAACTTCTTTGAAAAAGTTGTTTACAATGTTTCAGTGTCCCACAACATCAATTCCTATTCTTTTTTCATGCGCTCCCATCAGGCTTCTCTCTCCTCTGTAGCTGGTTTTGTCAGTCACTGATGACCTCTAACTTGTCAGATACAATAGGTAGTTAGCTGGCTCTTAGCAACATTCAATTCACCTGAATAGTCCCTCTTTTTTTAAATGCTTATTTGATTTAGAGAGTGGGGGATGGGCGGGAGAGGGAGAGAGAGATTCCCAAGCAGGCTCTACCCTGTCAGCTCAGAGCCTGACTCAGGGTTCAATCTCACGAACCATAAGGGCGTGACCTGGCCTGAGGCAAAATCAAGAGTCAGTGGCTTAACCCACTGAGCCACCCAGGTGCCCTGAAATGTCCCTCTTTTGAATGCATACTTCTCTTGGCTTCTTGAAATATAATCTCCTGACTTTCTCCCTACTTCTGTTACTTCTCAGTCTCCTTGCATGAGCTTTCTGTTCTGCTGGATCCTACAGGAGGTCCTCAGGTTTTGTCCCCAGTCCTTCTCTCTAACCAGCTCCCTAACTGGTATCACTCATTCTAATGGCCTCATAACCACCACCTCTGTGCTGATAGCACCCACATTTACATTTACAGCCCTAACCTCTCCATGAGCATTTTTAATAGACACTTCAAAACCAATGTCTAAAATGGAATTCTTGTTTTGGCTGTCTCCAAATCTGCTCCTCTTCTCCTTTTTCCATATTACCAAATGGTACAGTCATCACTTGGTTGCTCAAGCCAATAATCTAGGGGTTATCTTTGATTTCTCTTTTCCTCCCAGCCCTTCACCATTCCAAACCATTACCAAGTCCTGTCCCTTTTAATTGTAGAATATTCTCTAATCACCATCACCCCCCCCCCCCCCAACAAACACTAACAGCTTTTTCTTGGAGAGCTCCTTTAGCTTTCTAACTGGTGTCCCTGCTTTGATCTCATTTCCTATAATCCATAAGCCTCAAAGGAAACAGAGGATTATTTGTAAAACTTAGATCCTGTCAATTTCCTGTTTAAATTCCTTCAGTAGCTTCCCATCACACTTTTTTTTTAAAAAAAAAATTTTTTTTTTCAACGTTTATTTATTTTTGGGACAGAGAGAGACAGAGCATGAACGGGGGAGGGGCAGAGAGAGAGGGAGACACAGAATCGGAAACAGGCTCCAGGCTCTGAGCCATCAGCCCAGAGCCTGACGCGGGGCTCGAACTCCCGGACCGCGAGATCGTGACCTGGCTGAAGTCGGCTGCTTAACCGACTGCGCCACCCAGGCGCCCCCCATCACACTTTGAATGAAGTTCAAACTGCTGTCCATGGTCTCTAAGACCATCCCCATCATGTCATCCCACTCTCTCCTTTGCTCACGTGGTGGAGATTGCCTGGCCCCTTTGCGTTTCCTCTAGCATGCCAAGCTCTTTCTTGCCTCAGATCCTTCCAATTTTCCTATGGGGAGGTTCCTTTCAGGCACTTAGTTCTCAGCTCACATTTTCCTATTTTTTCTCTGTGGCACTCAAGACCAAAGAAAATTCTATTAACTATTGGCTTTACTATATTCGTTTGTCTGCCCTTTTTGGATGAAAATTCCTTCAGAGCAAAGACCCTTGGTTCTGTCTTGTTTGCCATTGCATCCCCAGTCCCCCCAAACAGTGCCCACACACAGGAGGTACTCCGTAAGTCTGCTGGAATAAAGACACCGTGCCACGGAGCTCCCGGTATTCGGTTTGTACACACAAGAGACAGGGATACCTGGTCTACAGCAGAGAAGGTCCAGGCCTCCAGGAGCTTGTATCAAGAACCCTGACCTGGTGGGGAGTGGGGTGGAGGCTCTCCTGTCTCCTACACCCCTATCTGCCTCTGCCTCCAGCATCCTTCCTTGGTTTTTCCACTCTTGAGACTCCACAGGCCTGGAGTCTGAAACCTCGGTGTCCTTATCCCTACTTGGGCTAAACAGAGATGTTCAGACCGAAGGGTGGATGGGGGAAGTAGGGTGAGGCAGACATAAGATACAAGATATAGTGAAGGTCTGAGGTCCCCGGGCAGGACCCAGGTGCCTGCTGGGGCGGGGTGGGGCAGCGGCTGAAGGGTGGGTGGGTGGGTGAGCCCCTTGGCTCCGCCCCCCCGGCACCGTGGTAGGTAGAAGCTGAGCGCGGTGATTGTGATTGTGGCGTGGTGGTGTGAGGACACCCGACCTGCGACCCCGAGGCGTCGCGTGTCAGCTGTCCTCTGGTGCGGGTCTGGACCCGCACACAGTCCTGATGTGCAGCCGATCCCAGGCTGAAATGGAGCAGGAGGCCGAGAGGCTGAGCCAGTGGCAGGAGGCTCAGCACCAGCTCGTGCAGGTGAGTCCAGAAGTCAGCACCAGGGCCGGCGTGGGGGTTGAGGGGGGGGGGGGTGTGGGATGGATGCAGGCTGGCGGTGGAGGGAAGCACATATCTGGGGCATTAGAAGTATGAGGGATGGAGTTGGGAAGGGGGTGGGGATGGGAGATCGAGGACACAAATCATGTGTCATTTATGTAATTAATATCCATCGAGCATTAGCACCTCTGCTGGGAGCTGGGGGGTTAAAAAAAAGGTCTGGGTAACTCGTGTCGAGGGACTTGAGTATCCAGGAAAGAAGACAAAGTTAGGAAGTCAGCGGGGAGCAGGCAGGGAGGAAAAAATTACTAAGTGGCAATACTTTGCCAAGGCCCTGGAATACAATGGTGAGCTCACTATAAGATATCATACCATTTTATTAATAAATCGCTGAATGATTGCAAGTGTACAAATTACTATGAAGAAGAACAGGTGCCACAGGAGCAAATAGCAGAGGGGTTTGAGTTGATTTAGGAGGTTGAGAAGACAGCTGAGGATTTGGTTTGGGACTGAGAAACTGGTTAGGTCAAGGGTTTGCAGGGTCTGAGACCAGAGACAGTATGCCTCTATGTTGGAGGAAATGAAAGATGGACAGACACCAAGTCCAAGAGAGTGATGAGAGCATGGCCCAAGGGGAGGGAGGCAGGGATTCCCCGACCTTACTGAGATCACGCAGGGGGCTTCAGCCAGTAGGAAGCCACTGAGGATTTTAAATGTGATCAGTTATGATTAGATTTGCATTTTGTATAGAGTGCCCTGGTGGAGATGGGGGAATTCAAGACAATAGTTAGAAAGGTATTGGGATAATCCAAGTGAGAACCAAAATGGCAGCCTAACTAGGTTGGTGAGAGCAGAGACAGACAAAACCAAATAGATCCTGGACATATTTTGGAGGTAGACACTGCAGGAATTGGTAATTACTTAGATCTAGGTGGTGAAGGAGCCATCCAGCACACCTTACCAGGTTTCTGGCTTGCATGGTTGGGCAACAATAGGGACATTTTCTGAGAGAGCAAAGGATGGGAGGGAACCAGCTTGTTTTGTTGTTGTTTTTAAACACCTTTGGTTGGGTGAGTGGAATGAATGGGAGTTTTATTTTTATTTTTTTTTATTTTTTTTTTTCAACGTTTATTTATTTTTGGGACAGAGAGAGACAGAGCATGAACGGGGGAGGGGCAGAGAGAGAGGGAGACACAGAATCGGAAACAGGCTCCAGGCTCTGAGCCATCAGCCCAGAGCCCGACGCGGGGCTCGAACTCACTGACCGCGAGATCGTGACCTGGCTGAAGTCGGACGCTTAACCGACTGCGCCACCCAGGCGCCATGAATGGGAGTTTTAGATACAGTCTGTTGAAGTGCCTTTGGGCTATCCAAATGGACTGAGCATTGGGCAGCTGGAAGATTCAGGACAAGTCTGCCCTGGAGCTACTGGTTTAAGAATAAGTGGAATATAAACCAAGATGGATCATTAGCCAGAGAAAGATTGACTAGAAATTTGTAGGTGAGGTAAAACCAGTAGAAGAGATGGAGGAGGAGGGAGGGCCAGGGAGGAGGGAAGGAGAAAAATCCAGCAAGTGTGACAATGTGTTCTTGAGTCCGAGGAAGGAAAACATTTCAAGAAGAGTATGGCCAGTAGTCTCAGGAGCTCCTGAGAGGCCAAACAAGAAGGGATCTGACACGTGTTTGGACTTAGTAGAGACAAAGAAGGTCATCAGTGACCTTTATGAAAGCTGTTTCTGTGGTGAGATGGGGGCCATATGGAATTTGGGAATAATAAAGCAAGGTAGTGATAAAAGCGTATTTTTTAGACATCTCCAAAGAAGTGTGCCTGTGAAGGATCAGGAAAATGAAAGAGGGTCATCACTGAGAGGGAGGAAAAAGGGGCTGGGCACCCCAGAAATACTCATCCAATAGACAGTGATCTGGGGCCTATTATGTGCCTACTTTATGCTAGTTGCATATAGTGGTAAATAAAACAAGATAGGATCTCCTCAGCCCTTCTAGAGGTAAAAAAAAATTATTTTCAGGGCACCTGTGTGGCTCAGTCAGTTGAGCGTCTGAATCTTTTTTTTTTTAATTTTTTTAATGTTTTTATTTTTGAGACAGAGACAGAGACAGAGCATGAACAGGGGAGGGTCAGAGAGAGGGAGACAGACTCCAAAGCAGGCTCCAGGCTCTGAGCTGTCAGCACAGAGCCGGACGCGGGGCTCAAACTCATGGACTGAGAGATCATGACCTGAGCCGAAGTCGGACGCTTAACCAACTAAGCCACCCAGGCGCCCCGAGTGTCTGACTCTTGATCTCCACTCAGGTCATGATTTCACAGTTTGTGTGTTTGAGCCCCTTATTAGGCTCTGATCTGACAACATGCAGCCTGCTTGTGTTTCTCTCTCTCCCTCTCTTTGCCCTTCTCCTTCTGTCATGTGCACTCTCTCTATTTCTCAAAAATAAATATTTTAAAAGAAGAAAAAAATGTTTTCTTCCAGAGTCAAAACATTTTCAAAACTACCAAAATTTATAATTTCTTAATATCATCTTGAATGTAATTCTTGTTCAAATTCCCCTAAAACTTGTTCAAGTTCTCCCTAAAATGTCCTTAATGCTAATATGTCCAAACCAGGATCCAATTTAAGACCACACACTGCATCTAGTTGTTACATCTCTTGAGTTTCTTTGAAATTAGAATAGTTTTCTTTTTTCCTGACTGGCTTTCCATTTTTCACAATCCTAATTTTGTTTTATAGACAAAATCCTTCTTCTGGATTTATCAGATTGTTTTCTCATGGTATAATTTAGTTTGATATCCTATCTCTTGTATCACCTCTAAATTGGAGATAGACCTTAAAGTTTAATTGCATTCCTGATTTTTGGTGAGAATGTCTCAAAGATACAATGGGCTCCATCCTCATCAGGAGACATATCTGGCTTCCCCACATCGGGGGGATGCTAGAATGAAGGTAGTGAAAAGCCTGGTTGATCTCATCTCTCTTTTCAAACTTAACATTTAGCCTTGTGGTCAGAAAGTAATCCATGTTATATGTTTCCTCGGATACATCCAAATGTCCAGTTCCCCACCAATCATCCACCTAATGGTGTCAACCAAATATTAATTTTTCCTTAAAAGTTTCATTAAGGGTTGTAAAATAATTTCCATTCCCACCATTCCTTCTACATCCATTAGTGTGCGTTCTTCTGTAAAATAGGATTTTTCTTAAACCCCTGGGCTCTTTTTTTTTTCGGTGATTTTGAAGAAGTTTCCTCCCGGAAAGATAATAAATGATTAATTCTTTCACTTCAATTCACGATGTTCAAAGCTTCTGTTAAAGCCAACAGTCATTATTCTTCTTGATTCTCAAACTGTCACAAATTTGGCCAGTGGGAACCCCTTCTGTGTCCTTTTTTAGACATTTAAAAAAAGGGTGGTAAAATCTACATCCGTGTTTAAGTGTATAGTTAGTGGCATTAATCATATTCATGTTACTGTGCACCCATCACCACTATTCATCTCCACAGCTTTTTTCAGCTTCCCAAACGGAAGCTCTTTAACCAATAAAAAGTAGCTTCCTAATTCCATCCCCCATCCCCACCCCAAATCCCTACCAGGCCACCACCATTCTACTTTCTGTCTCTTGGAGAGCTCTGAATCCTAACCACTAGGCCACCAGGTTCTGTTTCTTTGATTTTTGACTTCCTTAAATACCTCATATAAATGGAATCATACATTCTTTGTCCTTTTGTGACTAGCTTATTTTACTTAGCTTAATGTCTCACAGGCTCATTTGTGTTGATTTCCTTTTTTTTTCTTTTTTGTAAATGTTTGTTTATTTTGAGAAAGAGTGTGTGCACACAGGCCCTCGTGAGCTGGGGTGGGGCAGAGAGGGAGAGAGAATCCCAAGCAGGCTTCTCGCTGTCAGCGCAGGGCCCTATTGCTGGCTCGATCCCACAACCATGAGATGATATTGACCTGAGCTGATAACCCACGGAGCAACCCAGGCACCCCTCCTTTTTTTAAGGCTGAATAATATTCCAGTGTATGTGTATGCCACATTTTGTTGATCCATTCATCTGTAAATGGATGCTTGGGTTGCTTCCACGTTTTGGCTACTGTGAATGATGGTGCTCTGGACATGGGTGTACAAATATTTATTTCGGTCCTTGCTTTCAGTTCTTGTAGGTATATACCAGAAGTGGAGTTGTTGCATCACATGGTAATTTTATGTTTAATTTGTTGAGGGAATGTCATACTGGTTTCCACAGTGGCTGCACCATTTTACATTCCTACCATCAGTGTGCGAGGATTCCAATTTCTCCATATCTTGCCGACACTTTGGGTGTGGTTTTATGTTTTTGTTTTGATAAAAATAATTTTAAATGGTGTGAAGTGATATCACATTGTGGATTTGATTTGCATTTCCCTAATGATTAGTTATGTTGAGCATCTTTCATTTGTTTATTACTCATTTGTTTATCTTTGGAGAAAAGTCTAGTTAAGTCCTTTGCCCATTTTTGAATTGGGTTGTTTCTATGTTAAGTTTTAGGAGCTCTCCATCTTTTCTGGATAAAGTCTCTATTAGATATGTGATTTGTGGGGTGCCTGGGTGGCTCAGGTGGTTAAGCGTCCGACTTTGGCTCAGGTCATGATCTCAAGGTCCATGAGCTCAAGCCCCGCCATTGGGCTCTGTGCTGACAGCTCAAAGCCTGGAGCCTGCTTCAGCTTCTGTGTCTCCCTCTCTCTCAGCCCCTCCCCTGCTCGCACTCTGTCTCTTTCTCAAAAATAAATAAATGTTAAAAAAATTATTAAAAAAAGATATGTGATTTAAAAATGTTTTATCCCATTCTGTGGGTTGCCTTTGTACTCTGTTGGTGGTGTCTTTTGATGCACAAAAGGTTTTAATTTGATGAAGCCCAACTTGATCTCTCTTTTTCTTTTGTTGCCAGTGCCTTTAGTGTTATATCCGAAGAATCATTGCCAGATCCATTGTTATGAAGCTTTTCTCCTATGTTTCTTCTAAGAGTTTTAGTTTAGCTCCAACGTTTAGTCTTTCACCCATTTTGAATTGTCGATTGTGGTATTAAGTAAGGGCCCTTCATTCTTTTGCATGTGGATATCCAGTTATACCAGCACCCTTTATTGAAAAGGCTGCCCTTTCCCCCATTAAATGGTCTTGGCACCCTTATTGAAAATCATTTGACCGTATGGGTAAGGGTTTTCTCTGGGCTCTATTCCTTTCTGTTGGTGAATAAGTCTGTGCTTAATGCCAATATCACATTTGTTTTTGTTTTTTACTTTTTTTAAGTTTATTTAAGTTTATTATGAGAGAGAGAGAGAGAGCACGTGTGTGTGTGTGTGTGTGTGTGTGTGTGTGTGTACATGTGTGTACGCAAGCAGGGAAGGAGCAGAGAGAGAGGGAGACAGAATCCCAAACAATCTCCACACTGTCAGCCTGGAGCCCAGACTCTGGGTTTAATCTCACAACCGTGAGATCATGACTTGAGACAAAATCAAGATTCGGACGCTTAACCTACTGAGCCACCCAGGTGCACGAATGCCAAGGATACACTGTTTTGATGCCTTGTAGCTTTGCAGTAAATTTTGAATCAGGAAGTGTAAATTCTCCAATTTTGTTCTTTTTCAAAGATTGCTTTTGGCTTTTTGGGGTCCCTTGAAGTTCCATATGAATTTTAGTGGGTAGATTTTTCTATTCTTGCAAAAAATGGGATTTTGTAAGGATTATATGGAATCTGTAGATTGCTTTGGGTAGCATTGACTTCATAACTAAAAGTCCTCCAATCCACGAACATTAAGGTGTTTCTCCATTATGTTTTTAATTTATTTCAACAATGTTTTTTGTAGTTTTCAGTGATTAAGTTAATCTTCTTAGCTATTTCTAAGTATTTCTTTTTGATGCTATTGTAAGTTGAATTGTTTTTCTAATTTTTTTTTTACAGATAGTTCATTGTCAGTGTATAGAAACAACTGATTTTTGTGTGTTGAATTTGAATCCTACTACTTTTGCTGAATTTGTTTATTAGTTATAACAGGTGTGTGTGTAATCTTTAGAATTTTCTACATGTAAGACTGTATCATCTGGGAGCAGATAGTTTTACTTTTCCAATATGGATGCCTTTACTTCTTAAAAAAATTTTTTTTTAACGTTTATTTGTTTTTGAGACAGAGAGAGACAGAGCATGAACAGGGGAGGGTCAGAGAGAGAGGGAGACACAGAATCTGAAACAGGCTTCAGGCTCTGAGCTGTCAGCACAGAGCCCGACGCTCACAGACCGCGAGATCATGACCTGAGCCGAAGCTGGACGCTTAACCGACTGAGCCACCCAGGCACCCCTGGATGCCTTTACTTCCTATGTAATTGTTCTGGTTAGAACTTCCAATACAATGTTAAATAAAAGTGGTAAAAACAGCCATCCTTGTTGTCTTGATCTTAAAGGAAGAGCCTTCAATCCTTCATCATGAGTATGATTGTAGCTGTGGGCTTTTCATAAATGCCTATATCAAGTTGAAAGTTTCTATTCGTTTTTTGAGGATTTTTTTTTATTATGAAAGTTATTGGATTGTTTCAAGTGCTTTTTCCGCTTTCCCCCCCTCTATTTTACTTTGATTTTCAGATGTTGAATCAGCCTTGCATTCTTGGGATAAATCCTATTTGGTCATGTGGTATACTTTGCTTAATATGCTGGTGGATTTGGTTTGCTAATTTTTTGAGGATTTTTTTTTGGAGAGGGTATCCATCTTCATAAAAGATGTTGCTCTATTGTTTGCTTTACTTGTGTGATGTGTTTATCTGGCTTTGGTATCAAGGCATGCTAGAACGAGTTAGCAAGTATTCTCTCCTCTTCAATTTTTTGGAAGAATTTGAGAAGCATTTATATTATTTAAATGTTCAGAATTCACCACGAAGCCATCAAGTTCAGGATTTTTCTTTGTCCTGGAGGCTTTTGATTGCTGACTCGGTCTCTTTTACTAGTCACAGGTCTGTACAGATTTTCTTTCTCTTCATGATTCAGTGTTGGTAGGTTTTGTCTTTTTGGGAATTTATCTATTTCATTTAGGTTATCCAAACTGTTGGCATAAAATTGTTCATAGTGCTCTTATAATCTTTTTCATTTCTGTAAAATTCATAGTAATGTCCTCACATATTTTTCTTGGTCAATCTAGCTAAAGGTTTTGCAATTTTGTTAATCTCTCCAAAGAACTAACTTTTGGTTTCTTTGATATTTTTCTAATATTTTCTTCCTTATACCAGCTTTAGGGTTAGTTTGTTCTTTTTCTAGTTCCTTAAGGTGTAAAGTTAGGTTGTTCATTTGAGTTTTTTTTTTAAATTATAAGTATTTATAATGCTTATTTTTATTTTTTAAATATTTTTAATTTTTTTAATTTTTTTTTATTAAAAAAAAATTTTTTTTTTCAACATTTATTTATTTTTTTTGGGACAGAGAGAGACAGAGCATGAACGGGGGAGGGGCAGAGAGAGAGGGAGACACAGAATTGGAAACAGGCTCCAGGCTCTGAGCCATCAGCCCAGAGCCCGACGCGGGGCTCGAACTCACGGACCGCGAGATCGTGACCTGGCTGAAGTCGGACGCTTAACCGACTGCGCCACCCAGGCGCCCCTTTAATTTTTTTTTTAAATATTTATTTTTGAGAGAGAGAGCATGTGAACAGAGGAGGGGCAGAGAGAGGGAAACAGAGGATCCAAGAAGGTTCTTTGCTGTCAGCACAGAGCCCAATGCGGGGCTCTAATTCACGAACTGTGAGGTCATGACCTGAGCCAAAGTCAGACGCTTAACTGACTAAGCCACCCATGTATCCCGAAATTCCCTTTTTAAGAGGGACATTGTATAGAATATTTCCTGTTTAAATTCAGCATTATTTTTACTTCTCTGATTTTTATAATAGAATTTTTCATTTTCTGAAAATCCTGATTGCTCACAATATTGTTTTAAAGCGATTTTATCATGGAAAGTAACACTCAAACAGAAAAGTGCATTTAAGTAAGTGTATAGCTTAATGAATTATTACAAAGTGAAGACCTCTGAAACATTGCCACCACCATAGCAGCTCCTCCAATGCCCCTTATCATTGTCCCCTCCCTCCCCTCTAATATAACTTGTAGCCCATTATCTGTACATAACTTCTTTGAATTCCTCTATTTCTGCTCTGTGATGTTTCTGTAATTGGTGTAAAAGCTGAAATTGCTTTCTTAAATTTGCTTTCTTTGTGTGTGTGTGTGTGTGTGTTTGAATGTTGCTCATTTTTCCTTGCTCTGTGGCAATATTTTTTCTGGTGAATTTTTTTTCTTTTTGAGAAATTACAATCATTAATTTCTGTTTTGGTGTTTAAGTGTCTTTTATGGATACTGTATTTTTTACTTATGCATTGGTTTTCATATTTGAATGGATTGGTCTTTTCTGGACTATTCCAGTGGATGAATAGATGGGAGATGGTGGGGTTGCTTTTCCAGTTTCTCAGCTCAAGAACTATCTCTAATGCTACAGTAATGGGCAGCTTTAAAAAAATATGATTCTTGGATCCTGTCCTGTTTCTACCACCATTATCTTCCTTTCTTTCCTTCACACCAGTTAGTCACCAAGGAATACTGCCTCGGACTTCCAAGCCAGTCCCCCACCATTGTTAAAAGTCTGCCTCTTTTCCTTCCTTCCTCCAATGCTTGATCTCAGACTTGTCCACAGCAGTTCCAACTCAGGTGAGACCCTCTTTTGTAGGTAAATATTTGCAGATGGTTTCTAAGTTGTGCTACAGCCATGACCCATCTGAAACTTTGTGGGTTTCTTTAAAAAAATTTTTTTAATGTTTATTTATTCTTGAAAGAGAGTGCGAGTAGGAGAGAGGCAGAGAGAGAGGGAGACACAGAATCTGAAACAGGCTCCAGGCTCTGAGCTGTCGGCACAGAGCATGACACAGGGCCGGAACCCATGAACTGTGAGATCATGACCTGAGCGGAAGTCGGACACTCAACCGCTTAATGGACTGAGCCACCCAGGCGCTCCTGTGGCTTTCTTATTATGCTGATTTTGGATGTTCTTTCACCCTCACACTTAAATATAATCTTTGAGGGTTTTCTCAGTTTTGCTGAAGGTATAGGTTGTGGAATATTTTATTTGCTTTCTTTGTTGCTTTTCATGAGATAAACAAAAACATGCCAAGGAAAAAAAAATGGCATGAGGCACATCTAGGCTTCCACTGTGCTCCCATCAGCCAGACCTGCATCTCAGAAAGCCCAAACTGGAGAATGGCTTGGAGGCAGGATAATCCAGGCAAGAGATATTGGAGGCCTGGATGAGGGTGGGAAGGAGGGAAAGTGGAACTGGAATTTGAACTAGAGTGAATTTCACCTGACTCTCTCTGTCTTCAAGGATACTGAGAAGTCCATGTCCATCTTGGACATGTCTCCATCTCCTGGAAGCAGTGGAGTGGACGCCTCTTGGAATGATGGCCCATCAGGCACTCAACACTTCCCTCAGTGCACACAGCTGGAGAGGATCCCCTTGGCCTTGACTGAGGCACCCAGGCAGAATGCAAGTGATATGGGACAACAGTTCAGTATGTTGTTGCCAGAGCATGGCGTGAGCTACTGCTCCCAAGTGATTCACACTCCTTCCCAGATGATTTACTGTGAGGGGATGTCTCCCTCCCAGCCAGGAATGATGATTTTCAAGAGGTCCCAGATGATGGCCTTAGGAGAACCCAGTATTCCAGGGATGGCCATGAACTTTTGTAGGAATCTAAGGATGCCCTCCAGTGGTCTGCCAGTCTCAGCTCCCAATGGAATCTCAATGATGTCCCACATCAATGCACCCACAATTTCTTATTCTGGCCCACCAACGGTACCTTCTACTAGAGACTCTTTAACACCTAAAATGGTATTGGCCCCAACCATGTCTTCTACTGAGGCTCAGGCAATGCTCCCTTCTTTGGCTCAGATGTCACCCCCTAGAGATCCCCATGATTTTAGGATGCGCCCAGCTGGGTCCCCATCATTGCAGGCTTTAAAATCCCAATACTCTCTCATGAGCCAGCCAGCCTCCCCGGAAGACTCCTTCGTACCCAAGCAGCCCATACGAGCTCCACAGCGAGCGGAGCGGAACTCCAGGGCCCAGGAAAGGGCTCCCAGGAGATCCCCAGTTTCAAGGCCTTACTCCTGCCAATATGAGAACTGTGGAAAAGCTTATACTAAGCGCTCCCACCTCATGAGTCACCAACGCAAACACACAGGTGAATGAAGTGTCAGATAGGAGGGGTAGGGTTGTGTGGGGTGGAGGAGTCTCTGGGCTTTAGATTTGTGCTGGACCACTGGTTTGTAATGCCTTGAGGTTAGCTTGTCATCCTTCAAGTTTGGAGTCAAGCTATATTGGCCCCACCAATTTGCTTTCCCATGGTCCAGTGTGACTGTGTCAAGATCATGGGGACTACTGATGGTGTTGCCTCCTCATTACTTTCCTATGGTTTTCTTTTGGTTTCTCAGCCTTGACTGTTCTTCCTCATAGAGTGAGACTCCTTCCTATGCACCTGCTGGCCTATCGTTAAACTTAATTTCTTCTGTCCCTTGTCACCCCCTCCCCCCAGGTGAGAGGCCTTATAAATGCATGTGGGAAGGCTGTACATGGTCTTTCTTCCGTTCCGATGAGCTTGGACGACATATGAGGATACACACCAGATATCGACCATATAGATGTGATCAGTGCAGCCGACAGTTCATGAGATCTGACCATCTCAGGCAACACCAAAGGACTCATCTGCGGGTGCCAGGATCCCCAGACCCACAGACGAACAATGGGAAAATGGCTGGTCCTCCTGCTCCTGTTCTTTAGGTCAATCTCTCTATTTTAGCTTCTCCCAGATCCTGCCTGCCTCTGACCAGCTAGTATCTGGAAGGTGTAGGCTTAGATGAAGACAGAGAAAGATTATGAAGTGGTGTTAAAGCCTATATGAATTCTGGACCCAATCAGAGACTTCTCAAAAACCGTCTTGCATGCCCTCACCTCTCTGGGGCCACCTACTTTTCCCAAGTTTAGCCTCATGGGAAGATGGAGGAAAGTAGAAATTGGAAGCTTTATAAAAAAAGCTCTTTATCTTATATCACTCCCCAGCTTAAAACCCTTTAGTGACTCTCTTTTGCCTGCTATGTAAAATCCAACTTCCTTATCTTGGTCTTCTATAGTTTCCAGAGCCAGACTATGCTCAAATCCTGAATTTACCATCTACTAGCCATGTGACCTTGGGAAAGGTCCTTGATCACTTTACCATGTTTCCTCTTCTGGTAAATGAGAAAAACAGTATTGGACTGCTTGGGACACTTACGTACAGAATCACATTCTCTCTGGTATTCATCAGCCATAAGCCCAGAGATTGTCTTGTCCTACAGCTTCCAGACTTGCATGGAATGTCCCACTGCAGGACATGGGATCTGGCATCTCAAGTTGCCATTAACAACCCAGAAGTATGCGGGAGTTAATGCTCTTGGAATAACATTTAACTAATGGAAGATGGAAGAGAGTCAGGCAGATAAATTCCTTCTTCCCTCCCTTTCCTCAATTGCCACAAGGCACTCTTTCCCCAAAATGTACAGCCAATGGGGAGAGCTCCCATGTAGCCAGTGGACACACCTATGGTGTTTCCTTAAGGCTTGTCAGGAAGCAGGACCCAACTGCTATCAATTTGCATTACCACTACTTCTCCCTGCCTTGCTTCCCTTTACTTAGTGCCCGGGGTTTGCAGTTCTCAAATAAAACATCAGCACTTAGTTCTTGTTTTAGGCTCTGTTTTCTGGGTGGCTTGGGGGTGGAAGACATTAGACTGGGGCAGAGAAGGAAGAGCCCTATTGTAACTTCCCCTCCTCCCTTCACTGAGCCCAGGTACGTGGACTACCAAATACCAGGTATTAAAGGCCCTGTCCTACCTCGTTCCTCCCCTAGGGCTGAGAGCATAATGACTCTCCTGGATACTCAGATAGTTTTGAACCTCCGTTTCTGGACTTCTCAGCTAGCCATTACACTGACCAGCAAGCTAATAAAAAGGAACTTGCCCAAACTCTCAGGTGGCAGAACTGGGATCCCAACCAGAATCTCTCTACTCTAGAGATGATATCGTCTGCTGATATTGCCAAGCACTTCCAGGAGATGGCCACAGAGAGATGAATCAGGTCCAGTTCCTGTGGCCAAGGGGCCATCTTGCTCTAGGGCAGAGAAGTCCACCTAAGTGAGGTGGCCATGGAGAGGGGGAGCACCTAAAGGGGAGGATCAGAAAGGCTATCTGGGGGAGGTGACCCTTGAGCTCAGTGAGTATATGTAGCATCTAGTAATCCCTATTGTAATAAATTAAGCAGGTGAATGAAGAGGAAAGAATTCCAGACAGAATGCTGGACCAACACAACTGCTCAGAGGAGAGTCAACCTGCAAGCTTCCATTCATTTGACCAATGTTCTTTGAGCCCACTACAAAGAGCATCACAGCTGTGGGGACTCATGGTGAGGGGCACAGAGTCAATGGAAGGGTGTGTCAGGGAAGAAAGACTTCTCAAAGAGGTGCCTGAGTCAGACCTGAAGAGCTTGTGGAGGTTAGCTAACCTCCCATTTCCTGGACGTCTACCCTTGGCCATGCCCTGTGTTGGACACTAAGGACTCAGAGCATGCCAGTGCCTTCAGTGGAGCATAAAAACCACAGATAAACATTCTGAAATCACTTAGTGTTGCCATGGAGAGGAGCCAAACCTCTGTGGGCTCAAATTTATCTGGGCATTGTGGAAGTCCCACAGATTTGGTGACACCTGTCACCCCCATCCCCATCCTGACCCCTTCCTGCATGGCCACCTTGGTCTGTTCCCCTAATGGCCCCAGCGTACCTGGTCTAGGCATCAAGGTGCCCTCTACCCAAACTCTGAGTGAGGGGAGTAGGCATGATAAATAAGGGCAGGGGGTGCTTATTTGTGCCCCAATGACTTACCCCAGGTCTCAAGTGCCTGAAATCTCTTAAATTCCCACCTGGGCACTGGGTCCCTTCTGTGAAGTGGAACATCTCAAGCTCAACGGGCCAGGGCTGGTCTCCATACCCTGCCCCACCTGGCTTACACTTATCCCTGCCGGTAAGGTCAGCAGGTGAGATTGCTTGTTGGGCCTCAAGAGAGAGAGGTCTGTTGATGACCCATCACTCTCATCAAGGAATGGAACTGAGAGGAGCCAGAGTGGGCAGGGGTGTGCCACATACACTACATTGGTGGGCAAAACAGGTCCCTGCCCCTGTGGAGGTCACAATCTAGTGGAGGAAGGACATAGAAATGTATGGAATGCGGTGAGGACAAATATCAGGGACTTGCTGTAATAGGACAAGGGGGCTCCCTCAGGAAATGTGGTTTGAGCTCGGAGGTAAGGACTAACTGGGAGTTAGGCAGGTGAGGAGGTGATTGGAAGAGAAAATTCAGTCTGTTTTTTATTTAGAGGTTACTTTATGGCAAGCCTTGGCTAAGCCTTTCTTGGTATTATCTTATTCAACACTGGGCAAGCATAGTGGGCTCCCAAGTAAGACGTAGATTTTGAATCCTGCCTCTGCCATTTCCTGGCTGTGTGGCCTTGGGGAAGTTATTTATCTCTGCACCAGACAGCAAGGGGCAAGATTCAAGCTTAGGAGGATTCAAGGGGACACCTTCAAGCTAAGAAGAGAATTAGTTACATTGAAAAGGTTTCTTCTGCTTAAGGGAGAGGGAGTGATTTCAGTGTTCCAGGTGAGAGTGGAAGGTGC
The DNA here is from genome assembly GCF_018350155.1 of Leopardus geoffroyi. Lineage (NCBI taxonomy): Eukaryota > Metazoa > Chordata > Mammalia > Carnivora > Felidae > Leopardus > Leopardus geoffroyi. Next base: position 34,716,625 of record NC_059328.1, read on the forward strand.
TTGGGCAGGGTGTGGCAGTGTGGCTGGAGAGTAGCAGAAAGATTTGCGAGAAAATCAACCTAGGTGATAGCTGGATCAAGGATGACTCCCGGTTTATAGCTTGTGTTATAAGTGACACAGAAGGAGAATGGATGAAATTCATTTAAATTATTTTTCTATTTTTAAATTGTTGATGTCTCATGCAAAAAATAGTTTGCTTATATAATTTAAAGTAATAACTTATTTGCCCTTATACCACCTTTGAAGCCTCTGTGTTCCCCACTGACCACATTCCTCATCTTCTGCAGAGGCTCCTGAAGTTTGGTTAATCTTGTGTTTGCTTTTCTTTGTTTTTAAACCATATGTATACGGCTCTTAAACCATAGAGTGATTTGTTTTATGTGGTTTTGAACTTCGTTTATTCTGTTTGGGGTTCATTGAGCATCTTCAATGTACAGGTTTATTGTCTTAGTGAAATTTGGAAAATTTTTGGCCATGTTTTATCAATTTTTTGCCCACCCCCCTTCTTTTTCCTCCTGACACACAATCTGCCCATATAATAGACTATGTGATACCATCTCACAGGCCACTGATGCTCTGTCCATTTTTTTTTTCAGCCTTTTCGTTCTCATTTTAGATGTCTTCAAGCCAACTGCTCTTTTCTTCTGCCAAGTAATCTGCTATCAGTTTTTCAGGTTCTCTACTTTCCATCTCTAGAAATTCCGTCTTGGATCTTTAGAAATCTATTTCTCTCCTTAACATGCTCAATTTTTCTCTTCCTTATGAAGCATAGTTAAAATAGCTGTTCGAATGTCCTCAGATGCTAGGTCCCATCATGTTTGTCATTTCTGAGTCTGTAATGATTGATTTTTCTCTTGATGGTTGTCCTTAATTTCCTGCTTCTTTGAATAGCTGATAATTTTGTACTGGATGCCAGATATTTGTGAATTTACATTGTCGGTTGCTGGATTTCATATTATTCCTTTACGTATTGTTGGTTTTTATTTCTGGCATGCATTTTACTTTTTTGGAGTTAGTTGGAGCTCTTGGGGCCTCTTGGAGGCTTACTTTTTTTTTTTCCTTAGGGAGTTTTTATTTATTTAATTTATTTAGTTTTTAAAGTTTATTTATTTTGATAGAGAGCACAAGTAAGAAAGGAGCAGACAGAGAGGGAGGGAGAGAATCCCAAGTAGGTTCCACACTGAAGTGTGTGTGTGTGTATACACATCCTCTTTATACATTCATTTATCAATGGACACATGGTTTGCTTGCATACCTTGTGCTGTTAATAATGTTGCAATATACATAGGTATGCATATATGTTTTCGAATTAGTGTTTTCATTTCCTTTATGTAAATACCCAGTAGTGGAATTACTGGATCATACAGCATTTAAAAAAAATTTTTTTTATGTTTATTTATTTTTGAGAGAGAGCGTAAGTGGTAGGGGCTGAGACAAGGAGACAGAGGATATGAAGTGGGCTCTGTGCTGAGAGCAGTGAGCCCAATATGGGGCTCGAAGTCAAAAACTGTAAGATCATGATCTGTGCCAAAGTCAGATGCTTAACTGGCATCCTGACATTTTTATTTTTAATTAGAGGAACCTCCATACTGTTTTCCATGGTGGCTGTACCAACTTATTCCCACCAACAGTGCACGAGGGTTCCTTTTTCTCCACATCCTCGCCAACACTTGTTATTTTTTGTCTTTTTGATTCCAGTCATTCTGACAGGAATAGGTGATATATCATTTTGGTTTTGATTTCCATTTCCCTGATTAGTAATGTTGAGTGTCTTTTCATGTGTTGGTCATTTGTGTGTCTTCTTTACAAAAATTTCTATTCAAGTCCTCTGCTCATTTTTAAATCAGATTATTTCTCTAGGGTTGAAAGTTGTATAAGTTCTTTATATATTTTGGATATCAGCCCCTTATTAGATATATAACTTGCAAATATCTGGGAGAATAATGTTTTTTAAGTAGCAATGTAGTGAGATCCTAAGGTAGGTGGGATGGGGAGAATAAATTCTAAGGTAGGGATGGGTTGGGATGTCTTCACAAGGCAGAGATGTGGCAGGATGTGAAGGCAAGCAGAAGAGAGAGCTTCTTGGAGGACGTGGAGGATGTAGGGGAGCTCCCAGATTATGGAGGAGTTTCAGAGAGTACAGTGGGCTACTTTGGGAGGGAGCTTGGAGGAAGGATGGGAAATAAAAGATAAAATAATGGAAGGCTTTCCGAAGGTCTTTGGCAACTGTCTGTGTTAGAACTTGTATTATATTTATTCTTGTTCGTTCATCAAAAAATTTACCGGGTGTCTCCTGGGTGTCCAGGGGCTCAGTGATGGGAATATAGTGGCCAGGTGGTCAACTAGACCTCAGCTCCTCCTGGAACTCTAAGCTAAATGCAGGAGAGGCTGACTCAGAAACAGATGATCACAATTGCATTTGGAAAGCCCATCTTGGTTGCCTTGGGTGGAGAATGGATGGATTATTCTGGGCTGAAGAGTATGCAACTGCATTTGGGCAAGGCAGATAGCGTTCCGCACAGTCAAGCAGACTGTTGAGGAATGGTTGGGATAAGAAATGTGAGCTGAAAAGAACTTCTGACTTAATTCCATAGGTCACATCCTAACCCCCAGCTGCAACCCCTGGTGTCCGGCTCTGTTGGCAGCTTACCCTGTGCTGGGTGCATTTGATGATGATCCTGCTTTTGCCAAGAAGGTGCTGGGGGCTGCCTGGCTGGAGGCTCCGGGGCTGCAGCTAATACCCTCCCAAAGGCAACTTCCCCGGGCCAGACCTGGGTCCAGAAGAGAACAACCCCTCCTCTCTCTGGGCTGGTGTAGAATTCAGCCATCCTTCACAGACTGGAGAGACCATTTTTAAAGAGAATCCTAGGTTCTGGGGAATAGGGGATGGAAGGCACCTATAGAATGAAGCCCTGAACAGGTACGGAAACAGTGTGAGGGGTTGAGTGGGGGAGGGATAGGAGGGATGACATGTAAATAGGGTCTTAGAAAACACTGGCACATCGATTCCACTCCTACATGTAATGTATCAAGAATGCCTTTTCCAAGAAATCTTTCTCTGCATTCATTCGTTCACTCAATTCTCACTGACTCACACCTCAGGCAACGAATCATACTTTTACTTGTGTTGTGTGTTGAGATAAAAGATAAAACAAGGCCTCTAACTTTGTTTTCTCTTTCCTTTCTTTCCTCCTTTTCCTTTGCCTGGTCCGTTGAAAACATTTTAAGTAGATAATATATGCATGTAGCGCAAAATTCAAAAGCCAGGACATGTTATTTGGCAAAAGGTCCTAATGCTCTTGAACCTCTCTCCTTGGAAGTGATGCTATTTTTTTAATGTGCCTTCCAGACCCATCTGTAATACATAAACAGCAGATTATACACACTGTCGAGTCTCTTGCTACCTTCGCTTACCAGTACATCTTGGAGACCTTTGTGTAAGCAAATACAGAACGACTAGAATCTTTTAAATTGATGCACATAATTCCGTCGTGTGGATGTGCCATATTTATTTTATCTGTCTTCTATTATAGGATGTTCAGCCCGCTTGTCATGAAACATTGCTATAATCTTGAGAAAGTTGTTTTCCTTCTAATGGATGAATGTGTTTCCATTGCAATTATAAAGTCTTACTGATTTATTTTATTGCCTTTGGGGGAGCAGTTAAATGAACTTTATTTTAGAGCACTTTTAGAAAAATTGGGATGATTGTATCTAGAGTTCTCCTATACTCCAGACCGGGTTTCCCTTGTTGTTAACATCTTACCTCAGTGTGGCGTATTTGTTACAACTAATAAACCAATACTAATACATGTTCACTAACTAAAGTCTGTACTTTATTTGGATTTCCTTAGTTTTTCCCTAATGTCCTTTTCTGTTGCAGGATTCCATCTAGGATAGTACATTACATTTAGTTATCATGTCTCTTCTGGCTCCTCTTGGCTGTGACAGTTTCTTACACTTTCCTTTTTTTTTGGTGACCTTGACAGTTTTGAGGAGCACTGGTCAGATATTGGTAGAATGGTAGAATTCTAATGGTAGAATGCCTCTCAGTTGGGATTTGTTTTTTCGCATGACTTCAGCTAGAGGTAAATAATGTGTTTTTAGGAGGAAGACCACGGAGGTAAAGTATTATTTCCAGTAAATGCACTTAACAGAAGATCCAAGTACACTGTCATAGCCCTTTGGTCTCCTCGTTTCCCACCCCTGTGTGTTGGTAACAGGCCACACATGCCCTTTTCACCTCTTGCCTCGCACTGTCACGATAACTGAATACAGCCTTGATTTTTTACCTTCAGTTTGGTTCATTGTCCTAATTAATCATCTTGGCACCTGGCACCTCAACAAATTGATGCAGCAAGCCAGTGGCCAACTGAGCACAAAGCTGTTCTGGAAGAATAAAATGCCCTGGGGTCCCACGAAGTACTTCCACAGCCATACCAGTAGGACTTGGTGAGTACTGGTGGATTATTTACAGAAACTTTTCAGTTCTGAAGGGAACCATTCGTTCCCTTTAGCCCTCAACTCCCTGGCCGGGCTTGCCCAGTGGGTCACATTAGAAATTCAACAAAGGGAACTCTAAGAAAGCTAGGAAATCAGTTCCCTAGCTACTTCTCATGGTGCTCCAGAACTGGGACCAAAACTGTCAGAGAATCCGCATGCTGAACTGCACCCAATAACTATTGGCTGTAAGTAGTCCCTGATGCTAAGGGACATCCTGCAATGTAGACGGTAAAACTCTTAGCCAGACTCAAATTTCCAAGTTTGTCCCAGCTACCCCTGCTGGCACTGGTCACTAGGCCCAAACCTCTTCATGAGATTGGGTCAATTCACCCATGATACTATTGAAGTCTTTTTTTTTTTTAGTTTATTTATTTTGAGAGAGAGTGAGAGCACACCTGTGTGCACCTAAATGGGAGAGAGGCAGAGAGAATCCCAAGCAGGCTCCGTGCTGTCAGCACAGAGCCTGATTCAGGGCTCAATCTCATGAACTGGAGATCATGACCTGAGCTGAAATCAAGAGACAGATGCTTAACTGACAGTCCAAGACTTAACTGACAAATTCCCACATGTGGAAAAAGCAGCCACTGGCAAGAAAGCAAAGATTGACCAGGAGAAAGAGCAGTGTAAGAGTAATGACCCAGTGCCCTCTCCTGGGCAAGGCCTTTCCAGAAAGATCTCTGAATTTGGTTCCTTGGTGACGGTGTCAAAGGAGGCAATTGGTAGGGCAAGGAACTTAGGGCCTGTGGGGCACCTGATGAGCAGCTCCCTTCTAGTGAGCCTGGAGATGAATGGGAGAGTACCACTAATATTACCTGGACCTGTTGGCATTCAAAAATAAACAAGACTAGGGGACAGGCCCAGGACAGAAGCCTTATGCCAAAGTCAAGGTTCAACAGGGATGTAGGAGGGAATTGCACTTCTTGGGTCTTTGGCTGCTGGTGCACAGGTGACCATGGTCCCTGAAACCCTAGCTCCAGGATGAGGGGGAAACAAAGCTCTACCTCTGGGACCCTTGCCCAAGCCAAGTTTTAAGTGGGTCCTTTGGGTCCCTACAAACTTCTTTTGCTATGGCTCCCACTAGTGAATGTATTATTGTTATAGGAATATTGTTTACATCTATAGATGATTTGCCTTTACCCCTTTACCCCTTTACCAAATCCCTGATAAGTATGGTTGCATTTTAGTGGGGCATATGGATGAACCTACCCAATTACTTACCAGCACCTAGTACCATTGTCTATCCAAAACAATATTCGCTGCTTAAGGAAGAAAAAGAAATAACCACTCACATTGCCAATCTCAAGGAAGCCAGAGTTCTATGAGATGATTTCTTCATTCAATAGACTAGTTTGGTCTGTGCAAAAGGCCTTGGGTATCTGGACACTCACCATTGATTATAGAAGGTTCAATGCCATAGTCCTGGCAGTACCTGGTATTATAATTGTCACAGAGGCTACTGCCCAAGCTGAAGACACTTGGTATACAGCAGCTGCTATTGAAAATGCCAAAAAAAAAAAAAAAAAAAAAAGAAAGAAAGAAAGAAAAGAGAAAAAGAAAATGCCTTGTCTAGCATTCCCTCTCTACCCGGATGATTAGGATCAAATTCACCTTTATGTGCAATGCATTGCAATACACCTTTGATGTGCTACTAAAAGTCTACCTAAATTCTCCAGCTATCTGCCATGAATGTGACCTGGAAAAAGTCCTGCTCCTGGAGGGAGCACTAGAGCACTTTGTTAAATTGATGACATCCTCCTGGTGGGCCCACACAAAAGCACTACCCAATAAGAACTGGATGCCTTATTGACCAACATGCAGCCACACACATAGGTCATTAACATAGGTGAGGCACAATGACCCAGCACCCAGTGAAACTCTTGGGCATTATCTGAGAAGGGATGTGAGGTCTCATTCCAGAGATGACTACTTTGACAAACAAAGGACGCCTAGTGATTGGTGGGCCTCTTTGGCTAACGGTGCTCTTACATAACCAGTGTAGGGGTCTTGGTGGCATCCATCCCCTGGGTTACCAGAAAGGCCTCTACCTTAGAGTGGGACCTTTAACAAAATGCCTGGAGGCCCTCCAATGGGCCACCCTGGTTGACCTTCCCCTGGGGCCTATAGATCCACATTTGCCTTTGAGTTACAGGTGTCAGCAAACTCTGAGTTCATGGATTATAGCCTATGGCAGAACAGTGCCATGGGCTGGTTGCACCACTTGGTTTTTGGATCCATAACTCCTCAAGTTGGCCGAAACAAACCACTCTTTATTCGTGTTAGGGCTTTGCTGGTGCCTCAAGTGCACTAACCTTATTAATGTGGACATTATACATTGCCACAACTGGATTCTACAAGAGCAAAATACCTCCCTAAATGTAAACTCACTCCTGTCAGAGAAGAAGGCAACCAGAACATCTGAGAGAAAAGTGTGGGATCTGCCATCAGAACTATTTTGGCTACAGTGGTGGTGGCCTTCCCTCCACTCACTCTTGCCCTATATAGGCTGTGTGGTTATTCTCACTGTCATCCAATTAGAAAAGGTTGTACATAATCTGTCCTTGATCCTCATTGAGACTATCAATAATACAATCTCAGCCTCAACTCCTTGGCCCAAGTAGTGTTGGCTAACTGTAGAGTCCTTTTCTTCCTGTTGGCCAATCAAGAAGGAGAATCTGTGCAATTGCCAACACTTGGATCAATGAACCTGGCAAAATAGAACAGTCCATTAGGGGGCTTAGACAGAAGGCCTCCTGGCTTTCTAGGGTAGACCCTAATGAGCTATGGATGTTTTTCTGGCTTGGCAGTTGTTGGGGCTCATGGCTATATTCATTCCCTAGGCAGGCCTGATATTCTACTTAGAGTGACTTTGATCATGTTCCTCAGAATGGTTAAGCAGACTTATGGCAATGTCTGGCTCATTTTAGTCAATGATGGGGTTGCCTATGTCTCTTGCTCAGGCCCTGAAAGATCAAGGGGTGGAGCTGAGGAGTCCAGTTCCAGGCCAAATTCCTGTTTGTGATCTTTTAGGCCCAACCATAGCTAGTTATAAGACCTTGCCTGCCAGTCCTCATGGGAAAAAGCTGACCCCCCCCCCCCCCTCCCCTACAGCTGACTTGGTGCCAGACAGGTGCATTACAATTTTCTGAAGGGAGTTGCTATCAAGGAGTCACTGCACAAGCCAGCCCTGCTCTTATGCATATCTGCATCCCCAGCCTGGGCACCTCCATTCAGAGGCCTCTTTCCTGGGGGCCCTGTGGAGGCATTTTTTTTTTTTTTTTTCCTATCTACCTCAGTACTTTTCCAATGCTAGCACTTTCCCCTCTTCCTCCTTCTATTCCCTCCTCCTTCCCTAAAAAGATAGAAGAATCCTTTTGGTTAAGGCAGTGAGAGAATTCCCCCCATCTGCACTGCATGTCTCTTAACCCTTGCCTGGTGCTGTTTCATGGTGAAGGATGGAACACTGGGGAGCTGGCGCCTCTTCTTTTTGTGTCTTGCTTGCTCTGTAGAAGGAAGTAAATACAGTCTTGATTGTTACTTTCAGTTGGGCTCATTGTCCTAATTGGCCATCTTGACACCTGATCGCATACCATTGGGGGATGGGCTCTCACAGATGTTTGTTTATACCTATAACTTCAATATATTATTTCATAGCACACCAAATACAGCATTAAGATATAACTTTTAAAATGCTGCCTGAGCCCCTTAAGGACTCAGAGATCTAGTGTCTGGGGGCTCTGTGAGGTGAGTGGGTGGGTCAAAAAGCATCTCAAATGCTGCAGGATCAATGAAGCCCTGGGGATTTGTGGTCCACTTCCCTTTTAGGGCTCTGGGTAGAAAGTGCTCCTTTTGGAAATGAGGCTTGGGATAGATCACATCCTTGACTTTACCCAGACCTTTTTGCCAGGGGGATATCACACAAGCTGGGGCTTGGGCAGGAGCCAAGCCCTAAATGGGCAGAGCCTGCAAGAGCTGGAGAAGGACGGAGTCAGCGGGGGAAGATGGCGGAGCTTCTCTGAAGCACTTAAGTCAACCCATGGAAAGAAAAACAGACGGTGGGTCACCCCACCTGCAGAAGTGATGCACCAAAGGACCCAAGGCTCAGTGGCAAGGACAGACCCTTCCCCTGGCAGCCAGCACATGACCGCCCTGGTCCACTGCTATCACTCCCTGTGTCCTGACGGCACATGGAGAAAGTAGGGGGGAAAGAGACACTTCGAGAGAAAAAACAGCCATGAAAGGAGGTTCAACTTTTGAATAAATTAAGTACTCATCCAAATAAATCTCATTTAATTTAGACCATTTTACATTCAAAGGGACCAAGTGCCCCCCTCCTCTTAACCCCATAGAAATGGAGACCAGAGAAACATGAGCTCGGATATAGAATGCTACATTCTTTACAGATCTGAACTATGTATAAATTTTAGTCACTTACATATATACATTTTTACATGTGTACATACAGGCAAATGCACAGCACAAGATCTAGAAGGACTGATAGCACACAGTAAAAAGTTACCCTTGGAGCAGGGAGTGAATGAAAAGTGCTTCTGATTTTATTGAAATGCATACATCTATTCCTTGTATGTTTTAGGGGAAAAAAAACACCTTAAAAGCTTACAAATAATATTAAGCACTTAACTATATGCTGGCACAGTGCTAGGTACAGAGCAAACAAAGGCTTAGTAGACGGAGTCTTTCAGCTGTACTCATTTTCTTATGGCTTGATGAGTTCAGTCATGGGCGAGTATTATCTGTGGATTCTTTGATGCTGCTTTAAGTGATCAGATCGTGCAAAATTCCTGTTGCATTTAGTACATAGGTAGGGCCGCTCCCCACTATGTTTTCTCTTGTGTCTGCTGAGCTCATCTGAACGGGGGAATTTCCATGTGCATCCCTTCACATTGCATTCGTAGGGCTTCTCCCCTGGACCAGAGAAAGAAAGAATTTTGTCATGCTTCTGGGTAGCAGGGGACAGGGAAAATGAAAGTGAATAGAGAAGATAAAGGTTTTGAGCATGTTGGGGTGGGAGAGGGAGAGCCAGAGGAGAGGAGACCGGAGGTGGTGAGTGAAAGAAGAAGAGAAGAAATGCATCATGAGCTAGAAGGACAAGAGGAAAACTGTGAAGGAAGGAAAAGAAGAGAAAATGAAAAATCTGCACTTCCCCAGCTCGCGCTCTTTCTCTCTCAAAAATAAACAAACATTAGGGGGGCCTGGGTGACTCAGAGGGTTGAACTTCAGGTCATGACTTCAGCTCAGATCATGATCTCAGTGTTTGTGGGTTCGAGCCCTCCCATGTGGCTTGCTACTGCCAGCACAGAGCCCACTTTGGATCCTCTGTTCCCGTCTTTCTGCCCCTCCCCCATTTGCACTCTCCCCAAATAAATACATATAAAAAAAAAAAGAAAAGAAAATGAGAAATAGGAAAAGCAAAGGTCAGCAGGAAAGTCAACAGGGGAATAAGGAGGTTGGGGGTGGGTATCTGTTGGGCCTAAAGAGAGGACCATGAAGTGTCAGTCCCAGTAGAGGTGAGGCCAAAACCATCCATAAGAGGTCAAACAAATTCTTCCACTTATTCCCATCATCAACAACACAAAAGGTTGCAGCCAGGTTGGCTCAGGCCCAGAACTATAGTCTGCCCCTGGGACTGCTTTGTCCACCCTTCCAAACAGGCCAACCTTTTCCAGTCTTCTGAGGTCCCAGGCTTAGAAAGAGGTGTCAACAATCTCAAATGATCCCAAAGTTTCATAAGGGCACAAATCTTTAATCACTTGCTTGTCACCCCTATCCCTCAGTCCTACCCCTCACTTACCAGTATGTTTGCGCTCATGGATCCGGAGGTGGGAAGGCTTAGTATATGATTTACCACAGTCCTGGTATGTGCAAGTGTAGGTCTTCAAAACGTTAGGATTCTTCTGGACTTGACATCTCTGGGTCTTGACGTTGCACTTCTGCTTTTCTAGGGTTTGTCCATAGATCAAATGGGAACTGGAAAAGTATAGGAATCCTGGGTATGGCAATGATGATGACTGATGTGGCATCATATGGTCTCCATAGACAGTGTGGTCATCAGTGGAAGTTGTCATATGATGCCCCTTAAGGGTCATCATCTGACCTCCATAGAGGCTCTGGTCATCACCAAAGGTGTTCACCTGGCTGTCATAGAGGATCTGGTCCCCACTGTAGGTCATCTGTCCTCCATAAAGGGTCTGGTCATCACTAAGTGACTTCATCTGGCCCCCATAGAGGGTCTGGTACCCGCTGAGGGTCATGTGGCCTCCATAGAGCATCTGGTCACCACTGTAGGTCTCCATCTGGCCCCCATAGAGGGTCTGGCCCCCAGTGAAGGTCATATGGTCTCCATAGAGGGTCTGGTCATCACTCAGGGTCTTCATCTGTTGTTCTTCACACAGTGTTGTCATCTGGTTCCAATTCAGGGTCTGATTACCACTGGAAGTCATTGTATGGCCCTCAGTGAAGGTCTGCTTAGCACTGAAGGTCATCATGTGGTTCTCTTTAGGAACTGTCACCTGGCCTCCATAGAGGATCTGGTCATCACTGAGGGTCTTCATTTGACTACCTTCATTGGGGATCGCTATCTTATTTGCAGTTATCTTTTGGCAAGCAGTGAATGTTGTCTTTGGGTTGTCAATAACATCTGTCATCTGGGAGGTTGTGGGTCTTCTCTCATCAAAGAAAGTCACCTTTTGGATCACAGAAAAAGATTCAGTTAGGTCTCCAGGGGGCATATCAAGGGCTGTAACAGTGGGTATTGTTGAGTTCTGAACAATGACTGTCCCAGGGATGTTAGGACAGGTAGAACTCACCATTGTAGACTTCAGAGGAGTCATCATCCTCTGGGTTGACTCATGTTGGCTGTCTTCACCATGGTCAGCCAGAGGTATATGGAGCTGTGGTTCTGGTGCAGCTGACATTTTTGCCTTATATGTCTCAGAGACGTCCTTGAGGAACTCCTCGATTTCCTCAACTGTTTGAAGGAAAGAGTCCACGGAAGTCTCTTTGCTATTGCTGGGTAACTGAACTGCATCTTCAGCTGTGGGATCCTGACAAAAAAAAAAAAAAAAAAAATAGAAGTTCAGGGGTCTTACCCAGCTCAAATCCCAATTCCATATACCCTTCCTCTCCATCTCTGCCAATCCTTTCCTAATCTACACCACCATCATCTCCTGCCTAAAAGCCTGTGATGGCCTCCTAATTTCTCTGAGTCTGAAATAAGAAGGAACATACCTCAACATAATAAATGCCATATATAACAAGCCCACAACTAACATCTACTGAATGGTGAAAAGTTGAAAGCTTTCCTCTAAGGATCGAGAACAAGATGAGCATGCTCATTCTCACCACTCTTATTCATCAAGGTACCGGAAGTCTTAGCCAGAGAAATTACATAAGAAAAATAAATAAATGGCACCCAAATCAGAAAGGAAGAAGTAAAATTGTCTTTTTTGCAGATAATATGACCTTATATATACAAAACTCTAAAGACTCTAAAAAAAAAAAACCCTGTTAGAACTAATAAATGAATTCAGTAAAGTTGCAGGAGACAAAATTAGTACACAAAAATCAGTTGTGTTTCTATACACTAGCAACAGACTATTGAAAGAGAAATTTAAAAAAGAATCCCATTTACAAAAGCACCAAAACCAATAAAATTCTTGGGAATAAATTTAACCAAGGGTGAAAAACTTGTACACTGAAAACTGTAAGACACTGGAGAAAGAAACTGAACAAACACAAACAAAAAGATATCCCCTGTTCTTGGATCAAGAAGATTATTGTTATAATGTCCACACTATCAAAAATGACCTACAGATTCAAAGTAATTCCTAACAAAGTTCCAATGTCATTTTTCACAAAAATAGGGAAGTTTTTTTAAACTTTTAAGAAGAGTTTATTTTGAGAGAGAGAGAGAGCGCACGCATACATGAGCGTGCGCACAATGAGCAGAGGAGGGGCATAGAGAGAGGGAGAGAGAGAGAGAATCCCAAGTAGGCTCTGCACTGTCAGCACAGAGCCTGACTCAGGGCTTGAGCTCACAAACCACGAGATCGTGACCTGAGCCGAAATCAAGAGGCAGAAGCTTAACCCACTAAGCCACCTAGGCGCCCCAGGAAAAACAATTCTAAAATTCGAATCAAACCACAAAAGATTCAAAATAACAAAAGCAATCTTGAGAAAGAACAAAGCTGGAGGCATCACCGTTCCTGATTTTGTATTATGTTACCAAGTTTTAGTAGTCAAAACAGTATGGTACTGCCCTAAAAAGAGACACAGACCAATGAAACAGAATTGAGCACAGAGATAAACCCACACATATAGGTCAACTAATCTTTGACAAGGATGCCAAGAACACACAATGGGGAAAGGATAGTTTCTCCCATAGGGGTGGGAAAACTGGATATGCCTGTGCAAAAGAATGACACTAGACTCCTTTCTTACACCACTCCCAAAAATTTACTTGAAATGGATTGAAGACTTAAATGTAAACTTGAAACCATAAAACTCCTTAGGAGAAAACAAAAGTCGGCAACAACTTTTGGGATGTGATACCAAAAACCCAAGCAACAAAAGCAAAAATAAACAAGTGGAACTGCATCAAACTGAAAAGCTTCGGTACAACAAAGGAAACAACAAAGTAAAAAGCAACTTGTGGAATGGGAGAAAATATTTGCAAGCTATCTGTTTGATAAGGGGTTAATATCTAAATACATAAGCAACTTACACAACTCAATAGCAAAAAACTAAACAATTCAATTGAAAAATGGACAAAAGACCTGCATAGACGTTTTTCCAGAGAAGGTATACAGATGGCCAGCAGGTACAGGAAAAAGTGTTGATCATCACTAATCATCAGGGAAATGCAAATATAAACCACAATGAGATAGCACCTCATTAACTGTTAGAATAGCTATTATCAAAAAGACAAGAGATAGGGGTGCCTGGGGGTCTCAGTTAGGCGTCTTGATTTTGGCTCAGGTCATGATCTCAGCGTCGTAAGATCAAGCTCAAGCTCTGCGTTGGGCTTTGCACTGAACATGGAGCCTGCTTGGTTGGGATTCTCTCTCTCTCCCTCTCTCTGCCCCACCCCCACTGTTTGTCTGCTCTTGTGTGCTCTCTCTCTCTCTCAAAAAGAAAGAAAGAAAGAAAGAAAGAAAGAAAGAAAGAAAGAAAGAAAGAAAAAGAAAAGAAAGGAAAGAAAAGGAGAAAAGAAAACAGACAAGAGATAACACATCCTGGGGAGGATGGGAAGAAAAGGGAACCATTGTGCACTGTTGTTGGAATTTGTAAATTGGTACAGTCATTATGGAAAATGGCATGGAAGTTTCTCAAAAACAAAAACAACAACAACAAAAAAACAGTAGACTATTATCCAGTCATTCCACTTCTGTGTATTTATCTGAAGGAAATATAATCAGGATCTCAAAGAGATATCTGCACATTCATGTTCATGGAAGCATTATTCACAATAGTCAAGATATGGAAACAACCAAAGTATCTGTTGTCAGGGTGAATGGATAAATAAAGAAAATTTGGTGTGTGTATATAGATATATATACACATACATATATATATATATGTATATATATACATATATACACACACAGTGGAATATTATTCGGCCACAAAGAAGATGGAAATTCATTTATTACAACATGGGTGAACCTGACGGGCATCATGCTATGTGAAGTAAGTCAGAGAAAGACAAATACTACAGCATTTAGATGTGGCATGTAAAAAAGTTTGAACTCAGAATCAAGGAGTAAGAATGGTGATTGCTGGGAGCTGGGGGCGTGCGGGGGGGGGGGGGGTGGGAAACGGGGGAGAGGGTGGCCAAAGGGTACAAACTTGCAGTCTTAAGGTGATTAAGTTCTGAAGATCTAATGTACAGCACGGTGACTACACTTAATAATGCTGTATTGTATCCTCGAAATTTGCTGCAGATAGCAGATCTTAAGTATTCTCACCTAAACAAAAAGCTGACCACGTGAGGTGATAGATGTGTTAATTATCTTGATTGCAGTGGTCATTTCACAACATATACACACATCAAATCATCATGTTGCACACTTCAAATATACTCGAGTTTGTCAATTATACTCCAGTAAAGCTGGGGAAAATTAAAAAAAAAAAAAAAGGTGTTCCGAACAGGAAAAAAGGAAAAGAAAGAAGGAAGGTGGGAAGAGAGGGAGAGAAGGAAGGAATCATTCCCATCCGCGCTATTTTTCCCTCTCCAGATGCTAGTTAATTTTTAATCGACCCATCCAGGCCCCTCTGCCTCCTCGGCCTCGCGTTCTGCCCATCCTTCCATCCCTTCCACGACATTCGAAGTCGCCCAGGACCAGGCGGTGCGGTCTGGGGACTCTGGGGGCCCAGGCGGACAGCGGCCATGCCCTCGAGGAGACTTCAGGGACAGCAACCAGAAGGCCCAGCACTAACGTTGTTTC